>NW_028186116.1:1182100-1183214 GCF_003343005.1 Rhea americana
ATCAGCGGGAAAGCACGGCCGTTGTCCCCGAGATGAAACGCTTGCGTGCAGGCCACGTAATTACAGATGAAACTCTGGTCTGTGGTGTCAAGTGCTTGTTATTCTCCAGACTGCATTGGACAGAGGCGTTCTAAGCCCAAGTAGTACATTTCTTAAGACTTGCTTTAAAAAAGCGCAAGTTTTACCTGAACTAATTGGCTGATTACGTTTAAATTCACCAAATGCATGCTGCCCTCGGGGGCGAGCTTTGCGCTGTGGCTTCGGCGAGGGMGATGCTCTGCTCCTGCCCGCAGGAGGTTTAACCCCCGCTCCAAGTGCAGAGCCCAGCGTGGCCTCAGCTGAGGGATGGGGACGGGCACATCCGTAATTACAAATGCAAAGTTAGAGGACTGTCACTTATTTAGCTGACTTCTTGGCAGTAGGAGCCTGTCAGGAGGCTTGTGTTTTATTTATTTTTGCAAGGCAGATAAATCCTTTGGATTCTAAACCTTCTTTGCCTGAATTCGTGCATGACTCTTAATCCTCTGCTATGACACAGTGAATTCGGGACAAGCTCCGCTAATGATTATATTATACAGCAAAGTCGAGAGTTGAAGGAAGCTTGCTCCGTTGCTTTCCGTCTCCCTCCTCTTTGCCCCTGCCCGAGCGCTTGCCGAGCGGCTCCTTCCGCGGGCGAGGCGGCGCGCGGGTCGAGCGCCTTGCCCCTTGCGGCACGCGGCGCCTGGGACGGAGGCGCCTCTTTGCAGCGTGCGTCCCACTGCCGCGCTGCCCGACAGAAGCTGCGGGCTGCGGCGGTCTTCCGTGGTGCAAGCCTGGGAAACCCTTTGGCTAGAGCGTTTAGCCACGTGGTTGCCGTAATSTGCCGGTGAGCCGGATCAGCAACGTTGTCCTGGTTCGATGTAAGCGTCGCCAAGAGAGGTGCTTTGGGTACGCGATTCCTTTTGGTCGCCTGAACACGCTGCGCACCTGCAGCGTTGGCGGGTGTTGGCGTGCGATCGCGTCGCATTGAGAAGCGCCGGGGAGTTTCGCTCCCTGCGCGAAGGAGAGGACGGAGCCCTTGCAGGCAGGTCCGGGCGCAGGCCCTGCCGCGCCGGCGTGAGCTCCTCTGGTCGGC
>NW_028186116.1:1185909-1187722 GCF_003343005.1 Rhea americana
GAGGCGCGGGAGAAGGGGAAGCGCCGCGAACCTTGGGGGAGTTTTCCCCCTCCGCCCGCTGCCCTTCGTCCCCCTCCCCCCCGTTTTGGCCCGTGTCCCAAACTTATTCCCAGAGTGATGTCATCGGCTTGCCGGCAGGTCTGGATGTTCTGCCAGCATTCCAGAGAGTTTATGATCACTCGCAGATGTGCATCCAAGAACACACTGTACCCAAAGCAGAAATTAATGCAGGCTTGACTGCTGGCCAACCCTCATACACAGGAGAGGGGAAAAAAGAAAACAAAAACTGTTTAATGCTGTTTATAAATTATACACTGGCTGATGAAAAATACATTTCTGCCTCCCCCTCCCCCTCGCCTCAAGAGCCTGAGCTGAGACTAGAAGAATATGGTTTGCTTTTTAGCTCCTGTTTTGGCTGGAATCCTAGACCCAGCTGCTGATTCAGAGCCAGCTGATTTTTTCCCCTTTACCTGATGAAATATATTTCTTTTTCATCCGTCACTGCTTCTCCTTCCTCCCCTCTTTTGGCTGCTGTTTGTTATTTAAGGTGTTCTGCTAAGCGTTATGCGGAGTGTGATGCCAGGACCATTACACCGTAGTGCTCTCCGTAGCAAATAAATCTTGGGCACATCTGTCTGCATTAATACCGCTAAATCTACGCGATCATCGCGGCGCAGCCCGTTTGCTTTCGGGTTCCTCGCCGTGCATGCGAGACGGGAAAGTTCCCAAAGTTCGCTGGAGGTCACGGCGCTGCGGCCCCGTCCCCGGGTCTCGGGGCGAGCGCCCTCCCGCCGCGCCCCGGCGTTCCTCCGCTCCGTCCCTGCCCGCGCCGCGCGCGATCCATTTACATGGCTTTTGTGTTTTTTAATACTGCTAATGTTTATCATTTGCCCAACAGGCTTGACAGATTTTGTTTCCTGTAGAGCATCGCGGCTTTAAAGCCCCCTTGTTGCTAAGTAGCAGCCTCCCTGTACTGTAATGGGCTGATTTTGTATTCCGTTCAGCACTGTATCTTATTTTTGTATGCAAGACAAAGTGTTTTGATGGAGGACGATTGCAGAAGTGTCTGGAGGCTGTTTGGAGTTTTATGGGCTGTATAGTACACTGTGTGCTTTCTGAACAGAACACAGGCTGTTGAATTTTGGATTGGATTTGTCATTTTTTCCCCTCTGAGAGGAGGCTGTCAGATAGAACATTACTTTAAGGGTGGAGGAAAAGTGGAAATTATGTAACCGCCTTTCTTTTTTTGTTGCTAAACAAAAATTATTATTTTCTCGTTAATCGGAAAATATCCCCTTCTCCCCCCTTGCCCCCCGCAGCGCTCGGAGCGGCAGAGCTGGCCGGCGCGGGCGGCGCTCGCTCGGCTCTCCCTGCTTCTCCTCTCCCCTCCAGGCCCAGGTTTCCCCTTCGCGCCCGCGTTTTCCCCTCCTCTGCCGAGCGGCTCGCAGGGGGCCGGCGGAGGAAGGTGCCGTTCGCAGAAAGATAGCCCCTGCCCAAGGATCTCCTCTTGCACCGCAGCTCAGACGCCTTCGTTGCGCAGAAGGCGCTTCTCCCCGGGGGTGCGGGCCCGGGGAGGACGCCCGTGGCGCGAGCGCTGTGCTCCCGGCCGCGCCTGGGCACCTCCGATGCTCCGTGGTGGTGAGCTGGCGAAGCGTGTAGGAACCATTCAGGTTTCTTCCCCAGAACAAGCGTTTCTCCTGCGCTACCTACGTCTCTCCTTTGCATCATCTTTTCTTCTTCCTCCTCTTCATTCTCCTGCACTACCTACATCTCTTCTTTGCATCTTTTCTTGTTCTTCGTTCCTCCTGCACTG
>NW_028186116.1:1189552-1191215 GCF_003343005.1 Rhea americana
GGGAGCACCGAAGGCGCCGAGCGGGTCTCGCCTTCGGCCGGTTGGGACGTTTTGCTGCTCCCTGAGGCCGGGAGCGCTGGGGCTGCAGAGCCTGCCTCTCGCCCTCAACTGCGATCAGGGGGGCGGGCGGCGGGTGGGAGAGCGCGGCTCTGCTCGCTCCCGCTTGCCCCCGCGCGGGAGTGGAGCCCGGCAGCCGGCGCGCGCCGCGGTGCCAGGGCCCGCGGAGCCCCAGGGGCTCCGTTCGTCCCTCCGTCCTTTCCCAGTGAAGCAGAAGTAGCGAGGGAGCAGGGAACGCGGCTCTTGGGTGTCCCTGGAACGCAAGGCGAGCTGGCCGCGGGCTTCGACGGCGCATCCCCAAGAGCCGCCGCACAGCTGGCCGGAGGGTGCTGCTTGCACCGTGCGCGTCCCCGGGGGCTGCACCGTGCACGTCCCCGGGGGGCTGCACCGTGCACGTTCCCGGGGGGCTGCACCGTGCGCGTCCCCGGGGGCTGCACCGTGCACGTTCCCGGGGGGCTGCACCGTGCACGTTCCCGGGGGGCTGCACCGTGCGCGTCCCCGGGGGCTGCACCGTGCGCGTCCCCGGGGGGCTGCACCGCGCGCGTCCCCGGGGGGCTGCACCGCGCGTGTCCCCGGGGGGCTGCACCACGCGCGTTGCAGCAAGCAGGCGGACAGCCCCGAGCGCAGCAGCCCGGGGCGCCAGGCACGCGCCGGGCTCTTGCCGCGAGGACCTTTCCCAGGCGGGAGCTGCAGGCTCGCAGGCGGATGCAAGCGCGAGAGGGGCACTCGCCAYGCGTGCCCTGAAGCGCGGCCGATCCCTGGCAGCACGCTTGGTCCCATCCCGCCGGCAGGATTGGCTCTAGGTATCTATATGCTGCAGGCAATGCGAGCCGTTTGCTAAAAATACCCCCCCAAAACTTCTGTTTACATTTTAGCAGACTAATAGTTTTTATGGGTATTGCTTTAAAAAAAAAAAAAAAAAGATGGAGAGAAAAAAAGAGCCCTGACACAGCCCCTTGATGTATTGCTTTCAAATATGTCATGCTCCCTTTAAACAACATGGAACTGTTTTTTCTAAGCGCTGTTATAATAAGCTCAGATGTTGGATGACATTTTTCCTGGTGACTCACATAGTAAAATTAACCTTGAACTATTTACATATTCAATCGCCCGAGTCCCTCCTCCTCCTCCTCCTCGCTCCGAGCGTGTGTACATTACAGGAATTCTGGCGCTGTATCAGTTTTTGTTTTGTTGATTAGAAAAAAATCCCCTGCCTGGAGTACACATCTACTTGAGTGCAAGAACACACAGTCCTGGCCTTTGGAAATTGGCAGGCAGCGTACTGTTCCCTCGCTGATAAGAGGTACTGTAAATAAAACTGTACAGCATAGCCCGTTGTAAATGCCCTGTGTCTGTACTTATTGTTCTGACAGCTTCTGCTTTTTTTGGGTATGCTGTTTTGGTACACTATGTACTTCCTTATGTAACCGAGCGCGCGTATCTCATCAGAACATTCGAGATGTTTATTTTAAAATCTCAAGGAATTTTTCTGACCCCCCTCCCCGCTAGATGCTGGCAGGCGCCGCTGCTTTTGTTGCTCCGCGTTTGCAGGGGCCGTCGCCGCGGGTCCCTCCCCGCGCGGCACCCGGTGCGGCTCCGCGCGGCT
>NW_028186116.1:1191489-1203346 GCF_003343005.1 Rhea americana
CCGCCAGCAGCCATGTGGCTCGAGCACACCCGAGTTGTTTTGAATGCAAACCTGACATCATAGCGAAGGCAGCCGAGAACAACATATGCACAGTAAACAGGCAGACTGTCTTATTGATTAACAGATGAGACCTCTATTATCGATCAAAGCTTGGCGAGAAAATTTATCACTTTTAATTTCGCTGCTGCCAAATATTTCTGCCTGCGAGCCAGCCGTTCCTCGGACGATTTAAAGGCGAAGGAATCCTGCTGCTGGCGGCTCTCGCGACGCCCCGTCCCTCCGCCTCTCCTTTGGTTCGCACCTTTCGCCAAATCCTCCGCTCGCGGGGGAGCCGGGGCGGGGGCGGCGCTGCGTGGACGGGACCTAGGCGGGTGGGAAAGGGACGCGAAGCGGCGCCTGAGTTCCTGGAAACGAGCCGCGTGGCAGTCCGCGGTCCGGCGACGGGAACGTTTCTGAGCGCGGCGAGCGAAGCTTTTACAGCTCGGGCACGAACAGCAAGCGCGGTAGCTTTCCTTTTACTTTTGTTTATTTTTCCCCCTTCAAACCATCGCGAAGGTTGCTCTGTCATCTCCTAATCCGCGCTTAGTTCCTTACAACAGATGAATCAAACTTCCAAATCTAGCGAACACGTTCACAGCTTTGCCCTGGCAGCGTCTGCCGCGGCGCGCGCGTATATTGTTAATCTGTTTTTATCTGGAAGTTGCTTATCTGCTGTTAGACATCCTGTTTTTTCTCTCGTTCTAACTAGAGCCTCTGACCCGCCACACGCGGCACATGCTGATAGTGATTTTCTAAGAATTCCCCCAATCGCCGCGCCTCGAATAGTGGCAGAAGTATCTGCGCTTTGCACCCGACTGCGCTGTTTCTGCCACGTTTCTTATCAGATGGTGCCACGTTCCCTCTCCTCGCCGCCTCGGCTACCGCTCGCAACTGCCGCRACTGGAAGGGGCAGCAAAGCAATTAAAATTAGATCAGTTGCAGCTCTAATGAAACTCACTGATGTTTAATGATTTTTTAAAAGCAAATATTTAATTTCTTGTTGGCGAGCAACCCTTTACACCGAAAGGGCGCTGCAACGTCAATAGCAGAGCTCGGCGTTACACTATTATTTTGAACCAGCGTGACGGCGGGATTAGGTGGGGTGCCTGCTTCTCGTGGCTGTGCACGGGTTATAAAACGTTCAGTACTGAGCAAACCCCCCGCTAGATGAAGTGAGAGACTTGAAAAACGTGTGCCTTTCTGGGGGGTGCTGCTCTTCCTGCCGTTCCCGTGCCGCTCGCTCCTCCGGGGAGCTGCGCGATCCCGCCGGGAACAGATGCACCCTCTTGGCAGGTGCTCGTCAGAGGACCCCTCTGCTTTGGGACGGTTACCCCTGCCTTACTTCAGCCTGGCTCGGCTGCTAACGAGCCACGGGTGCATTGCTGATTGCGGGGCCTGGGCGGCGGTGCTGCGTGCCGGAGCCGCTGGAAGCCCCCGCGGAGCGGCCCCTCCGCGCATGCCCCGGCGCGGCGAGCGTGGCGAGCGCGGCTCGGCGGCACCTGCTGCGACGCCGCTTTCCCCAGGTCCCGTTTCGCGGGTTCGTCTCGCGCGGGCCCTCTTAATAACGTCCTTTTTCCCCCGTTGTCTTTCTAGCGGGTGCCAAAGCGTTCGTCTGCGATCAGTGCGGCGCGCAGTTCTCCAAAGAAGATGCCCTGGAGACGCACAGGCAGACACATACCGGTACGTTGGCCTTTTCTTCTCGTTCTCCGAACAAACGAGCGGGGAAGAAGCAGCGCGCACGGCGGCGCCGGCCCGGAGCTGCGCGGGGATCCTTCCCCTCGGCTCTGCCCCGCGTCGGCTCGGGGGCTCGCTGGGGAGGAATCAGCGCGGGAGGGCAGCCCGCCCCGCGGCCGCCCTCCCTCCGCCCTCCTCCTCGCGGCCCCCTGCGCACCTGCTTCGGGGTGGCGCCTCCTTTCCAAGCCCAAACTCAGCCGGGGGAGAGTTAAAAGTAGGTTACGATCTCGAGAGCCTCTCCGGGTGCTGGTGGCAGGGGCGGGAGGGGGCCAGGAGGAGCCGGCGCCGCTGTGGGCTCCCGCTCAGGTCCTCCCCGGGCTGGGGCGCGGGACCGGGCGCCGGTCACCCGCTCGGCTTTTTAAACGTCTTGGGAAACAAAACTTCCGCTGAGTGCCTTATTAGCAAACAAAATTCAGACCTAAGCTAAATATTTAGGCTTCCTGTGCAAGTTTCTGCCCAGCTGAAAGATTAACCCTTTGCAGACCCTGCTTTTGGCCCGCTGGATACATTTCTGTCTTGCAGTTAATTTGATTGCAGTAGATTGCCCCCCCGGCCCAGCTCGTACTTTGCAASGTTTTCATTCGTGTGTTAAAATGTGTTGGCGGTGTTCGAAAGAGAAGCCTCYCCAAACGGCTTTCTGGGCGATGCTGGCGAAGGGAATATCGCAACCCGCCCCCGCGGCGAAACCGCGCGTCTTCTGAGCCGGTGAGAGGGTCACCCGCGCCCGCGGAGCCCCGAGCGCCTGGGCAGGGTGCGGAGGAGCCGACGCCAACCTCGCTGGCGGCTCAGGCTTCGTGAGCCCGCGGCGGCGGCGTGCCGAGGCCCTGGGGAAAAGCCTGGCCCCGGCGCTGCCGGGGGGTGGTTAAGCTCCTGCCGCGGGGGACGGAGGAGGGGAGCTTCTCCTTCCGTCCCTCCGCGTGACAGCTCTTGCCAAATTCAACCATTGCTGTAGTGCTTGGCCACTGTTTAAGATTTTAGAGGAAGGTTTCGACARGGTAGATAACCCTGTCAGAAGAGTTTTGGTGCTCGGGAGCCCGAGAGTGGGCAGTTATAAGTCGTTGGAAAATCCCGCCCTGCCTTGTTCCCATTTTCAGAGCTTTGATGTGAACGATTGCGTTGTCCTGTGCCTAGGCGGCGGCCGCCATGAGGATTTATCCGTGGATTCGGGTGTCGCTGGGCTGCGCAGCCCGTTCTCTTTCGGTTTTAGGAAAAGRTGTTTTCTGATGTCTCACTTGGGAGCGGGCCCTGACAGGCGGAGGGCCGAGCTTCGGGGAAGGCAGGAATGCAGCCGTCCCGGAGCGAGGTCCCTGAATCTCCTGCTCAGCAGAGAGGACTTGTTCGCGGGCCGCAGTTCTCCCTGCCATGCGGCCAGCAGGTTGAGAAGCGCGATGCGAGCGGTTCTTGCCTCCGCCCTGGTGCTTCAGCTGGTGCAGCTGGTTCAGCTGGTGGCTTCCTTGGGCCCTGCTTGCCTGCTCGGGGTGCTCGAAGTCTTGCTGCCAGGTGTGTTGATGAGCTTCCTCTCAGTG
The DNA here is from genome assembly GCF_003343005.1 of Rhea americana. Taxonomy (NCBI): domain Eukaryota; kingdom Metazoa; phylum Chordata; class Aves; order Rheiformes; family Rheidae; genus Rhea; species Rhea americana. The sequence goes on from NW_028186116.1 coordinate 1,194,789, forward strand.
TTGCTCCAGACTCTCCTTTTCTGTCTCTGGGCTTTGGTTTCATGTCAGTAAATTGCCTGTTTTTAACACGCGGTACTGCTGGCTCCAGCGAATCTGTATGTTCAAGAGCAGAACCCCATCWGCTTTCCCACAATCAGAAGTTGAGCCTGCAGTGATTCTAGCGAGCACGCAATCTTCAGGCAGATAAAGACCCGTCGCTGTGCGGTGAGTCACTTTTGCAAACCACTGTGCGATGCACAGGACTAATCAACAGGAAAGTTTCTATTGCAGCATTGTCYTAGCTTCTAAGATTTGTAAGCCTGAGGTAGCCCAATCTGTTCTCCCAGCAAAAGCCACGTACGCAGTGCTCAACCCCCTAAAGCACTATTGCAATCATTGCTTAGCGTAAAAATAAGCGTGCAGGAAATGATTTTTCCAAAACGCATGTGCAGCAAACGTAAGCTAGCTTGACTGCTCCGGGAGCAAACTACCGGTCGGTTCCAAAGTGCTATCAACAGTTGGCTTTTGCCACGTTTTTGTACCGCACTTTGCAGTTCTTTGGTTTAGGTGCAGTCAGTGATAAGCGCCAGGACCTCTTTAGGTTTTATATGTGGTGACAAACTGATATTGCAAATGCTGCAGTTCCTAGCATGGATTCGTTGCAGCGCGTTCAGGAATTGCCGTCCTGGTAGTCTCAGGTGGACTCTACATGCCGCTTAACTTCAGAGGCTCAGAGCAGCTCCTAAAGAAAGAGAGGAGAGGAGAGAAGAGCCTGCTCCCTTATTAGATTAGGAACAGTTTAAATCAGCACAAGCTCATCTTCAAATGCTGAAAAAAMTGGTAAATACCATTAATGGCTGCATGTGTACTCAGAGGTTGAAATTTGATGTGTGGACACTATCTTGGCATGGGAAACATGACTGGTCTTATGCCAGAGGTTTTAATGACTGATCAGTAATATAAAGTGCTGCATCACTGGACAGGAATAGGTTCACCATGTCATCTGATCTGGAAACTTTGCTGGCCAAGCATCAGTTAATAAATTTTAAAGTAATTGCCCTCCTTACTCAAAGTMATGCTAATGGGGATTGGACTTTACAAATCACAATCCTTTTAGCAACCATATAAACGCTAGGCTAAGGAGGAGAAAAAGGCTTGGAAGGGGCAAGCCAGCAAAGCAAAAGGGGTCGACTTGGGTGTGTACCCTATGCCGCACGTTTGCACGATGGGGTCGGAGCCGGATTCGGCTCTGGGAAGGACGGGGCTGGACTGGTGCAGTACCAGCCTGTTTGAGCTGCTCTGAGCGTTGCAGACTGAGCGCGGCATCCTAAGCAGCAACTCCAGATGAACTGTGTGGGCTCGGGATTTGGCCGAGCTCTGGAAGTGTTAGTGATGTATTGAGATGATCTCCCCAAAACCCAGACAAAAAGTTAAAATGAAGCACGTACACCTTTCAATTTGCAAGTATTGCGGTAGCCAGAAGCCTTTCTGGGGCTCGGTGTTCAGGCAGTCTCCAGCCGCCTCAAAGTGCAGACGTGGCGTGGGGCAGCGGGCAGGGAGGTGTCCAGGGCCACCGGTGAATCACCTGCGCGCTCCTTTGCAGAGCGAGGGTTTGCATGCTGCCCGCGGCGGGAGCGGGCGCCTGGCGTGGCAGTTCCGGTACGTCCCGGTAGCAGAAATGGTGCCAGCTCCCGGGAGGGACCTTTCCCGTCGGGACTTTGGCGGGGTTCGGTAGCTCCGTGTTCTTAGTCGTCTCAGCGTTGCAGAGACGAAGGCCTGGGAACAGCGGGGAGAGCCCTCGCGGACTGCCTGGAGCAGCAAAGGTTTATCAGGAGAACGGGCAATTGCAGAGCTGCAAAACTGCCTTTGACGCAGGCGCTTCAGAGCTGGCCAAGCGCTACTGAAGCATCTACGAGCAGCCAGCTCCCGGTGCCATTATTTTTTCCAGAGCCGCGGAGCATCGCGAGCACCAGTGCAGTACGTGGGAGCCCGTGGCTGCCCAGCGCCTTCCGCTGCCCGGCGCTTTGTAACCGCTCCCAAGCAGGCGTGACTTCAGGGGTGTCTGCTCTCGGGCAGGTATTGCATGATGGCTGCATCCGAACACGTCCTACAGGAGGGGGCAAAAAAAGAAAAGAAAGAGGAAAAAAAGGTAAACAGAGCAGCTATTAGGTTTCACTAATGACCTTGAAAATTCTGAAGAGATTAAAGTCTACTCGATTTAAAACCTTGGGCTGGAATGGCAGGGGCTGCCAAAAAGAGCTGTGTTCATGCCAGCGCTCAAATGGTGACATGCAAACTTAGCGTGGTGGAACACGACGACCCAAGTTAAACAGGTTTATCATCACCTCCTCGCGCTGTAAACAGACGCGTCTCGCTTGCACATCAGACACGGGCTTTATGGCCAAAGGAGCCCACGCTCACTGAAATGAATGGCTTCCTGTTGTCGGGTGCCTCTCAAATAGCACTGCCTGTGGCGTAAAAAAAACATGCCTTTCATACAGTTGCTATAATTATCTCGTTTTCCAAATAACATCTCCCAGAAAAGAATCTCAAGCGTCCTCCTTTCGTCCTTACCAGCAGCAGGTTGTTTGGCCAACTTGGTGAAAGTCCTCCAAACTTGCCAGAAAAAAATACCACTTTCTGGTAGATTCTCTGGTAGATGCTTTTGAGCATGATTTAGAAATTATGTGGAGAGAAGCTCAAAAAAGTAGCAACGTCAAGAGGGTTTGTTTGGTACAGGCCCACCAAAAACTGAAAACACCAGCTCTTCTCGTAGATCACCTACGGCTTGAGAGATTTTGCTGAGGATGGTGGATCAGAGAGAGGAATCTCTTGGTTTCTTTCCAAGAGATGGAGCCATTTGGGGGTGAGCAGTTGGACTACAGGAACCATCCCCTTTATCTAGCGTTTTTTCATTGTCCCGCTGGAGGATGGTGCAGAAGAGTCATGCACCTTGTCGTAACGCTCCCGCGTGCCGACAGCTATCAAACAGCGCCTGGCTCCAACGGCAGAAAGTTGAAGTCCTTATTTCAGAAGCAAGGGGCAAGGAGGGGGGTAAAGGGGAGGGGGGAAGCGTCTTTTCCCCGTAAACATCGGGACGCTGCGCGTTGCCTATAGGCCGGCTGACTCGGGACTGAGAGGTCTTTCTGGGTGTTCACTTTCCTTGGCCTCCATCCTACAGCAATAGGAAAAGCAGCAACTGTTTTGGCTCGTCTTCACAGCGGCGTAAGCTCAGTGCCATGCCGGCGGGAGAGTGTGGAAAATTACTTACTGCTCTCCTGAAATTTAGAGGCGAAATGAACGGGATGCAGGAAAGACGCCCCCAGCCGCGAGCCCCCGCGCGGGTGCGGCGCCCGCCGGGTGACTCCTGCTCCTGGCGGTCACGCCGGCTGGCCGTGGGCTGGCTGCTGCTCGAGCGTGTGCGAGCTGCGGGCTTTTATAAATATCAGAGGTGATTTGTATAGAGTTTCCTGCCGCTCGCCAAGGTATTTAGCGCGCGGCAGCGTCGGATGGAGAAGTGCCGTGTAACGTCACACGCGCTCGGGAGCGGTGTCACGCGCCGGTGTTTGTACAGTCAGTACGCTGGCGGAGATTTACTCCTGACCTAATTTCGCAGCGCTACGACACGGGCATGTTTGATGCCTAATATAGCACTTGTTTTCTTCGCGGACGCCCTGGCCTCGCTGCCGGCACGTACTCGGCTCCCGGTCTGCGGTCCGCGCCGGCGCTCCTCGCTCCCCCGGCAGCGCGCGCCGGCAAGGGGCTCCGCTCTGCGACCCCGCGCGCTCCCAGGGCCTCGCTTCGCTTCCAGGAGTGGCTTTTTGGCACACTTCGGCCTGGGTTTCTTTGGAGAAGCAGCCGTGCGCGCGCTCCTAAATCGCTTGGTCGTTTCCGGCAGCGCTGCCCTTAACCAAAACGATCTGTTTGCCTGACCCAAGCATCCCCGAACCCGCCGGCAATTACTGGCAATTCCCGGAGTGAAGGGATTTATTCTCCCCCTGCGAAAGGATTTCCGTGCCCATTTTAAACTCGCCTTCTTTCTGCAGAAGCTTGATTTTTTTTTTCTTCCCCCCTCGACTGCTGGCTGCTGTTGCTCCTGCTCCTCCTCCCCGGAAAAGCTGCCTTCGTGGTGGTACCGGCACTGGGGCGCGAGCCACGGAAAGGAGTGAATAAAACCAATGTGCAACTGAAAATTGAAAAGCTATAAATCTCCCCCCCCCCTCCTTTTTTTTCCCCCTTTCCTGGGATGTTGGTAGCATTTTGATTTAATAGTTGGACAAACACAAGGGTCTATTTTATTCGGAGTTTACAGGCCTCAGGGCTGTTATTCCTCCAAATTTAATAGCATTGAAATTGCAGGGTTTGCGATAATTTGCCTATCACTTTCTGCTCTCCCATTGATGTTTATTGTCAGCGGGATGGAATCTCAATCCGATTCACTTAGATAACATGTCTGTTAAACATTTAGATAATTGTGCCATCATTAACTTGTCACATTATTTTAGAGATTCAAAACAGTAGTGTGGTAAGCGGAGGTCCAAAGGGAGGGGGAAAAAAAAAAGAAAAGCTGCGCAGGAGAGCAGGGGTCCGGGAGAGGAGAGGTCTCGAGCTGGAGCGAGGCTCCAGGCGCTGACCGCGGGGACGGCGGAGCAGCCCCTTCCCGGGGCGAGCGGCGCGGCCGCGGGAGCCCCGGACAAAGGGCCGGGCGAATTCCAAGGCTGAGCGGCTTAATCCCCTCCAAATACTGAGCTTTTTCTTAACCAAACAAAAAAGGTGTTGGGGCAGGGGGGCCGCCGGCCCCCGCGCGCAGGTGTTCCTCCAGCGCGCCTCCGGATAACGTTGCGGCCGGCGCGGAGCCTTCTCTGGCTGTTAGGCAGCGCGTTACCAGCTCTCCGCTGGCCCTCGCGKCTGCAGGATGAGCAGGGTCTGCGGACGTCGCTGCTCAGGCTATCCCCTCCCTTCGCCCAGGGGCCTTCGGTACCTTGCTTTTAAGCCCTTGAAAGCGTCTTTGCTTGCGCAGATGCTCCGTCTCAAGTGCCGTTTTGCAGCGGGGCTTTCGGAGGAGCTGGGGCGCCGGCGTGAGGCGGGCGCGGAGGGGAGGAGGGCAGCGCACCGCCGCGAGAGCTCGGTCGGGCCCCGGCAGCCCGGCCGCCCCCGGCCCCGCCGTGCTTTGGTGGTGCCCCTGCTCCAGACGCGCTCCTTGCCGCCTCTCAGGGCTTTCTCTTCCGAGGCTTGATCGAAAGCCCGCGGAGCGCCGCGGAGCCGTTCCCGACAGCCGCCCTCGGTCCCGTGGCCCAGCCGGCAGCGGGGAGGGCGAAGGGAAGCGCAGCTTTCTGCTTCAGCCGCGCGTGCTGGTTTGCTCCGAAGCTCGGGGCCCACGTGCCGCGGCGGTGGGGGCTCTGCCGGCTGCGCCTCCGGGGCCGAACCCCTCAGCGGCCCCTCCGCAGGCGGCCTGCGCCTTTCCTTAACGAAGCAAATGTAAAATCTTCTCGGACTGCCTATGACTTTCTATTACTGTTTCACGGTACTCCTGAGAGTTTTAAGAGAGCAGTTTGATTAAGCTTATGGGAGAAATCCTCYCAGATAGCATTTTTCTCCATAGAGATAATGTACTGTACTATTAAGCATGTTTAAAGGTAATTCTCTCTCTCGTTAGGCAAAAGCAGAGCCGGGCTTTCCGGGCCGGCGCCGCGGGCTGCAGCCGAGACGCTCTGCGGGCGGCTCGTGCAAGTCGCCTGCGGCGGCTGCGGAGCCGGGCGCGCGGCCCGAGCCCGCCGGGACCGTCCGCTCCGATACGGGCTCCCTGGTTCTTTGCTTCCGTCGGTGCTGGAACCGTGTTGACTATTAAACGGCAAACAAAACCGTTAACAATAAAACGGTGCTTGCAGGCTCCGGTGTGCGTTGCCTAGCCGAGTGAAGCGTTGGCATGTCTGCCCTGTAATAGCTCCAATTTCAGATGCAAATACAGACAAGGGAACAATAAACACTTTGGTTTTCCATTAAGAGGAGGAAACTTCCMTGAACGCGGGAGTCTCGGACCACCAGGCTTGGTTCCTTCCCTTGCTCTGCTGCGCCCAAGGCGCGTGCAGCCCTCGCGGGGGAAGACGTGCCGACAGCTACCACGACGCGTGCTCGTGCCTGCCCGGGGTGCCGTGGGGAGGGCCCTGCCCTTCTAGCTCGACGTGGTGCCGGAGACCCTCGGCCGGTGGAAGCGGCGCCGCGCGGCGAAGGCGAGCGCTCTCGCAGCCTGCCCCCGCCAGCTCCGTGCGGTTTGAACGGCGGCTACCGCGGCAGAGCTGGAGCAGGGGCCCAGCAGCTAAATTAGAGAATACACAAACTGTGGATTTTTCCACAATTTAGCAAACTTCGCCTTCCATGGCTGCTTGCATGCCAGTGGAGAAGGTTGAAGAAACCGTTGCCAAGTCTTGCAATATGTTGGCTGGTCTCGCAGTGCTTTGCAGACCTGCAGTCTTACGAACGCATCAGAGAGACGCACACAGCCACAGCTGGGAAACAAAACTCGTAAATACGCAAAAAAGCATCAACTCCGGAGTTATTTTATTAAATGCTTGTGATTTTCGGGGGAATGTAGGTGTGATTTTTGAGTGCTTGGTTTTGGAAATACTGGGAAACCTCTTGTTCTGCTCTTTCGGCATGCCACAGTCCCGATCCCGGTAACGGTGGTGTCGGGGGCTGTGAGCAGGATCGAGGCTTACGTGTTTTGATCTGGGCGCGAGAATGCTGTTTTTTAAATAGAAGGCAGACGTGCGTCATAGCGAACTAGAATGGAAAAAACTGACGTTTGATTTTCTAAGCCGGAGGTGAAAGTGAACTGCAGATTCTGAGCTTACGAAATAGGTTTTCCGGTGAAATGCTGCAGTGTTTTCCAAAGCGTTAGCCGTTGCATGCAGAGAGTGCAAAAGAGGTGGTTCCTGGCGTCCGGTGCCCGAGAGATCAAACGGGAACTGTTTACCGAGGGCAAAAAAATAAGTTGAATTTGGCACAGGAGGAACTGCTAAAAGAGACACCTCCTGGGGTTTGTTGTTTCGACAGCACAGGCACCTCTGAAAATAAGAAATGCCGATTGTGAAGATGCCTTTATGGCATCTGGAGTAGCAGAAAATAAACGTGCAGCCGTGATTGAGCAGATTTTTGTGCCCTCTCTGCATACRCTCGTGTGTGTGTGTTTTCACCCTGACTTCTATTTCCACCCTTCCTCCTTCAAATTAGGCATGGAAAACTCGCRTTACCAATTTTTGATCGAGCTGACAGGGTCAGCTGAGCACCCGCTACCCAACACGTTTCCTACCAGACTGAGAGCCGGGTTGGGGACTGCGCGTGCATGCGCTCGAGCGGTTTTGCAGTGCGCAGTTCCGCTTCTGTTTAACTTGCGGGTGAGCCCTTGACAAGCTGTTTCATTGCTAGTGCCAGTAACCGAGTCGCTCGAGGGACGGTGCCTGAAGGAGCGCTTTGCCCTGCAGGCAGCGCCGGGCTCGGACCCCGGGGCGCTGCCGTCCACGGTCAGCCCGGTTCGGGTGAGGCCTCTCAGGCGGCACGGTCCGTAAATATATTTATGTGCTAAAGGGGGGATGCTCTGCAGGGAGGGGGACGCCCTAGCTTCAGCACCCGGCTATGGAGGGCGCAGAAGGAAGGTGACTCGGGAGAGGGCAAAGCAGAGGGGCTTCGAGCGAGCGATCAGAGCACTTCCAAAGTGAGAACTCCTCCGCTGAGTTTTTAGCCAGGAGGAGCAGTTTCCTTTCCAAACGCTTTCTGAGCTGAAAATGGCAGCTGCGAGAGTATGGAGAGGCAAAACATCCATCTTAATCAGATCAYGACGAGCTGATACCTTATTAAGCGGCAAGCTTGTTTAGCGAGCGGTTTAGCGGCTGAAAGCGAGGAGCAGCCGTGCCGCGAGCGCCCGGAGCGCCTGCTGCGGACCCGGCTGACCCGCGGGCGCCGTTGGGGGCCCGAGCGCGCGGCTCTGCTGCTGGCGGCGCGGGCGGCTGCTTCTCCTCTGGCGGCCCGGGGTTTGCCTCGGGCGAGATCGCGCCCCTTTGCAATAGCGAGGGCGAGGGGATGCCARGGCCGCCCGTCTTCCTCCTCCTCCCGTACTTCCCCGGCCTTCGTAGCCTCGGTGCTCTTTAGATGCAAGCTGACRTCTTCAAAGGGAAGCGTTTTTTGCGGACGCTCATTTCTGTAAAAACAATGACTGTGACAGCTAAACTTCCCAGCGGAAGCCTTCCTAATTTCGGAGCGTAATTCRCGCTGACAGTTTCACAAACGGGCAGCCTCCAAAGATAAAACCGAGCAGGGAGCGGCAGCTCTTTCCAGGACGTTTCCCAGCGCCGCGACGCGGCTGCAGCCCCGGGAGCCCGGTGSGCGCCGCGCGGCCGCCGAACCTCCGCCGCGGTGGCGTTGCGAAGGCGTAGCTGTTYGTCCGCGCCTCCGGGCAAAGCTTCGCGAAACGGGGAGCCCTGGGCCGTGCTCGGGCGCTCGGGGCGGAGGCCCGCGCTCCGGAGCCGAGCAGCGTCGGGTGCCGGCGGTGACGGACGCAGAGGTCCCGGCGCGGCGCCCGCAGC
>NW_028186116.1:1203736-1205732 GCF_003343005.1 Rhea americana
GCCGGCGGCTCTGCCGGGCCCCGGGGCGCGTGGCCGGGGCGGTGGGCCCGGCACAGAGCCCCTTTGTGTGACAGTAATGTTCTGTGACAGCGCTTGAAATCCGAGGCCGCCGCGCATTCCTCGAACCGGGAATCCCTCCGGCTTTCAGAGCGCTGCTGTCTTTTAACCTCCGCGTTAAACGAAAACAAAAAGCGCGGTGGACTTGCCAGGCCGTCGCAGCCCGGCACGGCACGGCACGGCAGGGACCGCGGCGGGCGTGGGGCGCGCGTGCTCCGCGAGTTTACTGCACAGAGCCGGGTGCTCCGCGCGCTCGTGTGCAACGCGGCCGGCCAGCGCACTCCGTTTAATTTTTCCTGTGCAAATACTATTTAAAGTGCGATGAGAAAAGCCCTCTTGCTAAGCTACGGAGAAATCTTTCTTGTCCTTTAATTCTAGATGAAGGGGATTAGTGTGAACATATTTAACCTCTGACCCCCGAACAAAAGCATTATCAAATTTAGTGGCCGAGCGGGTCCCCGTTGAACCGAACTGGTCCAGTATCTCAGCAGTTTTTCTTCTCTCTCCCCCTTCAAGGCGCTGGAGTCTCCCGCTGCCCGAGGAAGCCCCGAGGCTGCGCCGGGGCGCGAGCGGCTCTGCTCTGCTCGCTCGGCGTCAGCCCTCGCGTGGGGTCTGCGCGCAGCCGGGAGCCCCGCGGCACGGCACGGCACGGCGCGGCGGCGGTGGCGGCGGTCCGCGCGCCGGCCGCGGGAGGAATGCCGAGAGGGGCCCCCCGTGCAAGGCCGGTGTCCACTTACAGTGCATCTCTCATAAACTGGGGGCCGGGCGCGGGGGGCGGCCCTCCCGGTATGTGATTGATTATCTGGTATTTATGCCATTGAGGACTTTTCAGCGGTTTGGGGTCAGGGGGTCATCTCATGTGTCTTGCTGCAAATCCGCTTCCTTTTGTACAGTGCGGGCCGGGTGAGCAGACACACAAAAACAGCTTTTTCTTTTCCTTGGGAAAAAGGGGAGGGGGGCGGGCTGGTGTCAATGAATTTTTTTTCTCAGTCGTTTCTGAATAGTGTCCTTTTTAATTCTAAAGAACTTTTAATTAAAAGTAGCAGGAAAGTTCATCTTGACAAGGTTTAACTTACCTTAACAGTTACTTTTGTGTCCTGCGATTCTGCTCCCTACTTGAAAAACCAAAAAYGGGGAGAGACGTCGCTCTCCATTGCTGTTTAACGTCTTCGCGATTTTACCAAGAAGTGTTTTTAACCTTGCTGGGGTTTCCGGACAGCAGCGGTTCGGGAGCGACGGCGGGGCCGCACGGGTGCTTTCCGCCCCCGAGCGCTCCGCAGTGCCGCCGCCGGCGGTCTGCTCCGGCGTGGAGCCTCCTGCGCTTCSCCGGGGTGACCGTCTCCGCTGGTTYGCAAACCGGCGCTCCCCGGCGCTTTCCCCTCTGCGGCGAGCGCAGAGGGAGGCTGCAGCGCCCTGCGCTCGGCAGCCGCCCGCACCGCCGGCGCCTCCGGGACGCCGCGGGCGCGAGGGGGCTCGGGCGCCTCTCCGAAGGAACCGGGGGGAACAGCGGGGCCCCCTTCTGAAAATACAGCTTTGCGTTCGCAGATGCTAATAACAGAGGTTCTTGGCCGAAAAGAAGGGGGGAGGAGGGGCCTGTGGCTGCACAGAGGGGCTCCCGTGGGTCTCGCTCCGCGCTGAAGCTCTTTGTTTCAGAACGGAGACCTCCACGCGGTTTCGAACAGGTCGACGCAGCAGCGCTGCAAACGCGATAGGAAAAACGTGTTACGCTTCCCGCGGAACAGCGAGCTAGGTTTTCAGCTGGTTTCACTTGAAATTCCCRTTGGGAGGGAGAAACCCGGGAAGCCTTAACGGCGGGAACGAGTCAGCGAGCGGGTGACGCGTCCCTCGTGCTGCGGTGGCCAGAGGCGCTGCGGCGGAGACGTCTGCGCGCCGGGGCGAGCGCGCCGCGGGCAGCTCCGCCGTGCCGCGAGGGCTGGGT
>NW_028186116.1:1207877-1209279 GCF_003343005.1 Rhea americana
GGCTGGGGTGTGCCGGAAGGGGGGACGCGCGCGCGCCGCGGGGAAAAGCTCCAAGTCAAATGTCTCAAAGTCAGATCCCTTTTTAGTATGAATTTGCTGTATCTCATTCTGAGCACTAATTCCAATTTAATTGCAAGTGGCCTGAAGCCTCTTCAATAGGAGTAACAAATGGTTTGATTTTGTAAACTTCATCAGACTGCATTTTAAATGCGACACACTAGCCCGGCTCGAATGCCAATGAAGCACTGAAGTAGCTCTCTGTTTACTAATTATCCGTTTTTACTTCAAGCCACGCTGGCTGGCTTGTCTGATTAAATCGGATTTGTGGGATAGAGAACAGCTAGCAGAGTTTTCTCTATAGTAAACGAGATTGAAACTATGGACCGCCTGGCTGCACACTGTAAATTATATTTCCTTTTAAAGGGGACGTGTCTCTTTTATTTCCTTGGTGTCCCTCCTGCATGTTAAACTTCACGGCGCGGAGAAGCGCCGGGCTCCGCCGAATCGCAGCCCCCAGCCCGCCGCGCCGCGGTTCCTCTGGATCGCTTGCGCCGCAGAGGCGGAGGGCGAGGAGGGGAACGGCCGCGCTCGGGGCTGCGGTGACCTCCTCTCTCCTGCCCGGGAGTCTGCAAGGGGAGGGAGAGTCCGCGAGCGGAGGCGAAACGCGTCTCGCGGGCGTTTCGGATCCGGCCTCGCGAGACGAGGCAGCCCTGCTCCGGGGGCGCGCGGAAACGCCTCGCGGAGCCCGCGCCGCGCGCCCTGCCAGCCCCGGGTCCCGGCGCGGCGGTGGGCGGCCGCGCGGCCTTCGAAACCCTCGCGCCGGTGCGCGCTGCGCTGCTTGTTTACTACTGCAGGCGTTAGCAAAACAGCACATAGTCTCTTAAAAAAAAAGAAGAAAAAAAAAAAAAAAAGGGAAGGTGCCTATTGAATGCAGCGTAATAGGGCTGCGCTTAAAGCCCCGCTGTTGCTAAGACTTTAATTCCACCAGCTTGACCTATTCTGCCCTCTCTCTTGGTATCTATCTTTGTGCCTCGAGCTTTTTATATTTTAATTTGCTTTTGAATGTCCTACAAAATTAATGGTACACTTTTTGCCATTGTGCAGCGTACAGTACAGGGAAGGCCCCTTGGTGTTCCCTGATAGCGCGTTACCGTGGAAATGAATGGTCACTACGCTTCGGGCTCCATATTCGCTCCTTTTAATTGTTGACAGTAAAAAGCGTTTAAATGCTGCTTAATTTGTAATCATCTTCCGGAAAAAGGAGAGAAACCATTAAAACGTCAGTGGGATGAATAAACCCCTCTCCCTCTCTCTGTGCGTGCGCGCTGCCGGCGGCGTTTGTTTACCCGGGGCGATTTTTCTTCCGAGGGCTCCGGAGGACGCGGCCGCGGGGCGCCGCCGC
>NW_028186116.1:1210934-1212779 GCF_003343005.1 Rhea americana
AGGCGCCGCTGGCCCCGCCGCCGGGGCACGGCCGGGCGCCGCTCCCCTTGCAGCGGCTCCGCGCCGGCGGCAGGGCTCAGGCGCCTTTCTCCCTCTCTCGCCAGGTACGGACGTGGCCGTTTTCTGCCTGCTGTGCGGCAAGCGCTTCCAGACGCAGACGGCGCTGCAGCAGCACATGGAGGTGCACGCCGGGGTGCGCAGCTACATCTGCAGCGAGTGCAACCGCACCTTCCCCAGCCACACGGCCCTCAAGAGGCACCTGCGCTCCCACACAGGTGAGGCGGCTGCCCTGCGCCGTGCTCCCCGCTTCCCTCCGAAAGAGAGCGGGTCGGACCSTCCGGCAAGGCGTCAGGGCGCCTGCGGCTCGCGGCTGGGCTGCTCGGGTTTCAGAAACAAAACCGAGGGGGAAAAGCCGCGYGCAACGAGCCGATCCGGTAAATCGYGACCTCGCGAGGGGATGYGCGATCCTGCCYCTCTCCACTCAAGGATACAGACTCTAGTTATTAGAAGGACCTCACAGAAGGGATGCTTCCAGAGATGGTGTTTTGCCTTTAGTAAAGTTTTTTGTGAGGTTTTCAGTTGCAGTTAATCTTCAGTGCCGTTGATGGTTAGTGATACTGGGAGAATGCTGGACCTGCAGGTAGGAGAGCACCRTGCTAATACGCACGTCAACACCAAGTGCAATAGATGCTTATTGCAAGTAATGCGCTGCCAYGGACAGCAGGTTATGACACGTCGGTTCCTTCATAATCTGTGATAATTTATTAGATCCCGATTTGAAAAAAAATCAGCATGGCGTAGCGCTTTATGARCGCGTAACTGTGCTTCCCGACCGAGGCGCGAACGGTTTTCTTTCCCACGCGGAAGCCTGCCGCGCGGGCTCCACGACAGCAGCAGCCCTCGGCTCCGCGGCGTGCCGTGCCCGGCTCCCTCCCCGGGCCGCGCGGGGGAAGCGGCGGGAGCCCGGGTCGCCGCTCGCGGCGGGCAGACGAAGGGCTGCGGCCGCGTCAGAGGCGTCCCGTTTCTGCCGGCCGGCTCTCCGGGCGTGCAGGCGACGTGGAGCAGGAATTGTCCGTGCTGCCGGTGATAAGTGAGACCGGGACTCCGTTACCGGCTGGTTTTGAACTCTTGATTCCCTCAGTGCSGTTGCACGAGCGGTTTAAGCTCTGTAGCTCCGTTTCCTGTCGGCAGAATGGCAATAATTAGCGTTTTTCCCTCTCGGCGGCGGGCGGTTTGCATCTCCTCTTGCACGCCGCACCCCCACCTTGCAGGCAGGTTTCTCGGCCCGGCCCGGCCGCCGCGGGCAGCCCAGGCCTTGGCGGTGACGGAGCCCCGATTTGCGCGGCTGGCCACGTAGCAGGCGCTGAGCTGCGGCGCGGAGGCGTTTCGCGGGCCGCGGTCGCCGGCGCCGGGCTGCGCAGCCTGTGCCGGGTGAGGCTGCCGAAGCGGGTCTGGGTGCAGGGTCTGGCCGCAGGGGCTCTGGTTCGTCCCCTTGGTCCCGCACCGGCTCGTGAAGGGGCCGGGAAGGCGCGTCGCTGTGCTGCGGACGGGCTCTCGCGGCCCCGCTCTGCGGCCGGGTCCGAGCGTGCCGTCCGGGCACGGCCCGCGCGGGTCCCCGGGCCGGCGTTGCGGGTGCTGCCTGCTGCTGCTGCTGCTGCTGCTGCTGCCGCCGTTTCTGGCTGCCTCCCTCCGGAGATGCCGCTCTGAAACTCGTTTCGCGTGCGATGGGGCTGATGATTACATTCGCGAAGCTCCTGTCAAACTAGCTCCCGAGTTTAACACTTCATTTAAAGTAGCGGGATGCTGTAAAGAAGCAGCAGGAGGAAAAAAAAAAAGGCTGCTCCA
>NW_028186116.1:1214234-1215414 GCF_003343005.1 Rhea americana
CGGGCTCTCGCGGGGGCCCCGCGCCGGCGCTGACGCGGTGCTGGTGCGGTTGCAGGCGACCACCCCTACGAGTGCGAGTTCTGCGGCAGCTGCTTCCGGGACGAGAGCACGCTGAAGGGCCACAAGCGCATCCACACCGGGGAGAAACCCTATGAATGCAACGGCTGCGGCAAGAAGTTCAGCCTGAAGCACCAGCTGGAGACCCACTACCGGGTGCACACAGGTACGTGCCGCTTGGGGCCGCGCCTCGGCGCCCAGCTCCGCGCCGGGGCTCGTCCCCGCACGGCGCCCGCCGCTCGCCCGGCGGCAGCGGGGAGAGCTGAGAGCCCTCCGGCGGCTCACGGCCCTTCCTCCGCGGCTCTGTCCCCTCGCGGCCTGCAGGTGAGAAGCCCTTTGAGTGCAAGCTGTGCCACCAGCGCTCCCGCGACTACTCGGCCATGATCAAACACCTTAGGACCCACAACGGCGCTTCCCCGTACCAGTGCACTATCTGCCTGGAGTACTGCCCCAGCCTCTCCGCCATGCAGAAGCACATGAAGGGCCACAAGCCGGAGGAGATCCCCACCGACTGGAGGATAGAGAAGACCTATCTCTACCTGTGCTACGTTTAAGGGACACGGCGGGGGCGGGGGTTTGAGTCACGCAGGACTGGGCAAAAAAATGCATCGTCCGGGGCCTTTTGTTTTTATTTTCTGTTGTTGCTGTTACTGGGGGGGTTCTCTGCTGCCGCCGCGGCGGGGACGAGCGAGAAGGGCGCTGGCTGCGGGAGGAGAGCGCGGTCTGCTGGGAGCCCAGGGCTGCGGGCTCGCGAGCGGTCCCCTCCCCACCAGAGCCTTCGCCCCTCTGCCCCCGCTCCCCGCTCGCCCGCGCTCCTGTGGCCTGCTGCACTTGCAGCCTTGCCTCTGGGGCAAGGTCGGAAAAACACGGAGCGCCTGAGCCCCGCGGCGGAGGCGTCCCCCGAGCCCGCCGTCCGTGCCCGGTCGCGGCCGGCGCCCTGGCTCTCTCTAGGAAGGACTGTATCAGGAAGACCGCGCTGATGGTGCGGTTCATGCTGCAGCCCCAGATCTTGCAATGACCCATGATTTGCGAAGGCTTTAATTTCTTCTTTCTGTTTTTATTTCCCCCCTCCCCATCACCGTAGGAAGGCTTTGGCGGAGCTGCCGAGAGCCCAGCTGCTGCA
>NW_028186116.1:1216539-1217832 GCF_003343005.1 Rhea americana
GCCGTGCCCGCTCGCGCCCGCGCTCCTGCGCTGGGCGTCGTGACGCTGGTCGCGCTCCGCCGGCAGCGCCGCGGTCGTGGTGTTGCTGGTTGTGCTGCTATAATAAAGGCTGTTTCCGCAACCCTGGCACAGGCCAGTCTGTTCAAGAGCGCAGAGCGCGGCCGAGGACGTCGCCTGGGGACCGCGACCTCTCTGCTGACCAAAGACCCCTCTATGCATTTCGCTTTTTCCTTCCGTCGGTCCCCGGACGGCGGACGGTCTCCGGGGAAGGGGAGGTGCCGGGGCTCTCGCGCCTGCCCCAGCCGACCGCGCTGCCGGGCCGCGGAGAGGCRGCTCCCCGCCGGCTGCAAGGAGCCGTGCCCTCCGCGGGGAGACCTTTCCTTTGGTTTGGGTGGTGTTTTTGGCTTTCGTTTTGGTTTTCCCTCTTCGGGGGGCATTTGCAGCCTGCCGAGATTTTTTTTTGCCCAGCCCTCGACTCTAGGAACCTATGAAGGAGTGAATGGTGAGAGATGGCTTTGCTTCGTGTTTTCCGCTTCGTGTTTGTTTTTAAAGGTTTTGAATATTTCTGTTTAGCACATTTTACTTGAAATTACCTCGTTTTTTTGTGACCTCATGAGCTTTTATTGATTTGGGGGATGGGGGTGGGGGCAGCGTTGCTTTTTGAAACGCCTGGGCCGGTTGCAGGCCGTGTCCCAGACGGGCGGCGTGCGAACCGCGCGCTTGCTGCAGTCTCGGCAGCGCCGCGGCAGCCGTCAAGGGGATGGTAGGGTGGATTTTTTTTGTCAGCCTCCTTTCGTGCATTATCATTACCAAAATTGGTATTTTTTTACATGGCCTGCCTGACAGAGCCTGGATTGTTGATGCTGAAAGCTACCTCTTATGTTTTTGTTTTGTTTTTATTTTGCAGGTTAAAAAGCACATTTTGCAATATTTGTGTTTGCTTTGTGATGTCATTTCACTTTTCATCTCATGCTTTACTCGCAGTTGTATCTTATTTTGTAATTTAGCTGCGTTTGTGTTAAAAGGAAAAAAAAAAACGTTAGGGGAATGTTTTGTAGACGGGAGTGAAGGGAAGCGAACGGAAGGGGTGTCGCTGCTCTCGTCCCCAGCCTCGTCTCGCCTGTCGGGAAAAATTTGAAGGCCTTAAACTGGGGGAAATAACGTCAAGTGACAGCGGAGCGGGGTAAGCGAGCGTCCAGCGGCGATGTAGTGCCTGGGGAGGGAGGCAGTTAACTTGGGTAGGTGAGCGGCGCGGCGGAGCGCGGCGGTTCTCGCGCGGAGCAGGCGCGTGCG
>NW_028186116.1:1218179-1222053 GCF_003343005.1 Rhea americana
ACCCGGGCGCGCGCCGCCGCGCTGGTCGCCCGTAGCGTTGCGTGTGCATGATCTCCGAAGGCTGAGAAGCCGCGGTAAAGCTCCGCGCCACCTCTCCGTATATATGTCTGGCTATATATATGTATATTATAGCACTGAGGACCAACTGCCCTGCTGGACCAAGCAAATACGGCTTTCTTTCATTGCTTGTCTTTTATGTCGTGACAGCCCAAGTGCCAGTCTGATTGCTCTGTATTAAGAATAGTGTTTTGAATTAATTGATGTTCTAGTTCCGTCTACCTCAGCACCTCCTGTTAGCCTCATTTTAGAAGGTGCCCAATTTTTTGTTTTGGTTGTTTCAGATGATTGCTTACTATTTTTTGTACGACTCCTTCTCCGTTTCCTCGCTCTGTTTGTTTCTTTGCAGTACTGCTTGCGAGTCCTATCTGTTCGCTAGCCACAGATGCAGTTAGCTAAAAATTTAAAAGAATAAAAAAAATCCCAAGTTGTGGTGTCTTCTAGTTGCAGCTCTCCACATCTGCCTTCATCCTGTGTAGATTCAGATGCGTTTCTTTGTAAAACTTCAGTGTTTCTGACAGAGGAAAAAAAGAAAAAAAAAAGAATATACTGCTGCAGGTTTTTTTCTCTCCATGTGTCACTAAGTGAAGTTCGTGCCTTCTATAGCAAAGAGAATATTTTTTACATCCTACTAACAGTAGATTTTTTTGTAGTGAACATTTTTTGTATTTTTATTTATAAGTCTCATAAGAAAAATAGCAATGTTCAGTTGTATACCTTGAATCTGCAGTTAGAAAAAAATAATAAAGTTAATTCAGTTGTCTCGGCCTGCCGTCTCTTTCTTCCGCGCTTCGCCCGGGCCCCGAGGGGGCGGACGGGAGCAGCAGCAAACGTTCCCCGGTGTTTTCTGCCCAGAAAGGGGCCCCGTGCCCGTCCCCGCGGCGGCGGAGCCCGCGCCCCGCTCCGGGCTCGCGCGCCGGGCCGGCGGCGGCCGCCTTTCCCGGGGGACGGCTGGGCGAGGGATGCTCGCGCGGGGCCGGCGAGGCCCTGCCCGCGGCGCGGGGCCGGCGGCGCCCAGCGGCAGAGCAGCTTCTCCCCTGCTCGCCGGGGAGCTGAGCAAGTTTGCCTCAGTGCAAGGCAGCTCGCTCGTTTAAACCTGACTGCAGAGCAGTCCCGGCCCCCCGCGGTGTTAATTATCCTGTAGTTCTAAACTGATTGCTGTACACTAAGCTTAAGCCCTCCTTTATTTATTTACTGACTACATTAACAGCAAAGTCGGYGCTGCTTTGATGCCGCTGCGCGCCGCTCCGGGCCGCGGCGCTCCGACGGCTGCGCCCGCCCCCGCGCTGCCGCCGCTGCCTGCCCTGCAGCGGGGGCCCGCGCCGCCCGCCTGCAAATTAGGATGCGGCTAAGCGTTAATTACGTGGATGCTGCGGTGCAATTAGAGTCGCTTAATGTACAGCGTTACTTATTTTTTTAATGACGGATGAAGCGTGCCGGGCCGCTGCTCGCGTGCCGGCCCTTCCCGTGCAGGCCCTGCGCGGGGACTGCCGTCCCGGCGTCGGCGCCGCGTGGCCGCCGAAGCTGCCAGGCGGCACTTTGGCGCAGGRCATCGTGCCTCCGTGGCCGGGCAGGTGGCTCGGGAGCGCCGGAGGTGCCGGCCACGGCTGGGCGCGGGCTTTGCCCGACGGCCTCCGCGAGCTCCCTCGCGGCAAAGCCTCCTGCGGGGGTCGGGGGGTCGGGAAGCATCTCGTAGAGGGGGTGCCGGCCCAAGCAACCTGCTGTCTGCACTGTCCCTCCTAAAAGGGAGGCGATGAAATCCCTCTGCAGCATTTGGCCTCGTACAAAGGAGTTGTTACAGCGGGGAAATTGTCGTAGGACTGGGCCTTTGTCTGCACATTCTCGCAGCAGCTGGGAGTGATTATGCTGCAACAATGTTCTGTTCCATCAACATTATGTCCTCATTAAACCTTTATTAGTAGATTAGATTCAGATTTATTGATTTTTTTCTCTTTTTGGGGGGAGGAAAATCCAGGCTCATGATCTCAGAAAGAAGCCTGTAACTTTTCCTGTTGGCAGTGCTTCCCAAAACATCGAGAGGGAAAGGCATCTTGAAGGAAGAACCTAGATCCTTTCTCCAGCTCAGGCAGACTGGTTCTCCACGGGGAGCTTTGGACCAGCAGCTTCACAAGGGTGTTCAGGTTATGCGTGGAACTGCATTGTAGGACAGGGAATGCTCTTGGACCGAGACCAAGGTGGGCCACCGTAATGCAGAAGTTAATGCAGGAAGGCGAGAGCCATGGTGCCTGCCCTGGGAGCGTTCACAGTGAGGTGCTTCACCAGGCACCTGGAGCAGGATGGACAGCACTGCGGACAGTGCTTCGGGCACTGGCAAGAGCRGGCTGCCTTCCTTACATCTCTTGGGGGAGCAGGACATCTTTGCTAAGAGCAGCACCCAGCAAAGCAATGAACGCGGAGGGAAGGCAGCCTTAGGGTCCCTCTGCCAAGGCMGCTGGCTCTGGGGCAGTGAGCAGCTCCTTTGCTGTGGACACCTGTGGCATGGCAAGTCTCCTCGGTGTACCTTGGAGTTGCCCGGTTCTGGGAGGACAGGGCAGGTGGCAGGCCTGGAGTGTCCTCGTGGGCAGGCAAGCCAACCCTGTCYGCCGGTGAGCCCTCAACTCGAGGCTTCGCAAAGCCAGAAGGCGTCACAAGACTGGTTCAATGGGCCCATTGGATTTGTCTGTTGGAGCGTTTGATGTTACATGAAGGCGGCTCATTCCAGAGGGTGTTAATTGCCCGCTGCAGTGATCAGGTCTGTAGCACCATCGATCTTGGTAGGATCAATGGGCTGATTTAGTGTCTCACGAACTCTTTAACTGGACATCTCATCAATAGCCAGCCACTTACAGACCATCAGCACATTAGCACAGGCCAGCACTGCCAGGAGCCTGCTACACCCATCCCAGCACCCTCCTGTCACTCAGCAGCAGTTTTCCTGCAGGTGAAGGCTCTGGGAGGGTGAGTTGGGCCATTGGCGCTGGGCTGGTGGGCTTGGGAATGGCAGCAGGAGAGCTGTTGCTGTGATGGCCATGTCCTCCTACTGCTTGCAGCCTCCAGTGCTAGCACAAGTTCGAGGAACCAGGAYGGGCCTCCCTTCATCTCCAGCCTTTGCAAGGATGGCGGCTGCTCAGGTATGTTGCCGGTGGGAAGGGCTTGGCTGTGTCATTATCAGCTCTTGGGCAAGTATGGCAGAGCTAGGAATCTCCCAGAAAATGCTACTGGCATTTCACTTTCTCTCTGCGGTCATCACAGSTGCCTTAACAGCATCCGCTCTGAAACAGGTGTAGCATCATGTTGCACGGATCAGCTGCCTACTGTTCTGGCACAAACCCTGGTCCTGCTGCCCTGTCTGGGATGGGGAAGGTGGCTCTTTTCTCAGCTGTTAGACAGCAGCTTCGTGCTTCTGCCCTGGCAGTGTGGAGAGAGGGAGCGTGGCTGTTCATGACGGCAGTGAAGTCTGCCGCGGCAGGGGTGGGACTGGCACCCCTGGCAGTCCCTTCCAGCACTTCATTCCTATGCAGACAGTCTGCTTTGCTCCAGAATTTATTCAGCACTGGCTGCCACCGCCCCGTTAGTTGTCCCCCAGCTTCTACAGCGCTGGGCAGGAATATGGAGGGCACCTGCTGGTCAAGCATGCAAAACAGCCGGGTGGGGGAGAAAGAAACACGTGGAGCTGGTTCTCATGAAGCAGCAAGCAGTGGTGGACGAGGAGCGAGCCTGCGGCCTCCCGAGCTCGTGCTGGGCTGCGGGGGTCGGCGAGAGCAGCGCGGAGCGGCGGGCAGCGCGGAGCGGCCGGCGGGCCTGTGCCCGTGCGAGG
>NW_028186116.1:1222599-1244410 GCF_003343005.1 Rhea americana
CGTGCCATGCCGGGCCGGGCCGGGCCAGGCTGGGCCATGCCGTGCCGGGCCGTGCCGGGCCAGGCCCTCGCACGCGCGCTCCAGTGCACCGGGTGGGTGTCTGCGGTCCGCAGCGCGGGGGGGGCCTGAGCGCGGGCGCCGGGGGTGGGGGGGAGCCCCCTCTCCCCTGCCCCGGAGGGCAGCCCCAGCTCAGGCGTACCGCCACACAGACCAGAGGGTGCCCAGCGTGACGCTGTAGGCCAGGACTGCCACCAGGTACGCCCGGAAGAGCAGCACGTCCAACACGTAGCCCACTTGCAGCCACTCGCGGGCCACGTCGTGAAACTCCTCGTGTTTCTCGAGGAACTGGCGGATAGTGGTGATCTCACGCAGGAGGCTGTGCATGAGCCGACAGCCCTTGGCCTCTGTGGGAAAGGCAGGCATGGACCTGGTGTCCGCTGCCACCTCACACTCCTGGGGATCCTCACAGCTGCAGTGGTTCAGCTTGGCTGCAGGATCAAGAGACACAAGCGAGGAAAAACCTCTTAAGATGTGGAGCTGAGAAGGCTGCTCACACCTGTGTTTCTGCATGTGAGCCACACTGAACCCAGCCCTGCCTTCCACTCCTTAGACTGCTGGAAACAAGGCTCAGGGGCCACTGGCTTGCATGGGAGCCTGGCAGGTAAGAGGGTTGTATTTGGCTTGGAGAAAAGAAAGGGTCTTGCTTGGCTTACACTTGTTGTGTCAGGACAGGAGATTGTGCTGTGGAGAGAGGAACTGCTTGTGAAAGATAGGTTTCTGACAGTCTTGCCCTGGCACTGGTGCTGGGTGCACCTGAGCTGTGCCGCATCACACTCCTCTGGGCGTGACAGGGACTTTGTGGGGGCCCTCCCAAGAGAGGGGAATTTTGCAAAATCTGGTAAGATGCAGTTAGACTAGCTTTGGGCTTGTGGCTACCTGGGGCCCAGTTCCCTTCTGCTCTCCGTGGGAGCCCTGTGTCCCTCCCTTACCTGTGCTGTCATTATTCTCCATGTGCCCAGAGATGTCCGAGCTCTGTGTCTTGCTGTGGCTGAATTTGTTACTGTCCCGGATACAGAGCAGGGCAGTGGCTCGCTCCAGCACCAAGTGCTTCACCCAGTCAGGGACTTGTGGCTGCAGGTCCTGCTTGTGCACTAGGCGCACAATGAGGATGGTCTCCATGAGGCTGATGACTAGCAATGCCATGCACACCACAAAATAGATGCCTGTGGAGAAGACAGCGAGGTGAACAGCCTGCAAGGCCAGCAGGTTCTCTAGATTCTGAGCAGAGCAGGCAGGGCCTGAATAAATCATCCCCGCCCAGTTCTCTAGAAGAGCTTTAGTCTTTGAACAGTGCAGCAGCTCCTGCTGCTCAAGGCCCCAAACTGCTGTACATGTTTGCTTTGCAGACCAACTCGGTCCAGTCAGTGGCACACCAGTTGTATCTCTGCTCCCCGAGCAGCTCTGGCAGAGCCCTTAAAACCCCTTTCATTGCAGCTGTGCTGGGCCAGGCCTTGAGCTCCCATGCAGGTCTGTCCGTGGTGTGTAGTCACCACCCTGATACCGCAAGGCATGAGTTCCTTTCACAGTCCCTGGTTGTCCTGACCCACCTTTCCTACCTCTTGCTACTCTGGCTCTGGTGATGTTTCTCTGCCTGAGCTGAACCACCTCCCCTCTGATTTCTCTGGCACCCCTGTCCTAGAGGGACAGGCCTCGTTCCATCATTGTTGGGCACTGTCCTGACTCTGGTAGCAGAGAGGGAGATGAACCCCACCATAGGCTCCTACCATGCAAAGCATGTGTCATGAGCCGTTGCCCCACTGCTGGCTGGATCCACGAGCACTGCCATACCTATCAATGGGGTGCCAATAGCAGTAGCTGGAAGCGTGTCAGAAACAATGATTAGGAAGACTGAGTAGCCCAGCAGTAGGGTGATCTTGAAAGAGACCCTCTCGCCACTGTTGGGAGGTAGGTAGAAGCCCACAATGTCCATAACCATCAGGAAGATACTGGGGAGCAGCAGGCTGACAGCGTAGAAGAGGGGACGTCTCCGGATAACTACCTGCCAGGACAGAGGGAGAGACAGGAARGGTTTATTGCAGGGAAAAGCCCCATTTGAAGTGAGGGCTGGAGCTAGTGTGGCTCTCTACTAAGCCAGGCAAGGATGGAGTGCAGAACTGAGTGTTAATGGAGTCAGGTGAAGGGCTCTCTGAAGAGCCCTCAGCTCCAGGGGCCTCCTGCTTGCAGCAAGGAGCTCTGCTAGCTGGTGGAAGCACTGCCAGCGTGGAGCACCATGGTTATGAAACCGCAGGAACTGGGCTGAATTGCCCTCCAGGGCAAATCCCATGTTAGTGCCTCATCTGTGAGAGCAGCAGTGGCCAAAGCAGAACAGGTGGTGGTGTCTCCCGCAGCGCGGGGTTCCTCTTCCATCCCTCTCTCCCTCCCTCCAGCACTGTGGTGAGGTAAGRGCCCTTACGCAGAACTTCATCTCGGCATAGCGGTCACTGCCCTTGATGCTGAACTCCTGGAAGTGGCTGAGTACGTAGAGCAGCTCCCACTCGCCCTGGTTCATGAAGACGTTCTTATCAAATTTCACCAGCTCCGGCTGCCGCCACAGCGAGAGGTTGAGGTCGTGGACTGGGGGGCAGAAGAGAGGTGAGGACAGAAGTGCAGGTGTGCTGCACGCCAGCTGCCTGAGTACGGGAGCACTGAACACCTCCATGCAGGGCAGTGTTTCTGCTCTCTCCTTGCACTTGTGGAGCAGCTGGGCCGCATACATTCCCTATGCGCTAGGGCCATCTAGAGGGACGATGCATCTTCTGCACTGAGCTAACCTACGGGGGACACGCTTGCTCCCTGATGCCTCTCCTCTCCAGCTCCTGCCCTCAAGAGGACCTATGCAACGTCTGCCTTAGAGGAGTTGCAGCAGCCTCGACATGGACAAACCAGGCCTGGAAGGTAAGGGCAATCGTGCACCCCTTGCTGTCCCTCGTGTCTCCACTTAGGTCCCTGGGTGCCGCAGGAGCACTCTTGGCCCTGCCAAGCTCCCCCTGCCCATGTCAGCACAACTTGGTGGAGGCAATGCCCGGCTCCTCACCAAAACAGCTACATGAACACSTAGCACGTTTTTGTGACAGCTTGCTAACCCTTCTCCAGCAGGAGCTGGTCGCTGCCCTCTCCCTGCCTTGTCTCCCTTTTCCAAGGCCTCTCCAGACAGSGCCCACCGCTGCAGAGGTCCCAGCACTTACTGTTGTGCAGCCAACTGGTGAACGTGAGTGAGCAGTTCTGGACGTCAAAGGGGAAATTGTAGATATCCAGGCTGCAGGCAGTCATCACCTGAATGGGTTTGAGGTTCCGGACTTCGCCATAGTGGTGAACGTAGACATAGGGGATGTTGGGGGACTTCCCAACATCCACACTGAAGGGCACAAGGAACAGACTGAGGCTAGGGACTTGACCACGACTGTGAGCAGAATGGGCTCCTCCTGGTGAGCTGTCTTTGGGAGAGCAGTGGCCCCGGGGGCTGGCAGATTGCCGTGCTATTCTGCTAATCATTTTTGGAAATAACTCAAGGCTGGAGGAAAGGGTCAGGAAGGAAGCACCCCACTCTGTGGCAGCATGCCCACCTTGGAGCAGTGCAGTGCTCCCCAGGCTGTCGGCCTCTCCGAGACCCCAAGGAGCCTTTGCCTTTTGGGGCTATTGGTGGGTTTAAGGGTGGCTGCAGCACGAGACTGTGAGAGCACCTTAAAGGCTAGCGGGAGCTGGGGGAGGGAAGGACAATGGCTTGCTTTGCGGGAAGGGCTGGCAGCTCTGCAGCTGCCCTTGCATTGTGCTTCCTTAACAAAGCCTTTCTCCAAATATCTGAATTCCACCCCCGGCACAGTGTGGGTAATTACAAATGTTTATGGTTAGCCAGCATTGGAAATGTCCCAACTCCCAAGCCGTTTCCCCATCTGCAGCTTACCGGATGTGGGGCTACTGCCAGTTCTGTGCTGGGAATACAAAGCGAGAGGTGAAGTGCATGAGCGTGCTCATGTTGGAGAGGGGAGTTAAATCCCCAGGCTCGCTCTCGCAGTCCCGTGCAATGGGGTGAGGAGAACCCAAGAGTTTTGCTGCACTTACAACTCATTGATGAGGATATCAGGCACCCAGATGCTCTCGGTGGGGAGAGAGATCTGCGTGATGTTGTCAAAGTGCGCTGGGTCCCACTGAAGAAACTCGTCGATCCAGTGCTGCAGGGGCAAGACAAAAGGCAACGTAGAGATCAAGGCCAGTTCGAGCCCTTTCCAGATCCAAACCCTGTGCTAGCACCCCGCCACGGCAATGAACCTGCAGGGCCGTACAGCAGAGGAAGCGAAGCCCGCTTCGCCTTATCGCCGCTGCCCAGCCGCGAGGCACGCCGTGTGAAAGCCGCGTCCGTACCGCTCGAGAGCCATGCCCTGCAGAAGTCTTGTTACCCCTCGTGACGGGTGGACTTCACCGTGTGAAGCTGGGACGTTAGCATCCAGGAGTGCGTTTGTGGAGGCACCTTCGCCTTCCCAGGGTGCTAGCTGTCCCGGTGTGATAGCACGGTCCCYACACGCACCTGCTCCGGGGCTAGGGCAGACCCGCGCTGCCCTGGCTCTCTCGACGCCGCGTGGCTCCGCGCCCCAGGCGGAGTGCAGGCTGACCCGAGAACTAGGCAGAGTCACACGGAGGGGAAAGCACTGAGGCACGGAGGTAGCAGAGGAGGCGAGGGTGCTGTGTTGGGGCAAGGGGGGAGCCGACGCTGAGCGGGTGTGAAGGAGAGCTTCTCTCTTCAGCGCGGCACGCCGCGGCTTTCTTGCGCTCCTCTGCCCAAAGCAGCTGGCCCCAGTTCTCCTAGGAGCCATCAGGCCAGGACCCTTTGCTGGTGACAGAAGGGAGGGTACCAAGCGGGGCGAAGGTCGGTGCTGGGGTGGGGGCAATAGCCCGCCTCGCTCGTGCGTGCGTGAGCCCTTGCGGCGAGGGCCGGCAGCCTGCTCTGCCCCGGGGCRCACGAGCCCTGCGCGCAGAAAGCAGCCCCAGGGCCGCGGCGGCRGCGGCACACCGCTAGCCTGCGCGCTCTGCGCCGCCGGCAGCGGGCTCTGCACGGCCCCGGCCACGGGGCCGCTTGGAAGGTCTCCTCTGCTCACCTGTCTGTACCAGATGTACGTGGTCAGCACCTGGTTTTTTTCATCCTGCAGGAATAAGGAAGGAGAATACRCGATCGGCAAAGGGTGTCGTGCCTGCGCCCGGCGTTCCCTCCAGCTGCTGCTCGTGCCGGTGAAGCGCCGCCACGGGAAGGATTTGCACGCGGGCAAAGCGGCGCGGCGGACTCACCACGCTGAGGATGGCGTACACCATGACATCGATGGCCACGTTGGTGGTTGTTCGCCAGTCCCGAACCGGCCGAACGCCCTTCTCGTAGTCAGCCAGGAGGTGGTCGGCGAGCCGGAGCAGGGCGGGCTTGGGGGGCCCTGGCGGGCTGCCCCCCGCCTGGGTAGCTGCGGGGGAAGAGCAGAAAGCCTTCGTCGGGGGTTCACCCGGCACAGAAGTCTTCGAGCCTGCAACCGCTCGGTGCTGCTAGGTCACCTTGCTTGCTTTTGGGACGGGATTTTTCTGGTCAAAGTACCAGTGGCTTGATGGGAACAAGATTGCCACCAAGCCACACGATCTAACGCTTTATTCCTATCTTCTCCTGCCACATACACAGATCTCTCGGYGACCTTCCCCTGGCTCCCGCGCTGCGAGGTACCGTCCGACGGGCTGTCACCTTGCCCTTCCCCGAGCTCGGAGTCAGGGTCGCCAGGCAGCAGCGGCGGGACACCGGGGGAGAACCCCTGCCCACCGAAAACTTCTCCAGAAGTTACTATTTCGTGGGTACTTTTTGTTTGCTCTGAGGCTGGAGAGAGCCACAAGTAAAGATGAACCAGGATGCTAGATTCATTCGTTATGGAACGGAAAAGAATGAAATATGTCGAGCACAGGCGAGGAAGGTTAGTGCCGCTGGCCTTTAACGAGGTGCCCGCCAGTCTCGGCGGGGCCTCGCCGTGTCCGCCGCTGGCTGGGACCAGGCGCCCGAGCGCTGTGCGCGTCGCAGACGCCTCCCGGCGCTGCAGTCGGGGTTTCTCTTGGAAAGCAGCCGCAGGGCAGCTGGGCTTTTTGGCTGCCAGTCAAGTAGCTGTTGGTAGCCTTGGCTGTAGGTAGCTGTTCCTTAGCCCCCTCCCGTGCGTCCCCGTGCTGCTCGGGAGGGCTGCGCCCTCCCCATCGCGCGGGGCTCTGCAGGGCGTCGCGCCCAGCCCGGGCCCGGCTGCATCCGCCACGAGCGGCACGCGCCGTCCCGGGGAGGTGGCCTCACGCCCGTGTCTCGGGACGATCCCTTGCTCCCACCCTGGGCCTCTCCTGCCCGCCCAGACAGCAACGGCTGTGGTGCAAGGACACCCTGCTGCTACGGGTCGCGGGGGGCCCTGCACAACGCAGTCCYTTTTGCTGCTGGAGGCTGTGATATCGGCATAAAGTGTGGGGTGAACTGTTATTTAAAAAAATCTGCATGTTAGTTTAAAATTTTAAAAAGTCAGGGCAAAACATTTCTCTTTTTCTGGCCTTTTCTCTTCAGCCAAACTAAGGTAAGATCGACACGCACGATCTGGAATCGCCTGCACGACCCGCATCTTCACTGGGTGTGTGGATTTGCTTTGATTTTTCCACGAGAAAGGATGCTGGCCAGAGCTGCCTCCCCCGTTCGGCGTGCCATCGGCTTCTCCGCGGCAGCCTCTAGCGGCGCGAGGCAGCCGCTGTCTCACTTTTTGTTTTGCTGCAATATCTGTGAGGGAGGGCAGGGGGAAAGCAAAGGCCCGGAAATCTGCGGTTGCTTCGGCACCAAATGGTGCAACGACTTTTGCAGCATTGCTCGAGGAAGGTGAGCAGCGAAAATAGCAATCGCTCACCCACAGCTTTGCGGGTGTCTTTGCACAGTGCGGAGCTAAGGTYGTAAACTGTAGCCACGGCACCGTTTCTGTGCAGCACCACCCAGAGCGATGCTGCCCTGCGTTGTGAGGACTGAAACGTTGTTAGAGGAATGAATTTATCGGATTAGGCGCTTAGGCAACAAGTTCCAGAGAGACAGAGGCAGGCGAGCGGTGTTCCCCTTTCCTAGCCTTGCCCGTCTGAGCACGCTCAGCCTCTGAGCACTTGGGAAGCACGCTGGAGCCGTGTATGGATGAGCCGACAGCGCTGCACCGCGTGAGCTGTGCCCTTACCGCGCCGTGGCCGCCRGCGCTGCTCGTGCGCGCGGCGCCTCCGAGGCAGCCCGAGGTTGTCCGTGCCCAGGTACGTAGCTTTGCAAGCACAACGTGTTTCTAAAACCTAGCTTCTGCGCGCCGTGCRCTAGCTTTTTGTTAAGGGACTCCAACACACGTTTTCGCTCCCAGCCCGCCCAAGCCGCCCCGCGAGGCTCCTTACCTGCGCCGTGCAGCGCTGCAGCGAGCGGCAGCAGCGCGAGGCACCCGCGGAGCGCGGCGCGCCCCATGGTCCGGCGGCGCGGGGTCCCTCGCCGCTCCTTCGCCTGCCTCGCCGCCCGCCTCCTCCCGCCCGCCCCGGCAGCCTCGCGCACCGCGCCGGCGGAGCGGCCAGCCTGCTGCTCGCCTTCCCCCGGCCGCCGGGTTTCTGAAAAACTCCTGATTAACCTGGCAGTCGGTCGCCTCGGCCGCATCGAGTTTCAGGCGGGGAGGGCGGAGGCAGGGGCAGGGGCTGCCGCGGCGCCGCGAGGCGCACCGCGGCTCCCTGATTTTGGTTACAGATGGAAGCGCTGATGCTGACACTGTAATCTAATCGGGATAACGCTGCCTTGTTTCCGCTGGTGCATTAGACAAAAGCAGAGCGAGGTCTTCTGAAAGCAAGCTGCGGCGGTGCGTAGGGCGCGGGGGCTGCGCGTCGCGGACCGGCTCGGCTCGGGGATGCTTCATCCCTGCGGTTGTGATCGGCCTCCAACGAAGAAACCAGTTTGCCCCCATTCCCTGCTCGTTCTTGTACACAAAGTGCCCAGAAAATTGCTTGGGGAGCGGTGACGTATGCCGGGGCGGGGGGATGGGGACGCACAGGCTTTTGACGCCCTTTCTAACCTCCTTGGTTATGGGAGCTTCTTGATGGTTTTTGGTGGGTTTATCAGCAAAATGTCTAATACAAGCCAAAGCAATGCTTTATTTTAASTGCGTTTTATTAATGTTAAAATGCTTTATTTTAACATTGCATTTGCACGTTGCAGAAGACGAAGCTTTCAGCGCCCGGCCGCCGCGGGCTCGGGATCAGCCCGGCCGGCCGCAGAGCCCGGGCGAGCCCCGCAGCCGCGCGTGTGCACCGGACCGAGAGCCGCCGTCTTTGGGCGGGCAAGGCCTAAAGCAACGCTCGCTCCCGCGCGGTTCAAGGCGAAAACGTGCTGCTCGGGTGTTCTCCGCGGTCGTGCGGTCGTGTTCACAGGCTTTGCCCTAGGTGCTGATAGAGCTCGAGGTTGCCTTCTTCCCCCGACCGAAGCACAGGCACGGTGCAGCCTTTCCTCGGYGAGCTCCCCCGCGCCGCAGTGCTGCCGTGCAGGCGCGGCGCTCGGCCACCCGCTCGGAGACCTCTGCGCCGGGAGGTGCGTCGATAGCCCCGAAACAGCAGCCGAGCCCGAGGGGCGACGCGGYGACCGGGGCCTCGGGCCRCGTTTGGCTTTCGCTGTGGCTGTTKGCGCTGTTCCAAGGCATGCAGCCCTGAAGAAATTTCCCATTAATGGGGCTGCCGGCAAGGCAGGAACTGGAGCCTTTGGCGGCAGCGCGGTGCAAATTGCATCAGGTGGCAGCGCGGAGTCACTTAAACAAGATAAGAATTAGTGCGCGGCCCTGATGAACTCCCCCTCGGCTGCCGATAGCCGAGTCAGGCAAGAGAGAGAGTGCAGAGCCGGGGCTAATTTGATTTCCTGGCTCTGTTAGCGGATGGAAAGTCACCTCTCAGGGCGTGCAGACAGCTCGGAGCTCTTTGCCGTTATTGAATCTGGATAATAAAAATCACGGGCAGCGCCGGAGCAGGGCCGGGGACCGTGCCCCGCTCTGCCGGCGCTGGCAGCACCGGGGGCCACGGCGCGGGAGCCGTGCAGGAACGGGGCGCCGGGGCGCGGGAACCGCACCGCCGGGCTGCCGGCCGCCCAGCGCGGGGGCACGGGTGCGCCCGGCGCCTCTGCCTTCGCCAGGCTCGCTCCCTCGGGTCTTACGTCCTCATCTTAAAGAGATTTTAACGCGGCGCCTATCGGCCCTTCCGTTATCGGATATCTGGTTAGCGTGATCTATCGCAGGCCGGCGTTACGCGTGCGCGCACACACGCTCTGCGCTCTGGGGCTCTTACGGGACTTTTTGTGGGACGTCTGATATAAATTGGCAGCATCCAGATCAGATTTACTTTCTGCAATGGTATAATGGGATTTTATTAGCTCTGTAATCTGCTGCACAGTAATTGCTTTTCCGGGAATCGACGCGCTCGCCGCGCGGCGTTTCTGGCGGCTCGGCGCCGCTTTCCGGGGCGAAGGCGCGCTGCTGCCTGTGCTCCGCGCCGGCGGCCGCGTCGGGCCCTGCCAGGACGCGCTGCGCTGTCCGCGCCCGGGACGCGGGAAAGGGAGGCGCCGCTCCCGGTGCTGCCGGCGTCACGTTTCACGGGGTTTTCCTGCCGCCCGATGCTTCTGTCCGGGCTGCAGCGGGGTGGGGACGGGGCAGCGGGGAGGGAGCTGCGAAGGAGGCGCTGGCAGCGCGCGCGTTCCTTGCTCGGTTCTTGCTCTYACGGAGACAGCTCCCGTACGGGCGGGCGGGTTTTTGAGGGATGCGAGGCACAGGAAGCTCCAGCGTGCCGGGGAGGCGAGCGGAGCCGCCGGCGCGGCCCCTCTCCCGCCGCCGCCAGGCCGCCCCCGGGGAGCCGCGCGCTGCCCCGATCGCACGTCCGCTGTGGTTTAGCGCCGCGAGTCACGGCACGAGGAGGAGGAGGAGGAGGGCGAGCAGCCCGCGGCCGTCCCCCGCTGCCCACGGCTCGGCTCGCCGGCGCGGGTCGCTGCCGGCCCCCGCGGCTCTGCCGCGCGCCGAGGGCCGGGCTGCCGAAAACGCCTCGGTGCCCGCGGAGCAAGCAGCGGCGTTTCCAAGCGCTTCGCCAGCGCCCTGATTAAAACAGTTATTTCTTCCCCCTGCGCGGAGCCGCGTCTCCGGCAGCGGAGTCCCCGGCACCCCGGGAAAGCGCCCGGCAGGCGCGGCAGGGCCAGGCGCCCGCGGGACGGCCCGCGGGTAACCGCGCCGCGGCGGGGCACGGGGAGGTGACCTGGTCGCCCTCTCCCATCCGCCGTTCTCGTTTGCTCTGCTCCTCTGCATGGGGGGGGACACGATTACACACGTACGATGTAACGAGTTTAAGGTCACATCGGCAGCGCTTTGAAAATAAGACTTTATTAGAGCAAGAAGAAAGCTTCCCCAGCTAGCGTCGCTGTCTTTAATAATAAAAACAAGCAGGGGCAATAAATAACCAGCGTCGCTGCAGGCGGGCAGCCGAGCTCCGCCACGGCACCGCCGTGTTTCACCGTTCGATTACCCGCGGCACAAAGACGTGCRGGGCTGGAGGGGCAGCTAGGGCATCTCCGCGGAAAGCACGCTGCAGCGATGCCCGAGGGGACGGGTGCGAGAGCCTGCCTTCGGGGGTAGGAGGGTATCTATCTCCTCCAGACTGCCTCGGTTTTAATCTCCCTTGAACAGCCCGCTGACGAACGATCGCCACGCCGGTGCCTGGCAGCACGGTCTTTGCGGAAAGCGGGGGAAAGTGTCACCTAAATGGGATAACTTTTTTGGCAAAGCCATTTGTTAGCTCTTGGAGTGCCTTAAGCACAGGTGCTAAACGGAGAYGGGGAAGCCTTTGCCTTGCCCCAAATGACCGGACACCCTCATGGACTGGAGGTGGGTGGGAGGAAGGCAGAGCGGTGCYGTAAGGAGCACGTGCCCACCGGGAAGAAAGCCTTCTGCCCGGCCCGGCACTGCGTGCCGCTTGCGGAGCTGCTGCAGGAGAGGACCCTGGCTCGCATGTGGTCCTCACCCAGGTGGAGGAGCTTCACGGGCAGGATGGATTTGGACAGACTGAGGACCAAGAGGGCCATGCAGACGGGGCAGAAGCCCTTGGGGCAAAGGCAGAGAGAGGCCCAACATGAAGAGCCCCAGCCCAACAACAACAGCTGCAGCACATCTCCAGGAGGAAAGGAGCTTTCTTAGCAAGCTGCTAGTATTTACTCATCTGCTTAATGCGTTTGAGTTGGAACAGCTGCGGGGATGCGTCACATGTATTTAACTCTGCCAGCCGCCCTGGCAGGAGCTGGAGACAGGCAAGGGCACCTCTGTGTGGTGGTCTGGGTGGAGGTGAGTGCTCTGGGGGCTTGGTGCATGCGTGCTGCAGCACAACACTCCCTTCAGGTCTCTCCCCTGATTCAAACCTGGGGGCAAAAAAGCCTTTCCTGTGTTGGAAAAGGCAGTGAGAGGTGGCAGTGGCACCTTGCCCTGTGTGGTGCCCTAATCCCAGATCATCCTGAGGGCAAAGAAGCCCTGAAGCCTTTCCTCCCCTCCAGTGAAGGGAGGGCAGCGCTTTGGTTTCAGTTGTGGTCTCCATTAGATGCCCTTCAGGCAGCAGCAATRTTGTGCCCCAGCTGCAGTATCTGTTGCAGGTGGAGAATAATAAGTATGTGAAGGTATTTGGAGCCTGTTGATGTTGGTGAAGGAGATGGGTCTTGTTGGAGGAGGTACAGTAGCTGTGTGCAGGAGGGGTGATAGTACCTGGGGTTGGGGGSGGATTGCAGATGCCCACAGTGTCTAATCTTGCTGCACCAGCTGCAGCTTGCAGCTGAGTTTGCTGCTTTTTCTCCCATGGTTTTTGCTGCAGTGATTTTGTGATGGGCAGGAAGGTGCCAGCTTAGACCCCCCCGGCTTCCCTGGGCAGTGGCCTGCATCTGTCTTGCTGGGYTTAGCTGCATTTCCTGTGCTGCTGGAGGGCTGCTGTGGGTGAGGCGCTTGGCGAGGCAGGGCAGGCTCYGTGGGAAGGTGAGGGCAGCCCGCCCTGTGCGCTGGCACCGTGCCCCCATGCAGTGCAGCCTCCTCCTTGRGGCGCCTGCTCCCAAAGGAAGACTCATAGTAGGAACTGTGGAAAT
This sequence comes from Rhea americana, assembly GCF_003343005.1. Taxonomy (NCBI): domain Eukaryota; kingdom Metazoa; phylum Chordata; class Aves; order Rheiformes; family Rheidae; genus Rhea; species Rhea americana. Next base: position 1,234,787 of record NW_028186116.1, read on the forward strand.
GCTCATTACTTTTAAGTAGAAATYTAGTGCCTGTCTTCCTTGCGTCTCCAACAAAAACTCTTGTTCTGTGGCTATATTTTTTTAAGAAGGATTTCAAACCAGGAACCGCAGCACTTTTGGTCTGTGCTTTAAAAATAACCCTGCAAATAACTTGGCCAAAACGGGTGTATTTTCCTCTGGAGAAGGAACGGAAAACGAGAAAGACTTGAAGCAACTTGGAAAGGTAAAGTCAYGCTGAAAAGGCTGTTAGCTTTTGCTTTAAAATACCTGCAAAAGTTTTATTGAAAAATACCCTTTTTCTTGCTTCGGTTGGCCTGAGTGCGGGGGGAGAGCCGGGGGCGAGCGGAGCCGGCAGGGTGCACGCGCTTCCCCGGGGCTGCCGGCGCCTTCCCGCTCGAGCATTCTTCGGTATATCCTGCCGCTGTGGTAATGTGTTGCAAGCTGGTATCTTTAAAATTAATGAAGTGGTTAAGCCTTAGTCAAGAAGCTCATCAAGACGGCAGCCGCTCCCGCCTGGCGAGCGTGCGGACAGGAGAGCTCCTCCGCAGCGCCCGCCGCGGGCCCCGAGCGCAGCCGCCCRGGGTGGTGAGCCTGCCGGCGGTGCCCCGGCGCGGGGCTGGCGATGGGGCGGGTTAGGGAGGAAGCGGAGAGGCAGAGCCCGGGGCACGGCAGTCCGCGGGGCTGCTAGGAAGGCCAGCGCCTGGGGAGAGCAGCGCGCGGGCGGAGGGGCCGTGAGCGCGGGGAGGTCTGGAGACCTCCTCGTGCCGTGCCAAAAAGGACAGAGCACTGCGCAGAGCAGCGCGGAGCTGGCTTGCTCCTTGCAGAGTACAAGTACTGCAGGGGCTGGGATTCCTAAGGGAAGGGTAAATCTTTGGATGCCTTCGTTTTTAGGTGCTCAACCTGAGCTAGAGCYGTCTGAGCCGGAGGCTTTCGTATTGCAGGGGCAGGTTTCGCATCAAAGCGGAAATGAAAGCTTTCAACTGCTGTGGTTTAAAAATAAGAAACTGATCCTCTCAAGGAAATGACAAATGTAATGGCAAACTTGTAATTCATTGCTGACAATATCTGGAGCCCAGATAACATTGAGCGGCAGCAATATTCCCTCATCCCGTCTTAGAGACTGAAATTCCAGGTGAGCAATTCATCCTTCCAGATCTGTGGGCAGAAGAATATTAAGTTTGCATGTGTGGCTGTTTTCCTCAATCACGTTATGCTTGGGATAGTTGTGAGGGACACTTTTTTTCCCCCCTGTATTTAGGGAGAGGGAGACAGGTAAGCTTGCCTTGCTAGGAGCATGCCAGCAGCTTGCCTTGGCTCGCAGGGGCATGCGCTAGTGGGTGCGTGCTGCTCTGCCTCCTGGCACAGAGCACGATCGCTCTGCTCTGAGCCTTCAAGTCTTTCTTGTCTCTAGGCTGTTATCCAACCCAGAAAGAAAATCACCTGGAGGGTGGTTCCAGGAGGTGCTACAGGGCACCTGCTGCTGCTCTGGTTCTGCTGCATGCAGGGAGCATTCATTTACCTGTGGAAACCAGATGCTTGTTGTTAGCTTTTAGTTGTGTGCGTGCTGCAAGAAGAAGAAAAAAATGGAAAAGTTTTTCAGCACATGACTGAGTTGATGAGAAAGGGACAATTCTTAAAAATGCAGTGTCTCTGTATATCAGTGCTTCCAACTTGTAAACATAAAACTTAAGGTGGTTCTGACAAGTTAAATATTTCCCATTTATTAAGYTTCTGATATCCATTGAAATTCCTCAGAACTTAGGTCATGTTAGCTCTAAAACATTTCTTGGACTTTTTGCATCTTATTGCTTGCTTCTTCTCCTTTCCACATAATTGGGCAATTTCTGCAGTTGCTTATTAGTTGTTATACTTGCTACTCTGAATAGCCCTATCGGATAGAAGAGACAACGTGCTTCCAAAGGTGGTATCTTTGGAAGTGCCCCAGGATGCTGCTGTTAATGCCCGCTAGCAGCAGCAGGACAGCAGCAGCGGCGGGGATGCATGGAGCACTTCACCCTGCCCCAAGCAGCGCAGCTGAGGCTTCCCAGTGGCCTTAAACAGCCTGCACGGAAAACAGGAGCGATGGAGTTACATTGCTCTGAGCACCTGGCTTCACGAGAAAAAAGCTAGTTCAAGATAGGCTGACACCTCCAGTTGCTCAGGAGCACTTTCTCCATTTGGAGACCTTCATGTGAGCAGAGCCGTCATGCAGCCAAAAAGGAAAGAGAAGGTTTTATTTAAAAAAGGAAAGACGGTGAGTAAGAATTATATAACAGGCCTTTAAATTTCAGTGGGCTCCTCACAGTCTGCACCTTGTTTTATGCCTTCAGGTGTGCTAGAATAGCCCAAAGCAGGAGAGGAAAAAGCTAGGTCGTGCAAGTTTGTAAGTATTTAGTGAGTCCTGTGATTTGGAATTCATTCTCAAATTTCAGCATATTTTGGTTTGCCAGGAGCAAAAGTAACAGCAGAAAACGTGGTTTCAAAATGGGCTGAAACTAGAAAGTGTGGCACATGCACAGTTTTTTCACTTTTAAAGCAATGACGGTGCAAATTGGTTGCTTCCTTTTGACAAAGTAAGATTTACACATGGGAGGATCTTGGGGTTCATTATGCAAGAAGAGGAGCAAGGGCAGATCTTCAGCTCCCGCTTGGTATTCATCTGAGAGTGTATGATCCTCGCTGCAGTAAATGATCTTTGATGTAATGGYACTTTGACTGCACTTGACACTGCAGACGAATCACCAGTGTCTGTCTTGCACCCTAATCAGTTACTGTGACACTAATCAGGCTGCTAAACATAATACACACACTCAGCAAACCCTGGGCTAAAAATATGAGGCTGAGTTTATGTTTGTAATCAGGATATTAATTTTTCAGAGGGAGTTCAYTGGTGTTAGGCAGCCCCCTGTGTTAAATCACCACACATACAGCTTTTCCTACTCATAAAACACAGTAAGTGACCTCAAGCTAGGTGTGTGGGTATGGAGTTTTTTTTCTTGTTTTTTATGATGTTACAGGTAGAAATTCCCTGCCTTTTGAATGACAGGGCTTCTCCTCCCCCCATTAATTTGTCTTATTACAGCACTGGCAACACCCCAATCAGATCAGCCAAGTCCCAATGACATGCAGTGCTGGGCTCCCTTCTTGCCAGTGATTAAACATGTACGTGTTGCAAGTCTTGCAAAAATACCTTTGGTGGAATACTCCTGTGGTTTCAGGTAAGCATATGCCTGCCTGCCAGTTGGCCTGAAGCTCTGCCCTCTCTGAGCAAAAGGATATGAACATGTTGCCTTTCTCCTGGAAAGGCGCCTTAAGACCTATGGAGACAGTACAGGGGGAACCTTCAGGAAACCTTCTGGATCCTGGGAGTTCATAGAGGGATTTGCAATAAAAGCAGAAGTGTGTCCATGCCAGTGTGGTTTTTTTTTTGTTTGTTTTATTTTGTTTTTTTTYCCCCCCCGCTCTCTAAACGTAGTTGTTTGCACAGTGCCCTCTAAGGGGAGCCCTGTACCAGTACCCTGGATAGGACTGGGGTGTGCTCCAGCAGAGGAACAATGAGACAAGCTMCTGCTAGCTCCATGAGACCTTTCGCTGCAGAAGTATTACTAATACTAGCTCAGTTCCAAGAATTGCCTCCTGCCCTGTCACATGGATGAAGGTTCCTTTGGGCCTGGATCTGTAAAAAGGAGATTCAGAGGAGATGAATGGTAGCATAGGGAAGAAGTTCTCTTTTTGGCTCCCTGATTGTGGCCTGCAGTAACAGTAAAATGCAGAACCTTGGCACTGTTGGTTCACACCACTTAAAAGGGAGATTCTGCTTCATGTTCACTCTCCAGAGCAGAGCCAGCCCAGGGCTGGTTCTCCTGCACAGCTGGCTTTTGGAGCCTAAACTTCGTCAAAAACATTCCAAGTCAATACCCTTTTATTATTTCCCTCTACAGCACCTTCTTGGTGCTGCCTGGCCCTTTCTGTTTGCTCGGTGCATTGCTTCCTCCGAAGGCAAAGGACCTCCTGCATGACAGCAGGGTTTTCAAAATGTCAAGGTGAAGGAGATACCACTTGCTCCTGGCCTCTTTTAGGTTCTCTTAACTTTACTCTGGGGGAACAGGTGAGGAAAAGCACTATGCCCATCGCTGTGCAGGCCTAGAGGAGCCTCGCGTGGACCACAGCTATCCTGGCGGCTCACTGGAGAGCGCAACAGGGCTGCTGCTAAAACCAGAGTCTTGTTTTATCAAGTTAAACAACAAGTTTCTCAATGCCAGCTGGCTGGCATAATTGGTTCTCTGGTGGCATTATTCACAGCTCTTTCCTTTTGCTTTTTCAGATACCTTCCATCTTGCTTGTTAAAAGCACAGGATATTTCGGAGAATTGGAATTCATTAGTCTTCCTAACAGAGGGAGCCTACTTAGACCTAAATTGGTGGTTAGCAAATGTACAGATAATTCTCACACATTCTTATTTATCTTCCCCAGTTCGGCAGAGTATAGAAACAGATGCCTCGGCGTCTGTCTGGGAGGCTCTAGTCAATGGAGTGGAATACAAAGGTATCTGGGATTCGGAATTGGCAAAACTCAATATAAGCAAATTGGAACTCTTCTGTGTTGACTAGATTACCTCCCTAATCAGATTTCCCCAAGGTCCTCGCAATAACTTGATATTCTCAGGCAAGACTAGTCTTTTATGTACGCGAAACAGGAGGCAAAAGATCACAATAGAAGTCAGAGGCAGTGATGAAGACGGGCCAAGAGCTCTTCAGGCGAAACAATGGTTGCTAGATGCTTGTCTATTAGYGCCCGCACCTGCTGATGGCTCTGCTGCATCGAGGTTTATAGAGCCTCTGGATGCTTGATGACATTGGCTCTGGAGCCAAATCTCTGCTTTGATGTACCAGTAGTGCCAGTATAGATCTTCTCGATGTGCATTCTTTGCAGCCAAAGATGTAGAGAAGACTTTAAATTGGGAGGGGAAAGAAACTTCCTCATCCCTATCTTGGCTTAGGGTAGCTATTTTATGGATCCCACTAGCTTACAGCTAATGATGTGGAGATGGTTAACTTGGGCTTGAGCAGAGCTGCTGGCTCATCTTTTTTCAGCTTGGTGTTTACAAGACACTTGCTACAGCTAAAGCAAGTGAGATCCTCTCTGAGCCCCTTCAGAAACTTTCATTTTTGTAACAAAATGGCATTTTCCAAATCTGCTCTTTGCTCTCCCCACAGTGCTGATGGATGGCTGGCAGCAGAGGAAAACCGATTCTGGTCTGCTAGAGCCCTGTGGGAAATGCTCACTTGATCTACACCCAAACTTTGCATCTTCAGATGCCCTGAAATGCAGTTTCAGTTCAYCAGCAAGGAGGAATTAAGATCTGCAATACAAGAGGTAATTACAGTGCTTGCAGTTATTCATTAATTCATGTAGCATATTTCCTGTAATTAATGCCATGCCCACACAGTGCCTATGTTAATACACTTGCCAGCACCTCAAATATATTTCAGCAGCTTTCAGAATAGCAAAGCAGGTCAGGTAAAACTGAGAAGGAGGAAGCTTGAATGGCACAGATCATCCAAGTGTGCTTAAAAGGATGCTGCCAAAATTGAAACAAATAATATCACCTCTGTATCTAGTGCTATTATTAGTCTGGTAAACTCTTGAAAYTGGTGGAATTTTTTATGTTGGATTTTTAACTTTGCTGTGTTTTTTTTCTCTGCATGTAAGACAAAATGGATTATGTTTACTGGGTTGCTCAGTTGCAATGTGCCTATCAGCTCTGCTGACTCCTTGCCCTCTTGCCTCTCAAATGCCTCAACAAAAATATTTATGCTCAAGCACAAGAAAAGCTGTGAGGATGTAGTCTTCAAAGTCCTGTAAGGAGTTCAGCATCCAAGCTACCATCAGACTTGAAACCTCACAGCTCTGGGCRATCCAAGTCCAAATTCCCTCCAATCTGCTAACTGAAAAAAGATAAAGATGTACAATTTAATGAACATGCACTTTTGAAAATCTCCCTTCAAATATGCATTTTAACTTTTGCCTGCTTATTTTCAGTCTAAGCTAAATGGACCCTTGGGAAGGCTGTGTTTCTAGCATGCTGAAATTCCTAAACCTATTTAAAACTAGCAAAGCAGAGGACACTATCTGTAACCGCACAGACACAAATCATGCAGGGGGCTCGCTTCTGCCTGGAGCCAGTCTCAGTCTGGCAGGTGATAGGATGTTGTGAGCAGCAGGAGCTTGAGGGCAGTTGTGCAGGTACGTTGTGATTACCACATCCAGCACCGCGTACAAGCAGAGGTTCAGGTACACAGTGGTGGCCTCTGTGCAGTGCTTGATGGGTCTCACTCCCCTGCAGTAAAATGCTGTAGAAGATGCCTGGTCGTGCAATGGGAAGTGGAGTGTCTAGGCTACAGAGCATCTGCAGTGGAGYTTCCTGAAACACAAATAGGCACCTTCAGCTAGGTTTAGTAGCAGGGAGGTGGAGAGGTGTCAGCTGTGGCCRGGGAGTTAACTTTCATGTGCCACAGGCTTCAGTAAATTAATTAGACCTGGAAATTGCATTTGGCCTAGAAATAAGCAAACAGAAATCACTATGCCTAGGAACTTAAATACCTTTTGTCTGACCCTTTAACTCTGCTTCCTGCAGTGCTGCTGTTCCAGGCAAAAATGCCAGGGACCCTTTCTGGGGGAAAGGAGTACCACCACCCTCCGGGGAGCATCTGGCTTCAGCGCCCGGCACTGAGCCCTGGCGCTCTGTGCGAAGCCGGTACGGTGGAGGAGAAATGAAGACTAGCAATTGTAAGTGACACATTTCTGAGTGCTCCTCCTGAGATGCAAAAAGATATTTTGCTCACAAGCTTTGCCAGCCCTTGGGGAGCGCGGCCTCACAGAGTCATTGGGCTGAAGCAAATTGCCAGTGTGCGTGAGCAAAATCTAATCTGCGATGTCCTGCGCATGCATGCATCTGAGTGCTCAGAGCTTTTGATGGCTGTTTTGATGAGCTGCTGAAAGTATGAGATCCAGCAGGAAACTGTAAATGAGATCTCCTCTCCCAGCGCACCGGGCCTGCTCATACCCATTCCTTTATGAGGGACACGGTGTCACTTGCTGCCACAGGCAGCTGTTCTATGATTTATCAATGTCACCGTGACCAAAATGCTGAGAATTGTGCTGGAGGAGCAATTCAAGCCCTGGCCTGAGCTGAGGAACGGTCACCTTCGATTCATCAGAGCTGTGAGCCAGGTGAATGTTTGGCTCTGGGCAGCAGCTTCCTTCTACAGCCATGTTTTCTGAGGGTGGATTTAAAAATTGCACTCAAAGATGTGTGTAAAACCTCACCTTTGCTGGCTGCCCAGCAGGGCCACTCTAGTTTCTCAGGGAAAGTACAAGTAGGCAGGTGCAGTATGACCYGTTTCCATTGAGATCTCACACAAATCATGTGTTAGACTGCATTAACCCCTGAATGCTTTCTGCTCTTTTTGTCAGTACTAGCTATTTGAGTGCTGATGTTCTGCTTTTCTGTCTGATCAATCTTGCCTGAATCTTGCTCACATCTTGGTTCCAGGTCCATTTGGGGGCTGCAAGCTCTGCAGTTTAATCACACAGCTGATGTTCCGGGGGTGGGGGGGGAAGCATTTTATTTTTGAAGCCAAACAAGATTGGCTTGCAAGTCACCCTCTTCATAAGCCTTTTTTTTTTGGGGGGGGGGAGCGGGGGAGTGTCAGAATCAAAGTAAAAATTGAAAATATTTGGGCTTTGAACTAAACAAAGGGAAATAACTTAATGCTGGATAGAAGTTAGATCTGCAGAATGGTACACATTAGATTAACGGAATGGATATGCAGTTCAGTGACCAGTAGTTAACAATAAATCATGACCCCAGAAACTAACGTGACAGCCATGGCAATCACCAGACTGTCTCAGCAGGCAGCGGCAGAAAGCCTTGGGGCAGCCCAAGGTGCAAGGCAGTGGGATGACCGTGTCCAGCCTTGGTTTGGGGGTAACATGAACCTCCTCCTTGCAGCCCACCATGTGCCAGCAAAACAGCAATGTCGCTTTCTGCAAAACTTGTCCTGAAAATTCATTTAAACCATATCCTTGCTCTACTTGAATTCAGAGTTCTGTGCTTTATGTTGAACTATGCTTTTCCTTCTAAGAGCCAGGGATCTGGGTCCGGTGCTTATCTGTGCCAAATGCTCCCTGCTTTATTCTGGTAAAGCACTGCATGTCTTTTCCTTGCCTCAGTTTCCCTACTTTCAAAACAGCTAGCCATGTGTGTCTGGCTACTCATACCATATTCATCACTGTAGAGTTGGTGTTTAAAAAAAAATGAAAAGGGCTTTAACAGCCTCAGATGACTGGTGCAAAAGATGGGTCTCTTTCAGTGTCTTCAAGCTAAGATGCCACTTGGGCTCTCTTCTCCTTTTTTGGTATGACATGCACTGCATATAACTCACTTCAGATAGGCCAAAACCATCTTTTGAAGACTCCTTGGGGACAGTCCTCCTTGGGAGAATTAGTTGCAATGCTAAATAAAACAAGGAAGGTGTCCCTGGGTCCCATCATCCCAGCAGGTTGTGAACATCGGTCAGCATACTGGATACAAAAGAAGTGAGGTTAAGCTGCTTGACGCTGTTTGCAATGCTGGTCACTTTCAAAGGGATTTTAAAGAAGCTGTGATTGCTGCCTTTTGACTTGCCTCAACTGTTGAGGCAAGCTGGTGGTAGAAAGCTATGAAACTGAGGGCTTCCAGTAAAATCAAATCTAAAAAATGATTTTTTTTCTCCTAATTTCAGTTAGACCCATAAAAATACGGTGACTTAAACTGTGGAAAGCAGGTTACTGGCCCTTTCTATTGTTGCAAGTCTCCTTGTCTTATATATATTAAGCTGGGGACCTCTGACATTCCTCCACACCTGGAAAATCTCTGGTAGGCTGTAGATCTCAAAGGTTTTGCATCTAAAGTAGCTTAACCCTGAAAACTGTGGCATTTCTGGATTCCTTGTTAGATGAACGCTTGTAAGGACTGACTCATCTGAGTTACGTTGCAGACTATATGCTGCACTGCCAAGGTAATGCAGCCAGTCTGCCCTGCCGTGTAGGAGCGAAGCTCTTCCCCGCACAGTGCCTAATCCAGCTTGCTTGTGCAAACGGGGGCACGCACTAGCCGTACGCACGTCCTGGACAGCATCTGCAGCCTCAGGAAGGGCCCAGTGCATGCGCGCACCTTACCAAAGGGTGGGACGCGCAGCAGAAGCGCTCTGGAGGCAGCTGCCGTCTCGTAACCTGCGGCGTCTSGCTTTGCCCAAAGCTCCCGCCATCAAAGGCCCCTCTACCAGGAGCAGCTCCTCRTTAACGCTGTATTCCCCTGAAAGAGCAAACCAGCTCGGAGGCGCGCGYGGCGGGATGCTCCTGGGCTCGTGGCCGCTCCGCAGCCCGGCTGCGGGCAGCGTTTTGATCTCRCTGATGCTGCAGCACTGAGTGACTMGCGGAATCCAGGGCCCTCGCCCAGGAGGGGGAATCACAACAACTCGGTTTTCCTTCCGCGCTCCTCCCTGCCGCTGCGGCTGCCGCTGCCTCCGGCGGTGCTAATTCCGCCAACAACGGGCCCGTTGCCCGAGCGAGGGCCGGGCT
>NW_028186116.1:1244973-1275949 GCF_003343005.1 Rhea americana
CTCCTGCGCCCTCCTTCCAGCGGCGCCTGAGGCCTCGGCGGCTGGCAGCGTTCAGCCCGGCTGGCCGCGGGGCTGCAGCGAGGGCCGCAGGGCGCCCCGCCGCCCCGTCTTTTCCCGCCCGCTTTCGTTCCCGCGGGGAGGCGGCGGGTCTCTCCCAGCGCCCGGGCCGCAGGAGCCCTCCCGGCTGAGATCTCCCCCGGAGCGATGACGGGTGTTCCCAGGTGCCGCTCTGATGTGCCCCTCGGTTTAAATCGGGCTTGGCCCCAGGCGGTGCGGACAGGAGCGGCACCTGGGTTGAGAGGTGCCTTTAGGCCAAGAAGCTGGGTTAGTGCTGCTGAAGAGTGAATTTTGCCAGGGAGCACGTGCGGAATGGTCTTACGAGCATATGGACTTCTTCTCTGTTCAGATGATGCTTTTCCTGCAAGACCTGCGCTCTTGAGTTGGCAGCGTGTGGCTGCCCTGAGGAAGGGCGCTGCTCTCTGTGAACGTGTGGTCATATCAGTGCTGTTTTCCAGCTCCTTCCCTGACACCTGCAGCCAGGGGCTCCTCAGCCGCGTTGTACACRTTGTCCTGACAGCGCAGTGTCTCGGAGCACAAAAAATTCCAGTTAACGTTTGCCAGTGCAGATTCCAGTATACTGATTTGACCACACAAGTCCTGTTTCTGCATTAATAGGTGTGATGTTGCTATTTTATTTAACTTACTCTTTCGGTGGTCACTGGGYTTCAGGTTGTTTCCTTTAAAATCCTGGTAGGTAAGATACTGCACCTACCTGATTTTGAAGATGCGCAGTCTCGTGCTCTCTCTCTGCATTCAGTGGGAAAGGTACACGGATAATTCCGCGTGGTGTTCTCTTGACAGTTTTCATTTCAGTTGTTTTACAAAGAAGGTAAAGGGAATGAGTTAGTCTGTCTCTGTTACTAGAACAGCTTCTCTTGGTATCTGTTAGAAAAAAACTACTGCTTTTAAGTTTCAAGGCTGTATAACTTGTCTTTAAAAGGATCTGGCCCATAAAGTTCAAAAGGGTGCCTAGCTATATGCTCCTAGTTGACTGCTAATTTGCTTTTGTGGGCAACCTTCAGTGCTTTCAGTTTGAAAGGATAGTATACACACACWGGACACTGAAGCCCAATCCAAGAGGTTTTCAGGGCCCATACTGTATTTATGTATCTGTTCTGTTGTTTTGAGATCCTCGCTTTTCTGGAGAACTTCGGTGCTCTTGAGGCATAACAGAAGCACTTCTGAGAGGCCAGCCTTAAAGGAATGAGTGGTGAGAAGGTATTGATTKTCTGATTGTGAATTTAGAAACTTTACGTGGTAACGATTTCAAGTTTGTGCAGGGGCAGTGTCGGAAGAGTGCACAATGTAGGAGAGGCCAGGTGTATGTTAGGGACAAACGGTGAGAGTCAGCTGGCGCTCGCTTCTTGCCTAGATGGGTRTTGGTTTGTGAAAGGTCTTATTGCAGGAATGTAGGCATTGTTAGTGCTCGCTTCTGTAGATTTTTAATCCTTTTGATATCCATTTTCCTGRTTTGATAAAAAGCATAGTTAAGCTGCTGTGGTGAAGGTCAGCTACTCTGTGCGCCTCCTCTGTGCRGGCTTCGACATCTACCATGCACCCTGTTATTTCTGGAGCCTCCTTAGAGTTCTGCACCACATTTTTCATCCTTCCCTCCTTTCAGTTTCTCCTTCAAACAAACTGCTTCTGTGCCCTATAAAAGTGAGTCAAATTAAGGAAAATAACAAAACCATTCAGTTTCATCACTTGCTTGGTTGCCCATGTAATTTTATCTCCAACATCTTCCTTCCTGTCAACGTCTTGTTTTTATACTTGTCTCCTTTTACTGTAATCTAATAGTAATAGCATTTTAGTTCTGRTTATTATTTCCTGGGCAAGTAGGACTTCAGCAGGAGTCTTGCTGTTTGTTTTCCTTTGGTTTTGGTTTCTTTTTCCTTTCCTTTTTTTTTCTTTTTCTTTTTAATGCAGCATATATGAATAGTAGTGGCCTGCTACCACTGTTGTTTTGAGTGTTAATGACCAGCTCTGTAGCTTGTTTTAAAGTACCACAGCAGCATAACCCCAAAAAGCAATCAACCAGGCTAATTTTAAAAAGAAAAACAGAAAGATACTCCCCAAACACTTAGCAAATTTCAGTGCATACARTGTGGTTCCTGTTGGTGTTCATGGGCTGCCAGTCAACTGGCCTCATTGCATGGGATAAGCTTTACACTATTAAGAGGTGCTTTTGACACAAATGTTTCTTATGAAAGGCTAAGTAAAACTGCATTGGAAATATTTAGTTATTATGTGGTAACTTAAAACTGTGGGTTGGTTATTTGTTTTGGTGCTTAGTGAAGCCTTTGGGAATCGCTTTCAGTGAAGAAAACACTCTGGAAATCATGCCCTGTCCTGCCTTGCATTTCATTATTGTAATATGGTTTAATTAGCCTAGATTTTTCTCCAATGGAAAAATATGCCTCATGGCATGAGGTGGGGTTAGCCAACAAGAATACAATTTGCTAAGGTAGCAAAATTAGCAACATGATATAATTAGTTTGCCTCTGTGAAAGCATTCCTGTCTCGAGCCTCATACTCTTGGCCTCTTATCATGCAGTTTCCCACTGTACTGTTAGTTGGTCATGAAGGTTTCCAGTGTCTCAGCTTTTCTCAGGATTAGGTACAAAGACAAAAAGTACGTTTAATGGGTTTGGAGGGGTGTACAAACACAGACGCGCRCACACACACGGGGCTTTTTAGTAAGAGTTGAGCAAAAGCACATTCTAGGTGGGAGTATGATAGCTTTTGTGAAGGATGTTTCCATCAAAAAGAAAAAGAGGATTTTTTTTTTAACTGTTCATATGGTAGTTTGCTAATTTTATGGTGCTGTGTACAGAATGACATCCATAAGCACTATGGATGGACGTCTCAAAAAAGTTGACTTATTGCTCACTGGTTGAAAGTTTTGCCCCAATTACATCAAAGTATGTTGAGATTTCTCCTAGTGATGAGAGWAAGTTGGAACTTGAATTTATTCACCTGCAATGTTCCTGATTGAGCTTACTTAAACATATGATCTTAAGAAACTAGTGTTCATTGGGACTGTACTAACAGTAGGATCCTCAATAGCCTTTATAACTTGGCATATGAGATGCAGTCATTGCTGTTTTTCTGTATTAATATCCTTCTGATTCTACATGTAATCCAGCATTACAAAACTATAACTCACAGTGTCTATTTTAATTTGAAATGAACTGTTAGAAGATTGCTGACCTGTTGCTTGGAAAGGGAATGATGAGACCTCCAGTGTCACAATTAGGTGCTAGAATAGTTGAGAGCTATGACTCCATATAGAGACTTGACTTTCCTGATAACTATTTCATTGAAGTTATTCATAGCACCGCAGTACTTAGTAAGTGTGATGACCACTTGTATGGAAAAAAGGGGTCCTTTAACTCTGCYGTGTCTGGCAGTTAACGCAAAGATTCTGGCTCCATGTGAAAAGTATTTCTACGTGCAGRCATCTCTTATAACATGCAGCCTTTTCAGAGCAAATTCACTTCTGTGATGTGAATGCTGATCTTATTCCCCAACCATAAACTTATTCCCCAATGATTGACCTATATAACTTCTAGACAATAAATACTTTTGGCAAACTGTCTTGCATTGTTCTGTTTTTGGGGCTTATGCTTTCCTGACCACGTGCGTAGGTTGGTAAACTAAGACTATTTATTGCTTGACTTGCCCTGTAGCATRTAAGGATTTCAAAAGACTCTGTTAAAAAACTGATTGCAGAGGTTTTCTTCCAAAATTGTAAGCAGCTGCAATAGCCAAAGAATAGATCATTGACTGTGAATTAGAGCCGACAGCAAATAGCTCACCAAACTTTAAGTTGCCTGTGTGGTGGGGGAAAGGAAAAGCAATAGCAGCTTCTTGGGCCCTTATACTGACACTTTATTGTAAGTGAGAAATGACAGGCACAAATGGCATGTGCAGCCAGACTTAAAATAGCCCCTCGCCAGTCCCCTGGGAACTTACTAGTCTCCTTATATGTCCTGCTGCACATGTTGCTGCTTTCTGAGAGAGGAGGGGGTACCAATTCCCACCTCAGGTATGGTGCATCTAACAGAGTATGTATCGTTTTCTCTGAGGCCGCCTGATATTTTCTTAAAAATACAAGAGATTGAACGTTAGTCTGTAAATGTTTTGTTCTGTTAAGTGTGCTGTTCAAACTGAATACCATCAGGTAACTGTGACTGAGTTTTTGTGATGGTCTGTCAGTAAAAAGGAAAGAAAAAATAAAACAACTACTCCAGTGAACCCGTGGCAGGCATTACAGAAACAACTTGATGTTTTCTTGATCACMTTTTTACATGACCTTTCTTTATTTTTTGCATATAGGATTGCCAAATGCTTTTAAATCAATTGAGAGAGATAACAGGAATTCAAGATTCAGCCTTCCTTCACGCAGCTCTAAAGGTTTGTGTATGTTGTGTTTGTTCTTTTGAAAGAAGACCTCTGATTTTGCTTCAGAAGTTAGGCAAGTTCAGGCTCTCTCTAAGCATAATTCATGGGTCAGATGTTTGTTGGCATTTTCATGGGTTGTTAATAGCCTATTTCTTGCCAAAATAGTCAGTATGTGTCTCATGAAAGTGATACAGTGTACGCTGTATGGAATAATTTCATTCACAGAAGAGGTGAGGATAAATGATCCGCTGTTTTTTCTGCCCTTAACTAGTGCTTAATTTAGATATACCGATGAGGGAAACAGATACACGAGTTCAGCATTTGTTGGTGTCAGAAGAGAATACAATTGGAAGTTAATAGGTAATTATTGACTCAATTGACTCTGAAACAAAAAGTCCACAGTGAGTTGAAAACCTTTCGTTTTTCTAACAGTGGACCTCAAAATCTGAGCTGCAGTAGCACATGCTATGCCAAAACATTATAAACATTTCCTGGTAGTTTGCTCCTACAGCAAAACTGTTATCGATGTGTTATAATAAACAAGCTTTGTGGAGCAGAGTAAGTTTTCCCCTATGTAAATTGTTCCAGGAGTTCTGGACAGTTGACATAACGTGTAGCTTTGTGACTTGTGTTTGTCTTGTCAGTCACCAGCACAGTTGTCTTTGCCCTATGGTGAAGGGACTCAAGAATCCCAGATAGTTGGAGAAGCAATACTTAACTGGAAAGATTCCTCCTCATAATGCATATCTTGATATTTATAAATTGCAGCAAGAAATGCATTGCACCTACGTTAGTCTGGAATCATCAGACACCAGCTTCTTGAAATCTAGGAGCAGGAAATTGTTTGTGTAGTGGAGCTCTTTTCTGGAGTGAGCTATGATCAGTGTTTTCATGTTCTTTCGATACCATGTGCTGCATTATGTGAAGTGAAAATAGTGTGCATAGCCCATAGTAATGGTTTAAGAAATTCAGTAGTGTTACCATTGAAGAAAGTCCCAGTTCAGTAAGATACATGCATCTTGAAATTCCCAAAGAGTTTGATTCCTGTGAGTGTCTCTGCGGCTAGGTACTCCGTTGCACTTCAGACCTGYGATTACTCCAGTTTCTTATGAGGAAAATGAGTTTATGCAGGATATATTGTCCTATTAATAAAGCCAAAGAGCTTTCTGTTTGAGAAATTGTAGGGGTTTTTTTGTTTTTTTTTTTTAACTACTACTTGTCACCAATAGATAGCTTTCTCCTGTGGCCAGAGAAAGTAAAGTTGATGCCAGTGTGTCTCTCTCTACCATGGATACATTAAATTTCATATAAATGCAGATGAAGTAAGTCTGGAACTGTGGATTTTTCCCCTTTTATTCTACTAGGCTGCTAATGGAGATCTAATGGAAGCAGTCAGCTTCCTCACAGAGGAGCATGCTCAGGAGCCTAATCGGAACAGTGCTGCTGCAGAACCATCCACCTGGGAAGGGAGTGCAGTGGGCAAACAGCTTCCACCAAGTAAGTAGTTTATCTGTGTTCACATTGTATTACCTTAAGGTTTTAGATGCCAACTGAGTTTAAAGGGGAAGTATTGGACTCCCATCTTCTGTCAATTAATACCCCCCACTCTTGTCGTAGTACTCATCTGATTTTGCTAGTGCTTGTTGCTTTCAGTGGGATAGTTAGGGAATTAACCAGCAAAAAAAATCTTTTTTGTAAGATTAGTTTTTTGGCCACAGTAGTTTCCTTGAGCCAGCTCACTTCTGGGTCAGGTGAGTGCCAGCTTAAGGAGAGGGAATGAGGATGCATGTCTGCAGTGAAGTCTGTGAGGTACAGGGACTGGGCAGATTCCCTTGTTATGGTGGTCTTACAGCTCTGTGTGACCGAAAGGTGTTTCTTAATTCTGTTTAGTATTTCCTGGTGAAGTTTGTTGGTGATTCCAGTTGAACCCAAAAGGAAAGCCGCTCAGTCCCATTGATCTTGAACATCGAAGTGGCTAGAGTCAGTAGATGATTGAAACCCGAAGTGGAATGTTGCGTGCCCTTCTCGTTCCTGTTTTGTCACTGCTACCACAAAGCGATCTCTGTATTAGGAGTGCTTTCTGTAATAGTTGTTTGCCCACTGATTCTTTTTCAGGCAGGCAGACTCCCTGTCTGGTTATAAGGACATGCCAGAGCTGCTTTTTTTTCCAGAGCCTGGTTATCTGGGAGCAAAGATCTGTGCTTTTAGAACCTATAGATCGACTGGAGTTTTTTTGTTTCCTTTTTTTTTTTCTTAACTGCCAAGAGGGGCTTACTTCATCCCATTTCAGCAGCTTTTGGTGCCAGAAAGCTAGTTTTGTCTAGTGTTACTGCCTAGCTAAAGCACTGCTACTGACTACTAGAACACAAAGAAAAAGGCAAAATAAGATTTTGGCAGCTGTGTTATTTGAGCTAGCAATTTGATTACTCGAAAATTATTTTTATAAATGTTGGTATTGACAGAAGTAGGCTGTCAGCTTGGCACATTTAAATGTAAAAAAAAATGGGGTCTGCGGTAATTGAAAATAATTTCTTTAAAACTTTAATTTTGGTAAAGAACCTAGTCTATCAGTTGAAAATCACTGAACAGATTCACAATGCCAAAAATCTGTGCTGGGCGCTTAGAAAGCTTAGAGAGTAACACCTAGAACCATTCAGCTGCCCTTTATCCTACTATTTAAGGCTTCCACTTGTTTCAAAACTAATTTTCCTTTCTCCTCTCCTACGTAAGTAGTAAACAAAATGACAGAGTTAGCTGAGCATCCTGAATCCAGTGCAAGAAGTTAGTTTGGTGTGGCTATGCAAATTTTATTAAATTAAAATAATTTTTTTCTTTAAACTGTGTCAGGAGTCAGTATTGGTATCAAGGCATAGCAAATATAAGCGGCAGTTGAAGTTCTTGTTTCATTACTTCAGGAGATTTGAAATGTTCCCACAAGCTCTGAATTCAGGTGTAAGGAAATCTGGCCTTTACACAGCTGCATGATCTCTACTCTCCATCTACTCCAGTCCATTCAATAGCTTCCTAGATTTCATAGTATGACTTAAACTAAAAGAAGATGTATTTACATTTCTGCTAGAAAATTATACCTGAATCATTTTGAAAATCGTGTTTATGAAGTGTAACGTTTTCTAGAAGTTCCTTTTAAAAAAAAGTTTGTCGACTCCTAGTTGAAAAATGGATCAGAATGCTGTCTCTGTTTCTAGATGTCACTGCACTTACCTCTAACAACGAAGAAGACCTCCAGGCAGTCATCACTTTCAGCCTTTTAGAATCACCAAAAGCTCAAGCTGGAGAAAGAGAAGCAGAAAGGTCAGTGGATCTATAAATTGTTTTTGGTTTTATCAGATATTTGTAAGTGCATCCTTAGGCTGACTGCATTTTTAGTAACTGCAAGACAAATGTAAATGCCTAAACAGATGTATATGTACTGCTTT
The DNA here is from genome assembly GCF_003343005.1 of Rhea americana. Lineage (NCBI taxonomy): Eukaryota > Metazoa > Chordata > Aves > Rheiformes > Rheidae > Rhea > Rhea americana. The sequence continues at coordinate 1,252,875 of NW_028186116.1, forward strand.
CATAAGATGCTTGGATCATGATTGTCTTCTGGGTGCTCTAGTTAATCATTCCTTCTCGGGCAGCACTGCAACACGGTACTCGGAATAGAAAACCCAGGTTTGGTTGTGACTTACTTAATTCCCGCTGCCATTAATGACATGCCAAGCAAAAGGAGACATTACTGGTGTGGCCCCTATACAGGAAGCACGTTGAAATCTTCTGTATTTATTTACCTCACACCAAGCATCAGGTAGCTATCTCCCTTTTTTATTGTGGATTGGACTGGATTTGTATCCAAAAACCACCAAAAAATGCACTGTGTACTAATTTTGCATCAGCTAGTATATGAAGAAGAGCATGCACATCTTATTGCTTTATTCTATCTTCCCAAATCACCTTCCAGTCCTGTTTCATATCCATCTCTTTAGAGAATTATTTTTTTTTCTGAGACATATAAGACTTGTGCTACATTCATCTCCTGGCAGTACCTGACTCGAGTGTCTTGCTTGTGACTAGAGTGGAATACAATTCATGTAACTCTTAAAAATCTCTGTGAGATGGTGTTTTACAATAAGATACACGTCTTTTGTGACAGAGTTCAGGAAGCACATTCCACTGAAAACAAAAACCGCTCCAAAAGGAAACGTTGTGAAGCCTGGGGAGAGAATCCCAAACAGAATGACTGGAGAAGAGTGGGTGACTGGCCTGTCGGAATGAAAAACATCGGAAATACATGTTGGTTTAGTGCTGTCATACAGGTAATCTAATAGAAGAGTTCTTCTATAATTCCTGCTGCCTTGGGGTTAGAATATTTTTCAGCAATAATTAAAAATACATCATCTTTATGGGGTGGTCATCATATGTAGATGAGTGAATGTGACCATGCTCAAATTTATTAATTTTTCCCCAAGATTGCAAGTATACTAAGTTTAATAGAAAAACAAACATTCCTGCTGCCACCTTTGCTGTGAGGGCAGTATTGGGAAGATTGCCATGGTTTCATTTTCAGATTTTAGAAATGGATCGAGCCTTAGCTTGAGATCCTAAAATACTTCTATTTTTATTTTGTATAACAGAGATTTCCTCTGGGCATGCTCAAAAAGAGCAATTAGATTTTGTGTAACATAAATACAGATAGATATAATCTCTATCTACCTATGCAAATGTTTTTTGGTGCAGTGATGTCCAAATACTTACTGGATGACAGAAGCTAGACTGGCAAAGTGAGCTGGTAATTAAATTTTACTGCAGTGATTGTAGGCTCAATACATGGTATATCAGATTGCAGTTAATGGAATACAGTGGCTTAAATGTTTGATCTAATAAGTAACTAGGCAAAGACTATTATTAGTGATAATCTAAGCAAGAATAGATAACAGTAAGAGAGACTGAACACATTTGGCTCTTCTAACCATTTTACATGAGCATATAATTATTAACCATGTCTCTTTAACTATGAAAGGAAATAGAATAGCTGTAGAAGTGCTCCTTTCTTGATGTTAGTGGTTCCTCTGTGCTTTTTCTGAGCTTGCCTATGCTCTCTTCTGAAAAGCTTGTAAGTCCTAAAAATGGCAGAATAAGATTTGGGCCTTTGAAAGGGCATAAGGGGAGATGGTGGGTATGGATGTGCTGGTCTGCCATGTAAACTGCTCTCTTCTTAAATGTTTATTTAGTAATAGAGGGCCATTGAAGAATTAGGAGGGAACAAAAACAGCTGTAGAGTACAAAGAATGATAATGGTGCCTCAAATTGTAATGAGTCAAGTACTGACAGGTGTTGACCAGTCTTTAACTCTTCTTTCTTTTCAGTCTCTTTTCCAGTTGCCAGAATTTCGGAGGCTGGTCCTTGGCTACTCTCTCCCACAAAGCGTGCTTGAGAATTGTCGAAGTCGCACAGTAAGTTTTCATTGAGTAGTGCTGTGAAGCATCCCTCTTCTGTGGTATGCTGCCTTGTTCTTTCTCTAAGCAGATTTAATTTGAAACGGGCCATCTGAGACCCTTGCACCTATGTTAATGACTTTTAAGTTTTCTTACTGCTTTAAAGTCAAATCTGAGAAATACTTTTCAAAGACAGAATTGCTGTGGAAAAGATCAGATGCTTCCCATAAAATTTTCCTCTATGACTTTTAGCTGAAGTGCTGGAATAAATTTGTCCTGTGAAATTTCTTTGATAGCTCCAGATTGTTTATTTGCTTGTATGCGCAACAGGAAAGCTAATATTTTAAGTCAATCTGAAGGTCTGTCTAGTCCCAATACCTTCTGGCAGTAACCAGTAGAAGACGCTTAGAAAATATTTAAAGAAAATGGCATATGTAGAATTATCCTTCCCTTGTTCTATCATTCCAGCTTCTAGTAACCACTGTTTAAGAAATTTGGTGATTTACTAGCTTCTGTGTGTGCTCATGATACTCTGAAAAAAACAAATTCTAGACAAAGTAAATCATATAATTACCGCTTTTTGCTTTATATATTAGCTCATATTACTTCTGGCACTTCTTTTCTCTAGATTTTTTACTTATTTTTTTTTTCAGTTATCTTATGCATCTATCTGTAGACCAAACCACTTCCAAGGTGAATGGAATGACCTTAAAGGTCTTTCTGCTGTTGTCCATTTTAAGCAATCTGTTTCATTGGTTTTGTTTATTTACCTCTTTGGATTTGGATATGTGCATGTAACACTTTGGTTTAGAATGCTACTTTTAGTGAGTTGCCATAAGAGTTTTTGTTGGTGGTGTGTGTTTGTTTGTTTGTTTTTCTTCTCCGCCTCCTTTTTTTGCAATGCAGGGAAAAAGAAATATTGCATTCATGCAAGAGCTTCAATGTCTGTTTGCTTTAATGCTGGGGACACGTCGTAAGTTTGTGGACCCTTCTGCAGCACTGGAGCTCTTAAGGGATGCCTTTAGATCAGCTGAAGAACAGCAGGTAAGACCAGGTTAAAAAGCCTTTTGCTGTCTTCAGAGCAGCACTTACAGACATACTGAACACTATTTCACTTCCTCCTACTGTTATGCTCAAAGGCCTCCTCTCACATTTGTCAACCGGCAAGCAACTGTCCCTGTGTCGTTTAGGTGAACTGTACATGCTTGCTAATTAAACAGCCAGCATAACTGTCCTCCAAGAATGCCATCTGAATAGTTGAGGAGTTACCATAGTAATTTCCTCTGATCTAATTTTCAGGTGAGCAGAGTGTTCATTATTGTTCTAAAATAATGATCACAGCGTTTTAAGTAAGTTCATGTTTCTCTTAGATGAGTAGATACAGCAATACTAGCTAGGCAGTATTTGAGAAGGTTTGTGAAATGGATGGAATATGGAAACACTTTCATGTTCCTGTGTGTGTTTGACTTTAAACTTCTGTCTCTTTTCTAGCAAGATGTCAGTGAATTCACGCACAAGCTACTAGATTGGCTGGAGGATGCATTCCAGCTTACTGTGAATGTCAAGTGAGTTTTTATGGTCTCAGGAGTTTGACCTGTCACTAAGTGGAAATAGGTTTCAAATATGGCTGTTTGATAAATGGGAGGACTTTAAGTAAAAAATTTAGGTTTAAAAAAAGAGTTCTTTGACTGAGTTTGAAATATGGAAATATGCTTATGAAGTGTTATATCTGCAGTTCTTGCCTATTTGTATGACTTTATTCATACAGTGTGACTTGCAGAGTAAATAAGCTTTTTAAGGGAACTCAACAGAACTGGTGTAAAATGGCATGAGGAAGTGGTCAGCTGATAGAATAAGATTGTTGTAAAATGAGTGCTACACTATAACAAAAGTTGTTAGGCAAACATTCACCTGAGCAGAAATTAAAATCCTTTCAAAGATCTTTTTTGTAAAGATCTGCTCTTTAGAACTGCATTTCAGAAGGCAGAGTTTTAGCATTTTTGTTTCCTTGCCAGTATAAGAGATATAAAGCACTTGTTAGTATGGAAATGTATGAGAAGGTTCCTCTATATTTTGTGCTTCAATAGAATGCTTTACTTTTGATTGTAGGAAGACTCCCAAGCAAAGGCTTAAATTTTGAACTAGGACTTATTTAGAACCTCTAGCTACAAATAAATCAAATGTGTGTATTTTTTTTTTTTTTTTTTGAAACAGCAATCCTGGGGACAAATCTGAAAACCCAATGGTACAACTTTTCTATGGGACCTTCTTGACTGAGGGTGTCCATGAGGGTAAGTCAAGGATTTGATAGATTCACTTTTTAACTCCTTCAAGTGTTTTAATTTATAGCAATGATGATACATGATTTTATATTGCACGTTCTTGATGACTTTGGTTCTTCGGTGTTACAGTGAACTTGCAAATAATCTTCTTTATAAAAATGTTTCTTTTATAAGGTGTCTTTTCTGAAAACATTAAATACTCTTACGCGCTCATCTGCTTCAGCATTTGTTTATAAAGAGGCTTTTCTTGATAGACATCTATACAGAGAACCATATGAACTTTATTTCTTAAAAGTAGTATGTCAAAACTGATTTATCACAAGCTCTTGAGTTATCTAGGTCTTTTTGTTCTTTTAAGCTTGTTCATGGGCTTTTATATCTTTTCCCTTACTCAGGCAATACTTTTTCCAAGATTGAAACCTTTGGTCAGTATCCCCTTCAGGTAAATGGTTATCGGAACTTGAACGAGTGCTTGGAAGGAGCCATGGTGGAGGGGGAGATGGATGAGGAGACAGCAGCTCAGTCAGTGAAATATGGACAGGAGGTTAGTTTTTTGTTTTGTCATTGCGCTTTTGGTTGCTTTCTTAAAAAACAAAACAATACATTTAGCACAGGTGTATCTCATTGTATTTTGATAACTTTAAATGGCAATTTTAATCATTCTCTACTAACAACAAACAAAAATTTTCTGGATAGCTGGAGTCTTGCCTAAATGTATGTTAATGTGAGTTATTAACTAAGTCTTAGCCTGTTTGTAAAACTGTATTGTCCTATATAACCAATTTGAGGAGTTTGTTTTACATTAAAAAGGTAAACATCTACTTCTGATGCAAATGTGATAAAGTCTCTCTCTTTCTGTTGAAGCCTACCTGTACCTGAGTAGGGGGAGAACCACTGCCTCCATAATTTCGGAGGGTAAAAGTACAGTGCTTAACTCTATGGTATGCCATTTAGAATTTGTTTCTTTCTCCCTATTACAGTGTGTGTTTCTTTCCTTCTCATTTTCACTCTTACCTTCTGCCTGTGATGACTTTTTTTTCTACCTTTTTTTTTTTTTTTTTTTTTTTTTAATTCTGTGAATCACAAATCAATCATAAACTATTTGGCTGCAGCAAAGTGGGAAGCTAAGACATACCATTACATTCAGTATCCTGTATGTGTAAGAGCAGCTGAGAAATCAGTTTAGTGAAAGTTTGGGAAATAATATTAAGAAATTTGCAAAGGTATCTAGCATAGTTGGTCAGGGAAAGGAATTTCAGTTTTATCAGAATGTTTGAAAAATTCACTGCTGTGGTTTACAGTAGTAAAAGAAAAATGAAATCTTGTGCTGGTAAGCCCTGTCTGACTTTAGACTCAACTATTTGTTAGCGGTTTTACTGGTTCCTGCATGAGGCTGTTCAGGTGCAACTAAAGCAGATTTTGTAGAAACTGAAGTAGCCTAATGCAAAAGACAGGGGAGGTATGGGATGTAGGGAGCTAATCAAGCAGATTCTTCCCAACCTAACCTTTTTAGTTTCTTTAAGTCCTTTACTGAAAGACAAGGGATAATTGGCCCAATCATTGGGCCAAGTTTTAATCATTTTATGGCTATATAGGTAGAAGGAGAGGGCTCTGGCTTTTATTTCTAAGAAATATTTCTAAGAAATGTGATTGGAAAGAACTATGCTTATTTATTTCACTTCCTAAAATGCGATGACTAGAGGACTGCACAATAGGGGCATAGAGAATAAGGTGTATTTTATCTTTTGAGAACATGGGTGAGTGTGCTGAAGCTCAGTGCATCAGTAGGATTAATTAGAGCATATGTTTCTCCTATATAATAGGTGTATAAAACTTTCCTTTTCCTTTTTTGTGTTCTCTTGTTCTGAATATTGGGCAGCTTCTCAAAAGGCTGTGCTACCTGGCCATTTCTTTCTAAAATATTAATAGTGGTCACTTTCATTGCAAAGTTTTTAGATCTAAAAATGTACTGTCAAACTTTGGTGTAGGGACAGATTTATTGTGACAGGACATCTGACATGGATCATGCATAGCAAAGACCTTAGTGTGTTCATCATGAGTCCAACAGGGAATATTGTCTGTGTGGTGTCATGTCAAGGTAGGTGAAGTAAACTTCTGGCAACGAATGCTTGAAGTGTTTGTAAACCCAGGAGGATAGAGGAAGTATAAATGCAACAGAGATTGTTTTTCTTTCAGCATGGCTCTTTGTTAAACAGTGTTTTTAACATAAAGAAAGTGGATTTGTTGTCTGAATGCCCTAAGCTGAAGAGTACATAAATAGCGTGAGAAAGGATGAGAAATAAGATGCTGGTTAAGGACTTCTGTTCTATTGTTCATCGTTGCATGGGAGCTGCATTGGAAAATAACTATCTCAGAGGCTCTTAGCTGACTTTCAGAGTTTGTGTAGTGTCTGCAAATTTTGTAAAATTAATTACTGGAACACTTAATAATCCATCAAGCTGGATGCACTGGGCAATGGAATTTAACTTTCTGGAAGCTATCATGAGACTTCATTATGGTAAAAATATAAAATGGAAGTGGAAATTTTAATCTCAAAATTTGGCTTTCTGACTAGCCACTCCATAAACAAAATATATACTAAGTCAGTGCTTAAAGACAGACAGATACTTAGGATCGGTCTAAAGAAACCATTTAGCAATCATCTTAAAATACRTCCCTTTGGGGGCATTTCTGCTTTTGTTACAGCGCTGGTTTACAAAGCTCCCACCAGTGTTGACCTTTGAACTTTCCCGATTTGAGTTCAATCAGTCACTAGGACAGCCAGAGAAAATTCACACCAGGCTAGAATTTCCCCAGACTATTTATATGGACAGGTGAGTTATTTTGTTTTACCATATGCTAAAACTGTTGCCTTGTTTTAATTAAAGAAGCAAGAAAGATCTTTTTGGTGAGGAGGGAATGATTCTAAAATATTTATGAAAGATTGTAGATATTAGAAGTAAATAAATCTCACATGGTGGGGCTCTGTATTTTGTCTGCTTAGGTACCTCTACAGCAGTAAAGAGCTTATTCAGAAGAAAAGAGAAGAGATCAAGAGATTAAAGGAGAAAATAGCAATTCTGCAGCAGAAACTGGAAAAGTAAGTGCTCAGCTATTTTTATTTTTGTACCATTGGAATTTTGTGATTCCTTCCTTTTAAATGAGCTTTTAAATAAAATAGAAACTTTTAGTAGAAAGAGAAAACAAGTCATGGTGGGCTTTTTTTTTCTGGGAAGTCTGGAGAAAATTTTAACAAAAGAGAATCTGAGAAAGAATGTCTGAGCTTTGTGATGAGAGATCTTTGTTTCTTTCCCTCTAGTTTAGCAATATTTCTTTGGTAGGGAAAGAGATCAATAGAAAACAGACAAACACTTGTACTATGTAGTAGTAGCCTTCGTATTATTTATGCTCAGTTCTGGTAGTATCCTGAAAGCAGTTATATTTAAGTCCACGTGTAGAATGCAAAGGCACCTGTGCCATACATTATCTTTTATTTGAACAGGAACCAAAACATAAGCCACAGCTGTGATAATGTAGTGGCTACTGCTAAAACAAGTTCTGTAGTTTGCAAGGGTTTGCAAAATTTCCAGTCTTCAGACTGAAAAACGGAGTTATTAATGGCAGGAGTATGGATGGTGTCTGAGCAGAAGTACAGCTAAACACTGAGAGACAGATTTTTATAGCAGAARGTTTCTCTTCTAACTGCAGGATTTCTGAGGAAAATGGATGGATGCATAAGAGCAACAAGCATGTGCTCCATGGGATCTCATTCTATCCCTCCACCTCAGGTTCTGAGGAAGAAATTGAGGCAGGGCAAGGTGTCCAGGCTGTATTTTAATCCAGATCTGCACATACTTTCATAAAGAAAGTAAAAAGTTGCTGGGTTTGGGAATTTTTTTTGACAGTTAGAAGACTGAGTGCCTCATAATTGGCTTTTACTAATATTTCTATTAGTAAAATAGTAATGGCAAAATTCCAGTTTGTTAATCACTGTAGTTATTAAAAGGCTATAGGAAAATTTAAAGGTAAGTGCTGTTGGGGCTTGCAGCAACAGGGCTGTTATTCCCTTTCATAGGACATGAAGAAATATTCTTGGTCAAAGGCTGTGCGTCCAAAGAGGAAACACTGACACTTACCTTTAAGAAATGGATGACTGAGAAATACCTAAGCAGTGTAGGGCAGGATCCTGAAACTGCAGCTTAGTGAATGTTCAATGGGGGAAGATACACTAGGATTTTCTGATACAATTTATCTGAAAAACTGGTGTGTTGAAAACATATTATTCCTGTCTTTTTAGAGAAATTATGTCAGCTCTCCATGAACCTGTCATTGACTGTCTTGCAAACTAATATGTAGTAGCTTATTTGTGTTTTTCCTGAGGGTTAAGCAAACAGTCATATTCCTTCATTAATAGAACATATTGCTTTTTTTACTGTAGGTACATGAAATACGGCTCTGGCCCAACCCGCTTTCCACTACCTGACATGCTCCAGTATGTTCTCGAATTCATCACTACAAAGCCAGCTGTTGTTCGCTCTTCTGCTCATGACTTACGGACAACAATTCTGCAGTCCCAAGCCGAGTCTCATGTTTTAGACAGACTTTCACAGCAGAATAGGTTAGTAAACAGAATTAAAAATCTTTTGTAGGAGAACACTTCACCTTCTAGTAAATACTTACGATTTTCATTCTGAAGGATAAGTGGATTATTTATCTGGGCACTTTGCGAGCCTGATGATGTAAAGTACGAGCGCCTGTGCAAGCAGTCAGTAGCTGCTTTCCTCTTAATTTGGTTCTGTTGTTTAGGTAAACATAACACTGCATGGAGTCTGTTCTCTTTCCTTTTCTAGAAGGATTGCCATGTCTTGTGTTTGAGCAGTAATCCTGAGTTAAATTGTGGGTTCTTTTTGATTAGGGTGCTAAGATTTTGTTTCATCAGCTGCAGAATCACTACAGTATTAGATTATCGTAAATCTGCCCATCATGTCTGGCTTACACTTTTAAATTAAGCTGAGTAAATAAAAGAATTCTTCAGTAGTAAGAGAAGGAATTTTTAGAGTTGTTCATTGTGGAGCTGTGCTTCATGTATGCAGATGGAGAGTTCTGTGAGAACTTCATTTGTCTTGTCTTATGTTTCAATTTGATCTGCTAAAGAGGAAGTACATTCTAATGAACTTGTGCTCTTTACATATTGTACCATCTGGAAAGGGAAATGGTGCTCTGGCTCTTGAGTAGTTTTTGTTTGATTTATTTTCTTTTCAAAAAAATCAAGAGAAACATTGAATAATCTGTCCATTACTATGGGATTTTGTTTCATAGTGTGCTRGAAGCAAAGAATACTAAAACGACTGAAGATACTACTTTCTTTTTGGCAAATTCTTCACCACAACAAAAACTGAGTACATCACTTCAGCCTTCTGATTCACCAGCAGAAATATCTGACTGCCCTGCTCCTCACGTGATTTCTGAGGAGGAGGTGAACCTTGTTAGGACATGTCTGCAGCGATGGAGAAATGAGATTGAACAAGACATGCAAGGTTAGTCCAAAGTATATTTGTTATGATTTCCCCTCGTTTGCTAGCCTGAATTCCTTTCTATTGCTTCAGTTGGATACATCCTGAACTACTCCCTGAGGTGTGCCTGCTTATCTAAAAATGACTTTTCTGTATGTTTGAAGCTACGTGATGCATACACTGGGCCTAGGCCTACCGTCACATAATCTTGTATAGGTTTCAAGTCTGATGTTAACTGTATTTGAGAAAAGCTGTGACTCTGCCCTCTGTAAGTTATTGCATGGCTCCAAAACTTTTGAAGTGAAAAGGACCACAATTGCCTGACTGGACATTAATTTTTATATGTTTTACTTGTCATTATTTTTTCCTATATTATTCATAATTTTCTTGGCAGATTTGAAAGACTCCATTGCCAGAATCAACCTATCCATTGAACAAATGTACTGTGACCCTCTCCTCCAGCAGGTAAGAAATATAGCTTCATTTGGTAAATGTTAATTTAATATCAATGGTTATGTTGATGTAGTGGAAAATAAATGTTTGTGTGGAAGGACAGGGAAAAATACTACATGTCTTGGCAAGATTGAGGGGAAAGATTTGTTTTTAATCTGATTCTAGCCCGCTGGGGAGGGGAAGAATGAACATCTTTAGAATGATGTTCTCACCTGTACCTTTTGTGGTGAACTAACAATGACATTCTCAATGTCATTAATTTTTTGAGAGAAATGCTTCATTCTCATGTTTTTACCCTATGTTCAAACTCTGATACAACTTCTGAGGTTAATAAATAAGTACTTTTTCCCAAAACACTTAAAACCTGAACTGTCTGTACTTGCAGAGAATCAGTTCACGCTCTAATACCTTTACTGGCACATGGCTGTTTATTGTTTAAAATGAAATCAAGTATTTTTTTGCTAGTAGCTGTCAGTTTAAGTTGTCCACTTTGTGTCTTAAAAATCCCAATGTTATAAAAAAGAGATGTTACTTTTCTTTTTGATCAAATCACAAAACATGTATCTCTCTACAATACCTGATTTTTCTGCTCTGTGCAATCAAGAAGGCTATTGTAGACTGTCTGCCTCCTCTTTTGGGGAGAGGGAGCTAAGTGTGTTTCTGTTGGTTTGGCCTTATCTCAAGAGATGTGGAATACATACACTCAGCCAGCCACAGAGCATCCATTGTAGGTATTTAAACATCCCAGGGGGGAAAGGAGGGAGCAGGGAAAAAGTCTTAACTTTTTTCCTTTTGTTTTCATTTTGGATGAATGAATAACTAAATCTCTGCTATAGGGGGTACATTATAAGAATTTGACTTGTTTGAATAGGGTAAGTTTGTTTACTTTTTCATCTATCACACTTGAATTTCTGCCTGTTTCTGGCTGAATACTGTGTGGAGAAAAGTTTAGGTTTCAGAACTTCCATCCAAAGATTATCAAATAATCTTTCTTAACCATCTTAATTGTGAATGCCACAGAGATGGCACCTTAAATGTGACCACTTTTTCCTCTACCAGTTGGAAATGGAGTTGACTCTTAAATTGTAAGCAAAGTATACTTCAGCAGGCCAAAGATACCCTTGGATCAATCTGGATTTCAGCTCATGCAGTTTTCTGGTTTTTATGTGGAACTTTGCGTAAGGGGCTCTGACCCATCACAGAAAGATGGAATTCAGAACTTAGCCAGAGACTGAGTTGGAGACTGGCTCTAGTTAGGCACCAAACTTTGGATCTTGATCAAATACAGTCATTTCTATATTTAAGCACGCGATAAATCCAAGAGTGCTATCTGAGGTCAGGTTATGTTACCTACTTTGCTATAAGGGATCTTTGAGTGAAACATTTGGTGTTCTTGCACTGAAAAAGAGGTAATTTGGTACAATCTGCACAAATTGTGGAGAAAACTGAGGCAGCATTGCTAAGAATTCGTATCATAATGGCTCATAGATATGTTCACTGTAGTGATCTGGAGAATTCTGTCTAGTAATTGGAGGTTGGGTAGAGGTGCCTTAATAGCTTATCAAATACAAGTTCAGACATCRCACTCTCTGCATTGGGAACATGAAACTCTTTGGAAGGCTTCAGTTTCCAGTGGAATAATTAGAATTGCCTTTCAGTTTCATGATGGCACTTTTGGTCTAAGCTGACAGCAAATTGCCAAAACGGAAGTCAGGTCCTATACAATAGAAAATTTAGTGTATGAATCAGCAGTCTTCTACAAGGCAACAGCTGTGAATGTGTTTGCAGTTTTTTATATAGAGATCAGACAACTCTGTTTACTACAAGTCTGAAAAATACGTCTGTATGAGTTTGCAGGTTCCCTATCGTTTGCATGCAGTCTTGGTTCATGAAGGGCAAGCAAATGCTGGTCATTACTGGGCCTACATATATGACCAGCCTCGAAAAAGCTGGCTCAAGTACAATGACATCTCAGTGACAGAATCATCATGGGAAGAACTGGAGAGAGATTCATTTGGAGGCTTGAGGAATGCCAGTGCCTACTGCCTGATGTACATAAGTGATAAGRTGTCCCGCTTGGTTGCAGGTATGGGAGCCAAAACTGCTGGTTATTCATACATTTGTGTACTATGTTGTCTCTCTAACCCTGCGTCACCATTAAATTCCTCAGCTTCTCTTTAGCATAGTATTATGCCTGTCCTGTAGTGGAGGAGGCAGAGAGAGGCTCAGGAGCAGGGGAATGTAACTTGATTGCTGTCAAGAGCAGGAAAAGACTAGCTCTGCAGCACACTTAGTTCGTTAGATCTGGTCAAGTGTAGTTTTAGCATTTCTGACTGATACTTAATTACTAGTCTTTGTAACTGGCTAAAGATATGCATATATCATATATATATATAATGCATATATATGCATAAAATGGCAGTTTTTGCCATTTTGACTGAGACTTTCTTGTTTTGAGAGTCCATCAGGCAGCATCCAAATGCTTCAGAAGATGATGCAGAAAAGTTCAGTTGATGAAGAAGTGATTTATTCTGTACTCATTTTTTTTCTAAATCCCTAATAAAGTTAAAAACTGAAGAAAGAACTTTAGTGAGATTATACTAATTAATTTAATATTAATAAAAATAAACACTGAAGCTTCCCATTTACTACTTTCAATATGCCTTTATTGCTAGTGTTTATCACTTTGACACTGTATGTGGTTTATATAAGAGTGCTCCGTTTATAAGGTCACATGGAATGTCTCCCAGTTTATTTATGCTGCGTTTATCTTGCATTTTGGCTCAGCTGCTTGTTTGGTAGTGATATTGTAATATGCAGCTACACAGTGTGTCTTACATATGCAGTCTTTGCTATTGCATGAGTTGAGTTATTGGTAGTGGTGACTGAGCCTTACAAGTGTGTTTGCGGTGCCAATAGGCACATGGTTATGTGGAGAAATTATTGTGACATGGCACCATACATGGCAAGCAGCTGTAGAAGAGCCTACTATTCTGATGCATGCTTCGTATAGATGTAATAAATAGAAACAAACAATGTAGAACTGTCATTCTTCTCATCACTAAATGTTGCTGATGAGAATCTGGAAGTTGTGGGTTTTGTGCACCTTCCTGTGACAGTTCAGCCTCTGAAATCCATGTGGTTTTTTTTCCCTATTTGATGTAATTCTTGTTTTTAAAAATGCTTTGCTTTTACAATGATATATAAGAAAAGGTGGTATAGGGAACTGTCATTTGGTTCTGATTAAAGATTTTTCTAAACCTGGTATTTCTTGGGGGTATTTTTGTGATATTTTAAAACTTCAAACAATATTGAAATAGTTTTAAAAAAAGTACTGATAAGTACAAGTAGGAAATGCTTGCTTTGGAATCCACGTGATTCCTACCCTTATATGTTACGTTGCATTGTAGGTATGATGTCTCGAGCTAAATTGTGACCGTTCTGGCTACTGGCAGTTTAAATGATGTGCTCTGAATATTGTAGCCCTTTGATAATGATATATTCCTGACCTACGGCATCAGAGGTCACTGTTTCTGGAATTTCTCTTCAGCAGGTGGTGTTAGAGGTAGAAAAAAAATAGTTTTTGCCTCGGAGAGGTTTGTAAATCTATCTTTATCTTTGTATTTCTGGTTATGGTTCATCTTAATTTATAGAACTATGAGAAACTGTTTTTTCCATTTATCTCAGCTGATTTGGTTGTTGCTTTCCATAATATGGCAGAGATGTTTAGTCTATAATGGTGTAGTCATGCTACCATGTATTTCATCGTATAAAAAACTGTGCATCTCTTCCAGATGAGGAGGATGATTCAGAGGTTGGACGGTTTCAGAAAGAAGTTGAAGCCTTGCCCTTCGAACTGAAACATTACATTCAGGAGGACAACTGGCGACTTGAGCAAGAGGCAGAAGAATGGGAAGAGGAGCAATCTTGCAAGATACCTCAGATTGAACCTTCACCTGCTTTTGAATCACAGGACCTCTCTTCTGAATCAGGACCAGGTAACACCACATCTGAATTTGTGAACAGTGTTGAAACTAGTAACAACCAAGTCAGAAATAGCACTAGTTTGGAGCCTTTTGTGAAATCCTAGATATCTCGGAGAAACTGTTAAAGAAGTAGCAAAGCAGGTTGGTAGAGGCTGCATCCTGGCAACAGGAAAAACTATTCTACTCATTGTGTGTGTGCATACTTTTAAGTTTGTCACAGAGTTTGATGAAAGGGTGTTTTCCATTCATTTAATCATAGTTAGCTAATTACAAAAATGTCAGTAAGTGAAATGAAAGTATTGAGCAGCAAATGTTGACGTGCTGTTCTCTTGAGTGGAAGAGCGTTACTTAGCAATGCCTGATAGTATGTGCCATACCTACTGAAAAGGCTTCATGAGGCTTGCATGTACAAGCTCATGATGAAATACGTTCACCGCTGGGATGAACGTAGCAGATGTTAACTCATGTGGAGAAATGCTACAAAACATCTTGGAACAATAAAGAAAGCAGACTTCATGAAAAGCAAGTGCTCGTTAAAGTATGGGATGTTGATAGAACTGAATAGCAAGCTTATTGCAGACTCATATATGGTCTTAAGTTGGTGTTTTGCATCACGTTAAATGATGAAACAGTTTAAGGTATGAATAAAGGCATAATTTTATTTTAGGCTTGTAGTTCCTGAGGACATGTATTTTTAGCAGGCTGTTTCATCATCTTAACTACTTGCATGACCAAGTTTTTGACAGAATTAAGGTAGCCTGTAAATTCAAATATGAACGGTTTGGGAATGCCGTTCACAGGTAAAGAAGGTGCTGTGTGCGCCTAATAAATATGGAAGATACCTGCTTTGATCTCGTGCACTCTTTCACCTTCTTTTATCTTTTACCTTCTGTCCGTTTGGATTTGTGTCTTGCAGTTCATGCTCAGTAATACCACACCTCTGTCCTGACAGATCAGTCTTCAGGCTGTGAGCAGAGCATGCGTTCGTTGTCCTCTGAACATGCCATGATTGCAAAGGAGCAGACTGCCCAGGCCATTGCGAACACTGCCGATGCCTACGAGAAGAATGGTGTAGAGGCAGCTCTCTGTGAGGTGAGAACTGAGCCCCGGCCTAGAACACAGACAGTTGTTGTCTTTGTATTCTTCCTAATGAACATCTGCTTTTTTCATTTCTGTGTATTTCTGTAGCTCTGTCACCTTTAACTCGATCCACTTTTACTTTCCTGTGTTTTGCTTTTGTTTTTCTTATTCTTTTCTTCTTTCTGCTGCCACAGCCAAAGGAGATAGACCCAATGAAGGCCCATCCGGGAGAAACAACTCTTACAGTTCAGGCAGAACAACCACAGGATGCTAAAGAGACAGAGTCTGCTGACCAAACTAGCTCACAGGTCTCTGAAGTGGAAATCCCCAGTGTGGGGAAGATTCTTGTTAGATCTGATGCAGATGGATATGATGAGGAGGTACAGAACCTAGTGTAGGAGTTAATTACTGTCTGTCATTAACCTGTAACTGTGCAGTTAGTTGGCTTTGAGCTTTCCTAAGATTGGGTAAGATAGTAGTCTGTCAGGAAATAATGTTGTTTTCAATATAAATTTTCCCACTATAGAAATAAGGAAGGCCAGACCAAATCTTCTAGTAATTTCATCTCCAAATGCTATCAGAAAAGCAGCTCCGTAAAAGCACTTAATCATTACATCTGCACATTGTTCCTTTAAGTTGTCTTTCTGTCACAACTGTATCAAAATTGATCCTAGCTATATTACTTTATTTACAAGCCTCTTTACTATTTTCAGTTAGTTTTGTCCTGTCTAAGAAGTGACTGCTAAAACTTACAGTATCCTAGCTATGGACTTTTTGAATGTGACTGTTTAACCTCCCTCATATACATACTCAAGCGTTATGTTAGAAGTCAGTCAGTTCAGGCTTTTTCACAAGTACAATTGTATTTCACGTGTAGAAATACTGAGCTAGTTACTACATGAGTATGTTTAATGTTTGCTTGTGTGAAGTTAGCACAATGAAATGCTCTGCCATAGGCAGTGCTCTCTTATTTGTATTGCTTTAAAAATATGAATGGGACATACAGGGGATATGATTAGCGTGCTTTGTGTTCTCACCTGTTGAATTTACAAACTCAAGGCTTGGAATGACACATTTAAGTGTTTGAAAAAAACTCTATGTAAAGTGCATGTGATAGATGGAATAAGTAGTATATTATCAAATTGCAGCTCTGGCTTGTTCCATCAACATTCATATCATTTCCTTTAAACTTTACCTTTTGAACCTTTTTCTTTTCTTCACCATGCCTTTTCTTCTGTCTGTCATTGTTTTCCTTGTTCCTGTTTGTGTTTGTTTTCCTGCTTTTGTGGTAGGTGATGCTGAGTCCAGCCATGCAAGGTGTGATCCTCGCTATTGCAAAAGCCCGCCAGACCTTTGATCGAGATGGGTCTGAAGCAGGGCTTGTTAAGGTATCTTTCTTGTTTGCTAAATCCAGTAGAATGAAAGTCTGTTTTCATGAAATGAAACATGTAGGCTGTACTGATATATTATGAATGTAAAGGGAACATTTCATGCAGTTTTCCTTTCAGCTAATGGCTTTTTTGACCCACGTTTCTGTTCTCTTATTGTAATAACATAGCCTTGTGCTCTAAACAATTTTTAGAAGTTGTAAGCACTCCCCTCCTTTCAGAATAAACAACAGCTTTTACTTACTTTTCACTATTTGTACCACTTATTCTTTAACTGTTGGCAGTTCTCTCTGTCTGGATAATGACAAATAGACTTGTTTTATTTGGGTACCTATTAGAATCTGTTGTATAAGTCCTTAATTGAAACTAGGACTCACATGAAACTTTTTTTTGGTCCTGAATGTGCATGCTTACTGTAACCTTTCTTGTAAAGTGCATCCTAAGAAATGTGTGCATTGGATAGAGGGATTTGAAAGAATATGCGCCGCTGCATATTGAAGCTGTTAGATTTTACAGGCAAAAGGGTTTAAATAAAAATATGATGTGGGAAAAATCAACTGTTATTAATATCCAGGAATATAAATCACTCCTGCATCTTAATACTGATACAAGAGATATACAGTAGATTTTTTCAACTTTGGCACTTGCAGCAAGATTCCCAAAACTAAGGGAGTTGTACAGCCCACTCTTTCTGAAAGGCATTTAGCCTGCTGGCAACTGCAAGCTTAGCATCAACCGCTGCAGCATTCAAAGCGGCAGAAGGACGGAAGTTTTAGTGTGTGTGTTTCATTGATAGGCGTTCCATGAGGAATACTGCAGACTCTATCTACTTGCAAAAGAGACCCCAACCCCTCAGAATGATGCCCGGTTGCAACATGTGCTCGTTTACTTCCTGCAAAACAATGCTCCCAAACAGGTTGTCGAGCGGACCCTTCTTGAGCAGTTTGCAGATAAAAACCTCAGCTATGATGAAAGGTTTGTGCTTTGGATTACAAGATGAAGCTTTTCTCATCAGACACAAGTGGCACAATTTCTCTAATTTTTGTCCTCTCTGCTTATACTGAGCAGGTCAATTAGCATTATGAAGGTAGCACGAGCTAAGCTGAGAGAAATTGGCCCTGACGATGTTGATATGGAGGAGTATAAGGTAAGGGACCAGAATGCCATTTTTGATTGTTAATGTTTGTCAGTGCTCGTGCTGTCCAGAAGTCCAGGAAACCAGGAATACAGTGCAAGTTCATAAAGCAGTAGCTGGTGTGCCTATAAGYATCTTTCTTGCTGTCTGAACTTTGTGTGTTCAGAAGGTGGTGGTTAAAAGTAAGAATGAATATCGTGGGAATTTCTTGAACTTTGGGGAATGTGCATGCAGTTGACTAAATTGAGTTGTTTTATTTACGGCTTACAAGAGAACTTTAGACAACTCGGAGGGTCAGATCTGATACRCTTCTGGATTGTGAAGGAATGTAATACTCAGTATGCGTGTTACAGGTGAAGCTGACACTCTGCTTTTCTTGTTATTCCTCAACAGAGATGGCACGAAGACTACAGTCTTTTTCGCAAGGTGTCTGTTTACCTGCTTACAGGGCTGGAGCTGTACCAGAATAGAAAGTAGGTTAATATTAATTGGCTGCTTGAATAAGATTAGCTACAGGCTAGAAGTACAAGCTATTTTGACAGTACTTACTGCTTCTGACCTGTGATGGTCAATCTTGTATTTGAGATATGCTTTCTTCTTGACTTGCTAATAGCCTTTTCTTGAATGCAGAGCTGACCTCGTTTGACAATTTAAATGTTATGCTGAGTTACTAGGTAGACGTCTGACACCGATTCTTAGGATTTCCCACTAATCTGTCCTTCGGTAGAGATTTGTATTTTCGTTCCCAGAGATGAGCTTGCAGGAATGATGATTGCCATCATTTTACTTTGCTCTTTGGACTCCTGGATTAAAATCAAACTATCCTGTATTGGATGCCATACTTTGTTTTTAAATGTATTTTGAAGTTCTTTGGACTTGTGAGAAGTGAAAATAGATGTTTTTCCCTGCCAATGTTATTGCAGCTGTATGTTACATAAATAATCTAGTACAGAGGAAGTGAGAAAGAAAGAATTTATGAAAGATTTGATGTTTAAAGTCRTTTTTGCAACACAGAAGAAAACTTGCATTTTAGAAATTATTAATGGATAGGAACAGAATTTTATATTCTGAGGTGACTCTCAGTGATGAGCTGCTGAAGTCAAGTGGGTAAACTGACAAGAAGCTAGGCAGGGTGTGTTAGAATTTCTCTGAAATGACGTAGTCTCTACCAGTTGTTTTGATTTGGCTGACTCAAGAAGCTCAACCCAGCAGTTGTTTTCTTAAATATTTTTTAACCAGTTCTTTTATAAGCTAGAAATATGTAGAAATTGAAAATACTGTTCTGTGCACCTCTTTGAGCATTCTCCTGAAGTGCAAAGTTCAGGGACCAATACAGAAAATGTAGAAGTTGGCACTCGCATTCTCACTAAATTGTACACAAACTTTTTCTTTAAAGGGCTGTTTCTAAGATGCTGGTTTGGCACACTGGGGAAAAAGGGATGTGTCATTAGTCGACGTAGAACAACTATTTATGCTTTGGTGAGGAAATGAAGTTTATCTGTCAGGCTTGATGTTAGTTACCATTGAGGCTGAGTGGAAAACATTTCCTGAGTTGACATGGCTGACTTCACTGCAGCTTGTGACACTGATAAACGTGGAGGGCTGGACAGCTGACACTCTTGTCTTAGGTACCAGGAGTCATTGACCTACCTGGTCTACGCCTACCAAAGTAACACCACGCTGCTGATGAAGGGACCCAACAGAGGAGTGAATGAATCGCTGATTGCCCTGTACAGAAGAAAATGTCTCCTGGTCTGTAACAAAGAGCTCTAAATTCATTCTTGGAGGGGCAGGGGAGGGAGCTGCCTGGGTAACATCAGCTCTTTTTGCTCTGTGAGTCAGTTCACTCACTGACTGCTGAATGCACATTGCTCAAAGAATCAGGTCATGCCATATCCCTTTGTATGAGCACATTTTATTAACGTGCTTCTTTTTCAGGAAAGGTTCAGATACTGCTGAACTTGCTCTCAGGTTTTAAATCTATGCTTTTCAAAAGGCAGTATTTGTATCATTTTCTGTCCATTAGATTCCAGCATTGCCTTTCTCCCTCTTTTTTATTTCTAGTGTTAATAGCTTTCTCTCTCTAAGCAAAAGGTGATGCCTTTTTCCCTGGGGAAAAAAAAAACAGTATAAAATGGAGATTTATTTTTAGTTCATGCTCTGTGGCTGCCAAGACCCATGTAACTAATACCTCTTGAGCCTATTACTATGGCTTCTGCTCCTTACTGTGTGCCAGTGGTAGTATGAAAATCTAGCAAATGATAATTTAATGAAGATACAGTTTTCAGGGAATATGGGTAAAGGCAGATCTGTATCTCAACATCTTAAAGCCAGAACCRTATACATGCTGTTGCTCTAATCCTGTAGCAGTTTTTCTCTGTTGTTTCTCTTGTGATTGATTAAAGGAAAATTCCTTTAAGAGAAAGTGGCGCCTGATTTTGTTAGTCTATGTGTTTCTACATGGCTATCAAATGAAAGGGGCTGAGCCGTATGACTTTCCTGACAGCATGTTGATTACCTGATGTCTGTACTGACTTTGTAAGCGTCTGTCCCCCGATTTTCCTCCTCCTGCAGAAGCTGAATGATGTGGCAGCATCTCTGTTTGTGAGCAGTGAAGAGGCTCGTGTGGCAGAGGGCATTAACATCCTGAATGAGCTGATCATCCCCTGCATGCACCTCATCATTAACAATGACATCTCAAAAGATGACCTGGATGCCATTGAGGTCATGAGAAACCGCTGGTGCTCCTATCTGGGACGAGAAGACATGGATGGTAAGGAACAGCTGCCGGCCTCCCCTTTTTGGTGCTGTGTATTCTAAGCAGTCAGGATGGTTTCTAGGCCTTAGCTAGAAAGGAATTAAAGAACCATTTAAAACATTTCCTTGGATTCTTAGCATTTACGCTGTAGCACACTTGGTATTTCTGCTTGGGGTTCTGAGAAGAGAAGTGTATTTGAATCATCAATTGAGTTATGTTGTAGAAGAATTTATTTACTGTTTGCTGTCAATCTGCAGAAGGATTCCTGTTTATTGAAATGTGAGAAACTATGTTAAAAAGAATGGCTAAGTTTCATCTAGGTGTGTATTGTTTTTGCTTTAACTGAGAGTTTCCCAAAGATGGCAGGTGAATGCTGCCAGATTCAGAGGATCTTTGCCCTCTAAAGAGATTTGTTCTTTGTAGCTGAATTTTGGTTCTGGATAGCTGTCTTTTTTTAAAACCTCAGAGGAATCATGGCTCCAGACTGCAGAAGGAAATACTTAACAAAAGAGATTGGTTTTGACTGATTTGATCTGTGTGTGAAGATTTAGGGAGTTTGGTTTGTTGTTATCCTCAACAGAGGGTAGATTTGCCATGGGAAAGTAAGGCGAAACACAGAGGTTTATTCTCAAAATACTACCATAGAGAATAAATGTTGGATACGCTTAGGCTAATGTGCAAGTAGCCCATTCTTCGGTTTGTCCTGATGACGCTTAAGTGAAAGATTTTAAAGAAACAACAGTAGACTGCACCTCCTGTATCAGGTGAGCTGGTTCAAATGTTGTCATTTTCTGCCTGCTTTTCTTCATCTAAAAGTTTTTGTCCTTTAGTGGGCCTGATGCTGGAGTTTGTGTGGTCAGCTCCTGAAGGGCTCTTGTTTACCATGGATTGAATGCCGTCTCCTCTATACAGGCAGACCTGTGAAGGTCCGAGATGTTAAAGGCCACAGCACATGCTCTATTTTGCGTGAATGTCAAGTCAGCATTTGAGTGTAGCCTTGAAATGTGCAGTTATTTCTGACATACCAGCAAGTAAAGCATCCTGAACTGAGAAAATGTAGAATCTTGGTGGCACTTGGCACTACCCCCAGCGCAGCTAGGTGGCAGTGGAGCTTTCCTCTTTATTGAGCCTTTGGTAGTCTCCACACACAAAGAGACAGGACCTGAGGACTGAAGAGACCCAGGCAGCAGCTGGTGCGATGACTCTTCTGTGTCAGCAGATGCTGCTTGTCCTTGTGTGCAGGACAAGAGCTGTTTTCAGCTTTGGAAGATCAATCTTGAAAAGGCGTCACAGCTTTTTAGCTTGCAGCCCTCTGCCATCTGGTCTTTTACTGTTTCAGTGCCATTGACTATCTCATCCTTTCCCCCCTCACAGCAAACCTGCAGCTGAAGCTGGGCGAATTGCTCCCCAGGCTCCTTGACTGCTCTGCAGAGGTTATTGTGCTCAAAGAGCCCCCGAAGATCCGGCCCAACTCCCCCTACGACCTCTGCAGCCGCTTTGCAGCCGTGATGGAGTCCATTCATGGGGCCTCAACGGTGACTGTAAAATAGATGGCTGACTTTCCAGCTTGATGTGGTATACTGTAAGCCACCTAACTGCACAGAATCCTTCTGTCAGGCAGTATTTCGGTGGGAGAGGGAGGAGGACAGATAATTTGTATTCAAACCTGTATTCTTTGTATATATGAATGAATAAAAAGCAGTATTGCACTTTTAAGATAAAATGTATGTGATAATGCTGATGATGTGAAACACTGTGCTAATACAACACAAGTATCTGGCAGTACCATCTGCCTTTCATCCCTAAGACTGTATCAGAAGATTCTTCTGTTGTGGCAACTTTCTAGACTGTTCAGCAGACAAAATCCCTGGAACTGTGAAAACAGAGCAAGAGACTGACTCATCTGGTGAGCCAAGCTATTAACTGACATTGAGCTGTCAAACCCATTTACATCTTCCTAAATTATACATAAAAGCTATCAAAGATGGTCAATTCATATCTTGCCAGGCTACTGCTAGCAGAAGTCTGAATTGTGTGACTAGGGAGCAGAGGGGAAGATGGCTCACAGGGTATATAATGTGGGCAGTCATGCGTGCAGCTGCATATTTTAGCTGAGTGAAGTCAAACAGGCATTTGCCTTTTGTGTTTAACTGGCAAAAGAAATTATGCAGGACTCTTCCTCTGAGAAAGGCAAAAGCAAATAATGGCAGTGCCAGGAGACAGGACAGAGCTTTAAAGATCCTCTTGTGCACAGTTGTGCTACAGTGGTAGCTTACCAGTTAAAGTAAATACCACCTCCCCCACCAAAGGAAATTCCCTTCTTGGATCTGAAAATAAACTTCTTTCTCCCCTCTGGTGGATTTTTAATGTTGGATTAGTGATTATGATAACTGCAAAGGCTAGAATCAGCTCTTACGTTTCTTATTATTCCTCTGTAAAAGTGTGCCCTGTTTGAATTTCCTTTTCCAGGCAGCCTGTAATTACATTTGAACAGCAGCAGTTGTTTCAACCAAATGTTCTGAGTAGGTGGGGAGGGGGGAAAATCCTGTTTGTTAGGACTATGCAGGTTTTATAAAAGTACAATAAAAGCATTTGTTCTATTTTAGAATGAAATAGCTTCCTT
>NW_028186116.1:1276046-1297042 GCF_003343005.1 Rhea americana
AATATATATATATATATATATATATATATATAAAACCTGTTGACAAAATGATGCAGAAATTTCTGTAACCTGAGGAAGTTCCGAAGCTGCCAGAACAGTGCAAGTGCTAGCTTTACTTCATCCTTAGTCTCCTGTGAAGAAAACATAGTACTTGGTAGCACTGGGCAGCAGCAGGATAGACTTCCCTAACAGTGTGTGAGAGAGTTTAGTGCCTGTGAACATACAGGTGTGTGTGTTCCTCAGAGTTCATAATGTGTCAACCCATCACTGATCAGCATCCAAGAAACCTGTCACAAAAGATTTTGAATACAGTAAAGTTTCCAACAGTATCTTACCATGTTTGTAAAGTAGCCAGGTCGTGTTATGCCCTGGGGTTAAGCAAGACTCACATTAAGCATTTGTTGCTTGTCTGCTTTGCAGTTGACACTCTTGTTCATCAGTTGCTATAACGTGAAGGCAAGTTGTAATGTAACTGAGTGTCCTGTGTTTCAGTGCCTATCTTCAGTCCTCTGAAGTTACCTAAGGGTGAGACAGGCTGAGCTGCACTTTGAGTTATTCTGCTGTCTGGTTTTCTATCTAGGTGTTCTCTATTTCTGCTCAAGATTAAGCAGTGTACCTGAAGTTTCACATTCTTCTTTGCTGTAACTTAGCTAAAGGACACGCATGTTGGAAGCCTGCAGTGTCTGGAGATAACAGCCCATCTCTGAGATGGATCTCGGCACATGGGACAAATGTGGAAAGAAGGTGGGGGGCAGGTCTGAAGCAGGATAAAATTCACTCATGGTGTGCAGGTGCCATGCAGCTTGGGAAACAGGGCTTCCTCCAAAAGGCAGAGGGGAGTGGGTGGAGATGGGTGGGGGATTTGTATTTCCCTTTCTTCACTGTATTTTCCTGTAGACAGTGTTCAGAGAACTTTCATGCTCACTGTTAATGCTCTGTGGCTTTTTCTGAAACCCTAGTTTTAAGAGTAGAGAACCTGTTTTGGAGCCTTTTTCCACTTCAAGCTGTTCTGCATTGGCTTGCAGGTTTTGAAACAGGGAATCTACCATTGCCAAGCATGCAGCCGTAAATAATGCAGTCACATTAAATTAGTAAAGAGGAGGCAAAAGCAATACTTTTCTGCAGCCAAATTTTCTCAGAGTTGCTTTATTAACTTAGGACTTGAAGCATTTAATTTTCTCCTGAGCTGCTAACATGGTTCTGCATTATTATGGAACTCTTGCCTGCTTCTGCTGGCTGGCATTGCCCTGACAAAATACAGATTTCCTTTCAGCAGCTAGGGAAGAGAGTGGGCAAAATACTCAAGGATGAGATTTTTTGACAAGCTAAAGTCTGATGTTTCTAGGACTTCTTCCTAGTACAAAAACAGTTGTAATTAGCAGAGCTATGTTTGAACGAAAATTGTCAGCAAAGTGACACTGTTCTGTCAGTTTAGTTTTCCTAGTTATTTAGGAACAAATAACTCCTGTAACAGTTGAGGTTCACCTTCTATTCTCCCAAACATTTTAGAACAAAATGAAACACTGTTACCTAAAGAAGCTCAAGCTATCCCTGTGCAAACAGTGAGCCATGCCTATTACAGTTAAGGGGGTGTTATAGAACGAGGACCGCTGCTCTTTCAACCTTACTATCTTGTGTTCCACTTGGTCTTTATGGAGAGTCCACAGCGGCTCTTTTCAGCAACGTGAGTTGTTGACACCTCTCTTTTATTTCTTATGGTGCTCRTGTTCTGGGGTCTGATTGCAAAGTATAAAAGTATTCAGCATTTTGAATAGGCATCTTGGCACCACATACTCAATAACTGTATTTACTCTTCTCAACTAAGAGGTGACTCATAATTTCAAGATAACTTCTTGTGATACTGTTGTGTCATTCCAAGGCATTCTCATTTGCAGGTAACTAGGATGTGGTTTGGGAAAGATTCTTGAATGAGGAGAATCCAGTTATTCATACAGTCATGGGGCAGTATCTTTCTCCAGTTGTTTTAAATTGCTAACAGAAATGAAATAATCAACAGATATGCAAACTGCACTTTTAAATTAAGAATGAAGATTTCTCAGGAGTGCAATCCCCAGTGCCCATCAAGTCTTGATGCTTTGGGCCAGGCTCGAAGGGAGGAATGTGCCGAAGCCAGAAACCTTTACTCGCAGTCTGGTTATCATCTTTCTCCCTCCCCCATATTTTCATTTCCCAAGGGTGTGGGTGACAAATTATAGCCAAAATAGAGTCTCTTTGCTTTGTGGGTTTGTCAGACTTTTAGAGGGCGGCTAAAAGTTTGTGTAAATCTTTGAAAAGCATGTTCATCAGCCAAGAATGCTACCCTTCTGGCCCCTATATTTTGCCTTGCTTGATCTTCAGTATGAAGGACATGGCATGAAACAGAACTCCTGAGTGCCCTCCTCTCCCCTCTTAACTCTGTGCATGACTGACTGCAAGCAGCTGAATTGCTATAGTGCTTTAGGGAAGGGAGGAGAGGATGCTTTCAGACTGTCAAATCAGCAGCAACAGCAATTCTGGTTTTATGTATAGGTGGTGAAAAATTGGTGGCTGCAGAACTAGTCCAAAGAGAGAATGCTTCAAATTTGCTTACACATTCTTGCCAGGSTGTATTTTTGTTTCATTTTCAGAGTAACCTCTGGATTTTGACTGTGTATTTAGGGGTAAATTCAAGGCCCATCATTGCAAATGGGACCTTTTTTATATCTGTCAGAGCTGGAGAGCACATGCCACTGCATTCTCCCTACGCGAAGGGTCGTGCTCACAGAGGGAACGAGCATCAGCAGAGGCAGTGACTGGCAGATCCTACAGGCCAGGGGAAGTGGCACTGTTTAGGAAGCTCCAAATCTGGAATCTGTATGTTGGCCTGGCTGCAATTTTCTGCCATGTCCTAAGTCCAGGCAGCAGGAAAAAACTCTGGGAATAATCTCTTTTCTTTCTCTCTCCCTGCGTACTTCTTTTTCTACTCTTCGGCTTAGCCAGAGCAAAGTGCAAATTACAAAATGGAACTTTTTAAAGAAAAGTGAACTTTGGTTCCTGAAGGAATGCTGGTTTTGGATGGGGGCTTCCTTCATTTTGATCATGCGACCATGGCTTTTAGTGCAAACAGATTAGAACAGCAGTAAACTCAGCTGTTAAATAGTACTGTAGCACTGCATTTACTTCTGTCAGGATTCTTGGTATTAATTCAGCCTGATGTTTGTTAGTATCACAGAGGCAAGTAAGTAGGCTTTATTTTTAAAGCCAAATGAAGAAAATGTGGAAGAGATCTTTAAAGAGACCCACAAAATACTTCTTTTGCTTTATATGCACAGATAGACAATTCAATTGGAAAGCTTTCTAAATGAAGGTCTATGGTGCATTTGTGACTTTCTCATCTCAGTGATGAGAAAATTGGACTAGTGAATGGGATATTACCACTGGCTTTGTGCCTCTGGAGCACACTTTTTTGTATCAACTTTTTTTTTTTGATCTCCATTTCTTTTGATTTTTTTCTTTTTTTAAAGCTTTTCTAGATGAACAAAGGTAATATTCAAAATGCAGCATTGCTCCTTAAAGCGCAAACTCTCTATCCCCACTCTTTCCATACATTGTATGAGATGCAATTATATTTTCAGAGCACGAATACATACTGCTGACAACCGAAATAATTTATTTTGAATACATCAAAGTGAAACGGACATGCAAGGAATGAACATTTTAGTTTGGATATAGATGTTACAATGATTACATTCTTGACTACGGGAAATTTCCAGGGAAACGCTAACATAGTGTAATCAAGAAGTGACTATATTGCAAATGTAACCAGAAACAGGAGTGCTCTTTACTGCTCTATGTCTGCCTTGTTGGCTTAGACCGCCAGGCTCAGTCTGCAAGTGTTGCAGAGAAAGCTGTTGCTCTTAAAAAAAAAAAAAAAAAAGGAAAGAAACAGACACACAACAAGAAAAAAAAATGCGACCCTATCTGAGGAATTGGCAAATCATCCTGCAAAATATGAGAACTGTCTCTGAAATCTGAACAGCCAGGAACTGCACAGGGCACTGTGCTGAAAGTCTTAGATTACCAGATCTGCATTTTTGGGGTGTGAGTGGTGGCTCCAAGGTGACATCCCAGCTGGACCTTGCATCGCTGCGCGTTGGCGGCAAACTGCTGCAGGCATAGATGGTGTTTCGGTCCTTTTTAAGCAAGTGGTATAGATAAGGAGCAACCCACCTGCTGCAAGGAAAAAGCCAGCAAACCACCCCAGGAATGTTGCCTCCCCAAATTCCCATCTCGGGACAATGTCGGGAATAGTTTCATCCCAGAACTCAAGCACTGTGTTATAGGCGACCCAGGAAACCGGGATGAGGGTCATAATCCCGGACGTGCCAAAAGCTGCTCCTCCGGAAAGCAGTAGCCGTTTCTTTAGTTCAGGTTTCTCTTCGCATGTTTTCCAGCAGTCCAACCCCAGGCTAGAGAGAGCAAATCCAAGAAACCCCAGTCCATTTGAGAGGCACATCAGGATTCGGGAYACCCGCAGGTCCGGGGGCAGAGCGAGGAAGGACTCGTGGGCTTTACACTCCATGGCTCCTTCCTCCTGGATTATGCAGACTTGCCAGAGCCCCATGTTCCAGATCTCCAG
Source organism: Rhea americana (assembly GCF_003343005.1). Lineage (NCBI taxonomy): Eukaryota > Metazoa > Chordata > Aves > Rheiformes > Rheidae > Rhea > Rhea americana. Next base: position 1,280,665 of record NW_028186116.1, read on the forward strand.
TTCATTTAAGTCCAAGTTGAGATTCTTCCAGAGTGGCACAAACGTCGTAACACAGGACGAGACCCACCCGAAGAACGAGAGAAACATTCCACCCAGTTGAACCTTTGTGTTACAGCTCCAAGCCATGCTAATACTGTGTCTGGTAATCTGTGCTCCGGCTCCGCTGGTGGGGCTGAGATAAGCGTAGGTGAGCAGAAGCTTTTGGTATTAACACTTTTGAAGCTGTGTTTTTATGGCGTGGATTTCCATGAATGTGCTGTTTCAGTTGACGGGCTACTGACAGAGAGCTGCTGTTTGTTCCTCGCTTTCAGAGGAGTACTGGGGGGGGAATTCAAGCTTATACCTCTGATTCCTGGGTGTGGCCACAATCATTTTCATGTCTTGTTGGTTTTACTGTGTTTAAAAGAAAGCACTCCTGGCKAGGCAGGAAAAACTGGGTACAACGGAGTAAATCTCTGTTCTGGAAAGCCAAGTATCAAACCCACAGTCAGCTCCTCTCTCCCCTTCTTCCCCCTCACCACTAAGCCCRTGGTGCTTTGTGGCTTGTGCAACCTGGCTCCCAGCCACGGTCCATAAAGCAGTATTTTCCCGTCCGAGYCGGGATGCAGGGAGAGGCCGGGACAACTCAGCAGCTCAGCTGGGCCACAGGGAGCCTGCAAGGAGCCTCGGGCAGCCTGCAGGATTGCAGCAACACAGAGGTCGCGCTCTGTGGCCACAAAATGTTGGATGCTGTGGTGCTGGGGCCAAGTCCCGTGGTTCATCTTTACAGCTTTTCCCTTGAGGGCTGCTCAAGTGGCAGCCTAGACTGCTGAAGCTGAGGCCCTCTCATTGGCTTTCCTGTCTGTCCTCTCCATACAGATGGGCTTGGATCACTTCTTGGGGGGCCAGCAGCTGGGATGCAGCAGCAGCATGTACCTCGCCAGGAAAGGGAAAAAAACACGAGGGGAGATGATAATGGCAGCAAATAACAGAGCAAAGACTGAGGAAATGCAGCGACCAGCACGGGCAGATGGGGAAGAGAAGGCGCAAGAAAGGCAACAAACCAAATGAGAAGGGGAGGGGGTGCTCTGCACAGGGAAAAGATGTGCTAGCAGGTCTTTGGCTCCTCTTTGAAGTCCTTGGAGGAGAGGGGAGAATTTTTGTTCTCAGTGCAGGCGATGTTGCTTCAAGACAAAGCCAACTTGCAAGCAGCAGTGAGTCCAGCAGAGTGGTGGCTGCCTCACTGTACGCAGGAGGGTTAAGCGAAAGTATGCAAATCCTCTGAGCCTCAGAAACCCTGAAGTGAGACTCTTGGCAGAGAAAGGGCCTCCAAATGAGTGGCAGCTCCAGCCACTGCTGGGGCTGGGTGGGGAGAGAACCCTGGAAGTGCTGCAGGAGAGAGGCTACATGAGGGAGAAAGCCTCTCCCCTCTCAGCAATTGCAGCTTTGCTCTGTTCTCAGAAGGTTTTGAAAGCACCAGCCCTTAATCAGTCGTTAATTAAATATCCAAGAAGCTTTTGAGAGCTGCAGCAAGAATTCAATTGTGCTTTGGGACTCCAAAGGGAGGTTGCACCTTCTCTGCCAATCCAGTGGATTGCTGGACGAGCAGAGGAAATTGCAACCTGTTTGCTCAGGGCACAGGTTGGAAGGCTCCCAGCTGTGAAGCACTTTCACAACAACCTAAGTAAAGGAGCAATTGGTCTGACTTGAGCATATTTTCTTTGAATAGCAGCTTTACAAACAGGCATCAATTAAGTCTTGCAAGCTGCTCTGGAGAGAGGGGCAACTTCTGCTCTGAGCTTAGCTGCCCTGCGGCAATGGGTGTGCTGGGAAATCAGACTGAATGACCCCATGTCATGGGGGAGGAGGAGTGGAGCCATGACAAAGTGAAGTCCAAAGACTGATGCCTGCATCGGTGTCAAAGCGAGGGATGGTGAAGTCCTGACCAAGTCCTGCTCTGCTTTTTTAGTCCTTCTGTGCTTCTACACCAGAGAAGAAAATGGGATTTYTAGACTCTCACACTTCTCCTAATAAGTAAGTGAGGAGATTTTTTAAAATATAGTAATATCATCTTCTCTGAATGCCTCACGGCCTTCTCCACAGAGAGCAGACTTCTSATCAGCAATGTTGTCAGGAGGGAGCCTTAGGTCTCAGACCACCACGGCTGAACTGGAAGTGATTCCTGCTGCAAAGAATTTGTTTCTTGTGTTCGGGGACTAGTCCCTAATGACAAGCTTACTTCTACATTCTTACTTCTTACTTCTTTGACACCTATTTGCAGATGGACAGAGCAGTGCTTGCTGCTTTGAGGGAAGGCAAAGCATCCTCCCATCATCCGGAGTTTTATTGAGCTAAGCTGGTGCATGGAGTTAGTCCTTGCTGCTGAGTCCGGTGGGAGCACAGTTCTCACCACACTCCCACATACTGTAGCTCACTGACTGCCAAAGCAAGCGTTAATTTGTGCTTTCTGTGAGTAAAACCTCAYAGAACAAACTTTTGCCTTCGGAACACCTTGTTGCAGCAGAGGCTGTTACAGGAGAGCAGAGCTGCACGTGATGGATCCCCGTTGTTCTTGAAGGCAGAGATGGAGATCCTAGAAATCTTTGTATTGCACCAGGGACTGGACTTTAGCCTTGCTGAGGTACTTCACATCCTCAGAAAGTGCTTTGCAAACATTTCTCAGTAACCTGCTCTCTCCTATAAGGGCTCAATGCTTGAAAGTCGGCTGGGGACTATGCTGAGTGTTTGCAACTGTCTCCGGGAGCCTGTTGTTGAGAAAGTGACTTCAGTGCTGGAGGGACTGTCCGGGGGGAGCAGGGGGGTGGAACTGGCCCAACCATCAGTCAGTTGCTCCATGCCGCCAGCTCAAGGATGGAGCTGTTGCAGTTCTATCAGTGAGAAATGATTTCCTGGAACGTGAACCAGGCAAAAGAGGGGAGGCCTTTATAGAAAGAACACAGGCGTTAGAATCTGTTTGTTTTAGTTACAGGTAGTTTTATCTCTTGGGTACACATCCTGCTTTCCATTGTTTGGCAATGACCGAGGGCTGCTCTGCTGCTGCATCTTCACTGGGGCTCCTACAGAAACAAACCTTGCTCCTCTGCTCGGGGTAAGTACGTGGCATGCATGGTTAGGAAGGAGCTCTCACRTTCTTGCTCTAGCACGGAGAAAGGCCCATAAGGTGCGTTACCCATTCGCACTTCAGGTCGACACRGTCAGAATCCATAGGCAGGAAGATGAGGTTGCACAAGTCAGTCCTTTCCAAGGCTGAATTCCCTCTGCTCCATGTAGGTTGCTGGTCAAACTGCCCTTGGCTTTGGTTTGATCAGCCTGAGCTCCTGGTCTTGTAGTCCAGGACTGGGGGATGTCTTGTCTGCAGTCCCTCAGAGGTTATGGTTTCTGGCTGGAGCTGTCYGTGCCGTGAGGAGATGGATCACGGGTGCTCTTGCACGTCTCTGGCCTCAGAAGGTGGTCTGCTTTTGAATGTCTCTGCCTCTGTCAGTACGATTTGCAGGCAGCAAAGCATAAAGGGGCTGAACATCTTGCTGGGAACATGAGAGCTGAGGTGACTTACAGGAGCTGCTGAGTGTTTGAATCCCGACCCTCCTCCCTGGACACAGCCAGGACCCCCCAACAGAGCTTTTCGTGACTTGCCCCATGTCTTTGTATGCCGGATCAGCAGTGGGAGACTGCAAAGCTACCGAGCAGGAGCCTCTCCATGGATGCTGGGCCTGGTTTGCCGCTCCACCGGTACTTGCAGGAGCATCGTTCATCCTCGTAAGTCTGGCTCGAGGCACGACCCTCTCCCTGCCCCTCCTCACAGTATGCCCCTCCTCGGGACTGGCGGCATGGGGTCTGTGCCAGGTCACGATGCCTGCCTTGGGGTCCCACTAATCCAGTGGGGAGGAAACTCTGCCCTTCGTGTGGCAGCAAGCCATGGGCCTGCCCTGAGCCCGTGAGCTCAAGAGGTCCATGTGCAGAGCGGGGACTGCCCGTTCACGTTTGCAAGGTGGGGTTGCGGCAGTAAGGAGAGCTACAGGTGTGACATCATTAGAGAGGGGGGACACCTGTGACCACCACTGAGCAAAAATAACGCTGCTTGTTTCCCTTGCCTCCTGCCCTCCAAGCTAATGTGCCTCAGCCCCTGCAAGGGAGACCCTGGCCTCCCCAAACCTCTCCGCTGGTTGCCCACAGGCATTGGCTTTGGACACATCCCCGTGCCCCTCGGTCATGTCGGTTGCTAAGCTGCCTCCAGGCAATGCAGGTAACTTCTTGTCACTGGTATTTGAACCAGCAGCCTGGGGCTGCGAGGGACAGTGCCAGCCCCAAGGCACAGCCCTCGGGGCAGTCACGTAGGAGGAAGCTCATCGCTCTGATTTTATTCCTCTCTGCTTTTCTCCTCGCCAGGTCCCCACGTACACGCAGGACTCGCTGGTGTCCTGCAGAACAGCTTTAACCCAGCTGGCCGAGTAAGAAATGGAGGCAAACTGTGTCATCTCCAAAAAGAGGTGGCCTTGAACTGATCCCTTTAGTCACGCTTTACTTGAACTCTGAAGTTAGTGAAAGACTTACCTGTGCTGTATTAGTAACCTCGAGCTGTTTAAGGCTCTGGCTAAGCAGTTATTTAAAACCTCTGTGCTACCTTTGCTATTTTTAACCCTCCTGCTGTAAAGAACCAACTTTAAATATAACATGGAGCAATCTTTAACAGAGGCACAGCGGGACCTTGAGCCCTGTGTTGTCCTCCTCAGCGAGGGGAGCAAGGTGACTTCTAGATCTCCATGCTGCCAGKGTTAACCGCAGCAGTGGATTAAACTGGTTGACACACAAAGAAACCGACTGGATGAGGGGGGTGTTTTCCAGCTGTTGCTGGTGATCCTGGCCCTAAAGCCAGATGGGGAGCTGGGTGTGTCACAAGGATGAGAGCAGGGAAATCCTCCTGCTTGGTAGGAGAGATTTTCCGTAGAGCTGGGGAATCCCTCCCTGTCTTTCCCCAGGGCAGAGTTGCCTCGCTGTGCACATCTGCTAGGGCAAAGAGCAACCTGGTGCCACCCCTGCTATCTGCTCCTGCATCCGCCCCGTGCTTGCTGCATCTGCCCCTCAGCTGGTTCGTGAGCCTGGTGGAGCGGGAGCAGTCCTCCTGCTGCGAGTGCTTGGCTGCGAGGAGACGTGTGCCAGCAGAGCCACGCACCTGCCCAGGAGCCTCAGCTGCTGCGTCCCTTCCCCAGCAGACAGGATCTGAGCAGGGACTCCTGGGTCGGGGTGGGACAAACCGGTCCCCCGCAGGGTTTTGGGCCATCTGTGTGCAGCCCCTTCTGGGGAACCAAGCAGTCGGGTCTCTGGCTTTTGTCATGAACTGCCACGTCGAGCGTGTTCGAGCACGTCCACGGGCCTTGTGCCTGTTTGCCCCACAGGCGTGTGCTGTGCCAGGAAGGGCCATGCCGAGCAGCAGCTCTTGGCGTTCGGTCTCCCTCTGCACGGGCATGATCTTCCCTATCATCCCCGCCAAGAGAGGCACCGCGGCTTCTCCTCAGCCCGCAGCTCGACAGGGTGCTTTCCCACTGTCTCTTAAAATCCAAAGTGGAGATGGAGCTGTTGAGCCTTTGCCCCACTGTTCCTCATTCATGACAGGCAGGCAGGTAAGATACTGAAGACCACTGGAGGAGCCAAGAGTACCTATGCTTCCAGCCTGGAAGTCTGCCCTGCTCCACATGCCGGCTCTTTGCTTTGCTCCACTTGGCACCTAGGAGGTTTGGGCAGGAGGGCAGAGGGGAAGCCTGGCCAGTACTGCGCCCACCAGTGCTAGAGGCATGGGGAGAGCAGCTCTGAGGGCTCCCAGGCAGTGTGTGTGCTCCTTGCCCAAGCCTTCCTGATTAAATCATCTTGAGGTAATTCTGCCTGTCATTGAGACAGATTAACGGGTGACCTTCTTCTTCTGGAGCAGGATTGGAGGTTGCTGCCAAGCTCCCCTTCCCTCCCATAAGCTCTGGCCACACAGCCCAGGAGGGGATTTGAATCCAGAACTGATGGGAAGAGGCCTGGAGGCAGACGGGACTGTGCTGGGACAGCCCGAGAGGAGCAGTAGTCGCAAGGAGAGGACATCATCTGCTGGCCTTGCCCGTTCCTGCCTGGCAGGTGCAGTGCCTGGAAATGAGGTAAGTGCCCCGCTCACTTAGGGGTCTGCAAGCAGCTGCTTTCTCCTGGAGATTGCTGGCACCGGCTGGGCAGCCTGGACCTCGTGGAGGGCAGTGCTGAGGATGGGAGCGCTGCAGGGGAGTGAGGGGCACTGAGCCCTGCCACTCCCCTGGGCATCCGCATCCGGGCCCCAGCTGCTCGGGCCTTCTGCCCCTGGTGTCACTGAGCACCTGATGCTTGGGGCTCGCATGCTACGTGCGTGAGGGGCGAACAGCCTATAGCTCTCTGGCAGAGCAGCCGAGGCAGCACTGCTTGTTCCGCTGGGACATTGGCAGGAGGTGGCTGGGCAGAGGCACCACGGAAATGAGAGCAGTTCTCCCCAGGGGTGCAGGCTGCATGGCTGGCGGTGAAAATTTTGCAAAGGCAAATGAYACTCAGATGTGCAGAGAGTCCAAGTCCACAACTCCCAAGTGGCCCAGCTGTGTTCTTGAGCTGCCCAGCAGTTGACAAGTGCTCCAGAGAGCCCTGTCCCTGTGGGGCAGTGCGTTCCTGCCCTGCTGCCCAGTTTGGAGTTCCAGGAACACGACCTTCTAACATCTTTCTCCAGRGATTAGCCCTGACACAGCAGAGTCGACAGGGCAGGAGAGCTCAAAGACGACAGGCACAGAGCAATGCTGGTTTGCCTTTCTTCTCCCCTGCCTTTTCAAATTGAGACGATGATCCCAGAGGGTGGGAGGTGGAAAGGGCAGGCTGGGAAGGTGCAGCAGGGAGCAAAGGCACTGAGAGAGCGTTGTCTTCACAGGGCTGAGGTCTCCATCATGTCTGCAGATGTCACTCCAGAGCTATTCGGTTAAGTAGGAGGAGGGACGCGAAGGTCAGCTTCATCAGGGCTGGTTTACAGCTTGCTCTTKGGAGGTGGCTAATGCTTGTAAGCTGTGTGGTCCACAAAGGGCAGATGAAGAGCCCAGCGGCATCAGTGCTTCTCCTCATCTTGGGAATTTCTTCTTGTTTACAGCAAAAACGTGGCCTCTGGGGTTACAGATTTGCTGTCTCTATGCCAGGCTGTGGACAGGTAGCTGCATCTGCCAGAGAGAGGCCCTACATGTGTTGCCTGGAGCAGAGCAACTTTTGCTCTCGCTTGTCGTGTCTTTAGTTCCCTTCCAGTGCCGTTTGTGACAAAAACCCATCAGGCCAACCGAGCTGTGTTGCAGAGGTGCAAACTCCCTGACAGAGGAGAGAGGGCCAGGGAAAACAATTCCACCTGAGATAGGCTCCTGCCTGTCTTGGAGAGCCAAAGCTTTGGGTCGCAGAGATCAGGAGCTCAGCCAGATGCATCCATCAGGCAGAGAGCGCTACCACTTCCCCTGGCCAGCAGCAGCCCTGTCCAAGTCAGGAGGAGCGTTTCTGGAGAACGGTGGACTGAGGTGGATCTGGAGCTCCCCATGACCTGGCAGTTTCATTGCAYCGGAGAGAGCATGACACTATTTTTAATATGGGGCAGCTCAAGTGTGTGTCCTGGTTTAGAGTGGACTGCAAGACGGGTCTGCCCAGAGCCTGGGAGAAAGGGACAGAAAGGGTGGGATCCCAGCTGGACCACATGGTGCCCAAGAGCCTGATGTGGTGCCCACAGCCCCCGTCCTGGTGATGGGTGTGCACAGCACAGTGCTGCTGCCCACTCCMGTGCGGAGGCTGGAGGGGGCCGCCTCTCGCCCCTTCGGTTAGCYGTGTCTCCAGCACCCAGGACCCACACCTGTGGGTTCCCCGTGCTGCCTGTTAAAGAAATTACACATGTGCTTTGGGAGAAAAAAAAGAGAAAAGCCTCTGAACTTAATGAATTGGCAGGAGCTTTTGCCTTAGTATATTAAGGGAAATCTTCTTAAAATGTAGGAGTCCGGGATTTTCAAAAATATTCCTGACTTTATAAAGTGTCTTTCCRCAGATCTGAAACAGCTGTCTTTGTGGGAGCTGTGCTCCTCGAACCTGGGGGCTCTTTTGTATCTCCTGCCCTCTTGCTGCTTTTGCTTTTAAAAATGAAGGTTGAAAATCAGGAGAATTTGCTCCCCTCCCCCATACCAAAGGCACATGAAAGCCAGATGTCAGTTCTCAGCTGGCTACTACTGCCCTGAGGAAGGGAATAATTACGGCAGATAATTATTTCTGAGATAAAGCGCTCACCCGAAAGCTTGTTACGGAAAACTATTCATCATCGCCCAAATCTGGAGATGCAGGGCCTGCAAGGCTCAGCGTGCAGAGGATGATGGGGATATGTGCTGACAGTAACTGTGTTTCACTTTCCCTCTTCTTTCCTCTTTTTGTTGGAAATATTCCTGCTGCTCAGAAGGTTTTTCATGCGCCTGCAGCCAAGATCCGCTGAATCACAAAACGCAATGTCATTAAAACAGGAGGTGGTCCAGWAAAGCTGAGCTCCTGCAGGCAGGGCGAAGAAAAGCCATGAGGCTTGCAGCTCACCAGTTGCAGGTGGCTCCTTCGCAGGGACAGGGAAGTGTTTCTGGGAGAAGCCTCATTTGCAGAGGTTTCCTCTGGGACTTTGTTCCAGAGTGCATCTACCAGTCTGGTGCTTAGCAGTTCTGCAACATAGCAGCAGCAGACATTCACCGGAGAATTTACTTGTTTGCAGATTCTCTGCCCAGCTCCCAGAGGTGTTTTGCAGTAGAGGCGAACCCCTGGGAGGACGGAGCAGCATAGACGGGGGTGCTGCGTAAGGTGGCCAGGCCCTTTGCCGTTCCCTTCTGGGGAAGCACCACGTGCTGCTTCAGGCCAGGTCCTGCTGTGGGCTCTGCAAGCCCGCAGCGCGCTGCAGCGGCCAGCGCTCCACCCGCGCGGTCCCCTTGCAGCACTTCCTTGCTGCGGTACCTGTCCTGGCCCAGCGCAGCAGGGGTTCTCCGGCCGGCCCGCTGGGCCAGGCTTACGAATGCTTAACAAATTATCATTCTGGCTGGAGTTAAAGCACTTGTCAGGGACAAGGCCAGGACAAAAGTGCAGGTAATCACAAGGAACTGCTGTTCGCTTTGGGCAGCTGCCAGGGCTGCTCCCCGGACAGGCTGACTTGCCTTAACCGGACGTGGCAAAGCCCCCAGGAGGAAGTCACCTCCTTCCCCCAGCCTCTGCAATGCAATTAAAGTTATGTAATTGGCTTAGCCATCTGGTGCCACGCCGTAGCCCCCCCATGTCCAGCCGGCACAGGGTGTTCCAGCTCGCCCTCAGCTCCATCACCTGCGTGCGCATTGTCAGGAGAGGCTCGTCCCCCAGCCGGACTAGATCCCCCGCATCTCCCAGAGACCACAACTGCTCTCTGCGAGGGCTCATCACTTCCCAGGGCTGCAGGGTAAAGCCTTAGGACTGCGCAACTCTGCAGCTCTGCAGCAGGGAGCCCTGCAGGGGCTGAGCAAGAGTGTTTTGCAGCTTGTCTGGGTCTTCCAACTTGTGCTTCCAGCTCAGTACAGAAATGGGGGCCAGTGCRCTGGGGAACAGAGGGCTCCTAAATTTTAACCCCCGTTGATGACACTGGTCGTATCGCTTAGGTTCCGTCTGGCTACTGCTTGGAATGAAGACGATCTCCTCCACCTCCAGGGAGACYGAATTGCTCAAGGTCTGCAGCACTTCCTCTGTGGAAGGACTGTGGTCCAAACTGTTGCTAGATCTGCCTGGTTTTGGAGTAATTGTGAGGTTCTTTTCTTTTCTTCCCCCCCGTACCCCCCAATTTACTTTCCATCTGAAATGTAAGGCCTGGCTTGGACATTAAGCTCTAACCCACCCAACCACAAGCAAATGGTGGGAATTCAGAAGTGCTGGGACTGCTTGGCGAACTGACTGGGAGSGAGAGGTTTGTGCTGCTCGTTATTGATAACAGCAACTCAGCCGGGGCCGTGGACTTCCTTACCGGAGAGCCGGGCCACGCGCTCCACTGGCGCGCGGCTGCAGACCAAGGAAGGGCTTCGTGCTTGCAGCCCCCGAGAGCGCCGCGCGGGCTTTCCGTGGAGGAGAGCCGCTTCGCAGGCGGGCAGCCGTTCAACACCTCCGCGTAGAGAGCGGGGAGGAAGCAGCACCGCGCTGAAGCTGCCGGGGAAGCGCGGAGAAGAGGGTCTGCTCTGAGCGGCAGCCCCGGCACGCATCTCGCCCTGCTTGCCGCTTCGCGCCGTGACCTCGCGCGCCTCTCCGCAACGCGGCCGGCAGAGCCGTCTCCGATTTGAGACGGTGGGGTGAGAGCACACCCGGGAGAGCGGCTCTGCCGCCAACGAAATGTCGTGGGAGCCGTGAGCCCCTGCGAGACGCGGGGAGGGGCGGGGAGCGCCGCACCGTGCCGTGCCGCGCCGCGTCGTGCCGTGCCGCGCGGGTCGAGCCGTGCCGAGGGGGTCGGGGTTGTGCCGCGAAGCACCGCACAGCGCCTGGGGGTTCTCCCAGCTCGCCGAGCCCTGGCTGCTGCCCCGGCCCCGGTGCTGTTTGCACTTCTAAGCAGTGCTTTGGGTCTCGTCCAGCTTCCCTTTCTATGAAAACTGTATTTAAATAAATGTCACCTTTCCAAGCRGGCGGAACGTGATCCCCGGACAATGTGCCAGGGCTCGACTGACGTCACTAAGACAAGCCAGGGATTTGGGTCTGTTTTCCATCAATGAAACTATTTAAAAAAAAGAATCTCCTTGGGCAAACAGAGGGGCCAGTGCTGGTGAACAGCCCCCCAGCTAAGCAGTCACGCAGAGGATTGCGTCTGCTGAGGATTTACGCTCTGCTCCGCTAATCCCCTCCGCAGCCACTGCGTTGGCCCCTGCCCGTGCTGCGTCTCAGCTCTGTGAAAAGAAGAGTTTAGGGGTTAACGAGAGAGTCGGGAGCGCGCTGGGGCTCAGCTGACGCCCCGGCGCGCTGGGTGCTGGGGTGCAGGTGCGTTGGCCCCACGTGTCGAGGTCTGCGACAGCCGCGCGGGACCCGCGCTGGGCCGGCTGCCTGCCGAGCCAGGCGGGAGGCTGCGCTGCCCACCCTCTCCCTGGAGGCCCAGGATCTCGGGGCACTCATACCTCTTCCCARCGCCAGAAAGGTGGTTTCTTCATCGCTGCAGAGCCTGAAAATCCTGCTCCCGTTTCTCAGAGAATTTGCAAAGCTGTTTTGTTTCGCAACAGTTTTGCTTCCTTGCTGCACAGTTCCTGGTGGGAGGAAGAGAAAGCAACTTCAGCTTAAAATATTACTGCCCTTAGGGCTTGCCCTGCGACTTAGTAACATCGCCGTGAGCTCCCGGTCATGGCCTCACCGTTCTGCCTGCAGCAGCAGCCTGCAACCCTGCCTCGGCAGGAGCTACCTGAGGTCTCCTCCGTGCTCCTGTGCGCTGTCGGGCACCGGTTTGCGTGTCCATCCCTGTGAGCAGGAACCCACGGCAGTGTTTTTGCTCCCCCCTTGGSTATCTTTCATGTCAGCCTGCCGGCCTGGGCCAGAGGGCTCTTGGTGAGACTCTGGCACCTTGAACACCACAGCCAGCATCCCCCAGGACCGGGGTGTCCCAGCAGCGCTGTGTGACCGCTGGGACCCCTGCCCGGGGGCCGTGGAGGCGTCCGAGCAGATGCTACGTGTCACAGCGCAGCRTGGGGAGTTCAGACCCTCCGCTTGAAGATGCCTGTGGCAAAGGCAACCCCCCTGCTCCCCGATTAAAATAACCCCCCACTTTGTGCTCCTGTGTGGCAGGATCCCTCAGCGGAAAGGGCACACAGCCCTGGGCTAGACTTCTGCCCCCGCATCAGCCATGGTGCTTCCCGTCACCGGCAGCAGCATGGAGCTGCAGCAGGGCAACAGCCTCTGCGTCCACAACAACGTCGGCAGCTGCTGGCTGAAGCATGAGGAGCCCCGAGGCCGGAGGAACTCCATCCCGCCCGTGCAGACTCCCACGGCCAAGCACATGCTCGCCTACCTGCCTCGGCCACCGACGGACACCAGCCGATACGGCACCTTCCCTCGGAAGGTAGGATCGCGTTGGTGTCGGGCGCCACCGCCGCGCAGCCCTCTCCACATGCGATGAAGAACATCCACCTGTCTCCCTAGACAGTCCACGTTGCCTGCAGAGGCTGTGAGAGCAGGTGGGCAGGCCAGCTGCATGCTGCCGGTCTCCCTGTAGCTGGGAGGACTGCCTTGGTCTCAGCACACTGGCAAAATTGCAGTGTGAGATGTTCCCTAGCAGCAGTGGAGAGTATCAGGGCTCGGGGGGGGGCACACGAAGGACTGAGCCTAGTGAGGACCTCGCGCTTTGGTGGGCCCAGCCATCCCACCAGGTGCCCCGAGTGCCACCAGTGCTCTTCGTACTGCCCTGTACAAAATAAAAAGTGCAGAGGCAGTGGGTTTTCCCTGTGCTGAAGGCTCTGTGAAGGAGGCAAGTCTTGCTTAGCTCTGCTCTCAGTAAGCTTTGGTCTGCTGTGATGATTGCTAGTGACCCCGGTCAGGACCGGACCTCACTGTTCAGGGTGGCAGGTGCATAAAAAGAACCCACGTTTAAGGAGATAAGACTAAAGAAGAGGACAAAAGAAAATGGTTTAACACTGATTGGCTCCTTTCCATTTGCAGCCTGACATCACAGCCTTTCCTGTGCTTCCAGCAGAAAACAGCCGACAGCAAGCAGGCTCCAAACCTGCAAAGAGAAGTGCCCAGATATCAAACTACCTTCCCCTGCCCTGCAGCACCACCATCCCCAATGACCAGTCGCTCCTTCAGAGCCAAGTGAGCGTAACAGACTCTGAAGTCACCATGCCCACCAAGCACCAGGCCAGTGTCTSCATCAACACAGAAGAACTGCCCAAGTACCGTCAAACATCACGCCATGACCCCCCTCCTCCGCTGCGGGACATCAACGCCCGGTGGTACCCACAGCATGCGCTCAGTGTGCCGAACATCTCCAACTCGGCACGGAGCAAAACACCAACCCGGAGCATCATCTCCATCCCTACTGTGGAGAGGCTGCAGAACCGGCGCTGCAAACTCATCGATGATGACCGGCTGTTCAGCCTAGCAAGCAAGCAGCAGCGTCAGCGTTATGTGACCAAAATGGGCAAGTGCCAGGTCAACCTGGGCAATATCCAGGAGAAAAAGAGGTTCTTGTCAGATATTTTCACCACCATYGTGGATCTCAAGTACCGCTGGTTCCTCTTTGTTTTCATGATGTGCTACATTGCTACGTGGGTTGTCTTTGGCATCATCTATTTCTTTGATGCTTGGATAAGGGGTGACGTCAACCACATCGGAGATCCGGAGTGGAAGGCATGTATTGAGAACGTGGACAATTTCCTATCTGCCTTACTCTTTTCTGTGGAAAGTCAGAGGACCATTGGCTACGGCTCCAGGATCGTGACAGCCAACTGCCCTGAGGGCATCATCTTGCTCATGGTGCAGTCCATCATTGGGTCAATGATTGATGCCCTTATGGTGGGGTGCATGTTTGTCAAGATCTCCAGGCCCAAGAAACGTGCCCAGACCTTAATTTTCAGCAGAAACTGTGTCATCTCCCACCGGGATGAGAAACTCTGCCTGATGTTCCGTATTGGGGACCTCCGGGATAGCCACATGGTAGATGCAAAAATAAGAGCTAAATTGATCAAATCCAGGCAGACCAAAGAAGGGGAGTTCATTCCCTTGGAGCAGTCAGAGCTGAACCTGGGCTATGACACAGGAGAGGACAGACTGTTCCTGGTCGAGCCCCAGATCATCTGCCACGTGATCAATGAGCATAGCCCTTTCTGGGAAATGTCAGCAGAGTCTCTGAGAAGGGAGCAGTTTGAAATCATCATAATCCTTGAGGGCATTGTGGAAGCCACAGGTGAGCGCTGCAGAGGACCCGGGCAGGCCTTGGGGGGATAGTTCATTTCCCGGATCCACAAGCAATGACCAGTTGCAGGAGACGAGGCACTGAACAGGCCTCGTGCTCTTCAGCTCTTGCTTCCTCTCCCCTCGGGCAAATGGCCCGTGATCCCTATACCCTGTAGATTTCATCTGTGGGAAAAATGCCCTACCAGCAAGCCGCCTGGCAGCAGCTGGCAACGAGACTGCGGAGGGGCACGTGTGTCCCTCCATGCTGCACAAGAGCTTGGGGAGGGCAGCAGGTGCACCCACAGTGCCTGCCGGGCAGGGGCGTGGGTCCCGGGGCTGTCGCAGGGGCTCTTGCAAASGTTAGGGAGAAGACTCCCACCAGGCAGCCCTGTCCTCCCCACGTCCCATGGCCCTTCCCTGAGCACTGCTGGCTGCACTGGCCGCAAGTTAGCAGCTGTGGCAAGCTGGCGTGGCCTTGAAGTGGCTCAAGGCTACCCAAGGGGTCACTGGGTAGCCTGAGGCCTTTGCCTCCACCGTGCTGTGGGTTGACTCGAGAAGCTGCCCGAGCAGGATGCATCGTAGATACCATGTACTCCGGCATCTGATCTCTTATCCTGCCCAGTACAGACACTTGCACACAAAAAGCGGTACAATTTGAACCATTCCYACTGGGAATTCTCTGCCAGCCCTTTTTAGTTAGTGGGTGACATTCTTGGCTCTCCCAGTTGCTTTTCCTTTGGGCAGCACATTAAAACTTACCAGAGCAACCTCTGCACCTTTCATTGCTGCAGGGATGACATGTCAAGCGCGCACCTCTTACACTGAGGATGAGATCCTTTGGGGATACCGATTTGAACCCTGCATGTCCCTGGAGAAGGGAGCCTTCCGGGTAGACTACAGCAGATTTGAAATGACATTTGAGGTACAGACACCAGCGGTGAGTGCGAAGGAGATGGAGGAAACGAAAGAGCTCGAGTGCCCGGACCACTCCACGCTGAGCTTGTACTGGGACCCTCTGGTGCACCCCTGCGTTTCGGTGGAGACGAGCGACCAGGCGCGTGGTGGCGGGCGCAGTGAGGAGGCTCTGGGCAGGCTCAGCGTCCCCAGCATCCCGGAGGAGGAAGGGAGCCCCGAGACCCAGAAGCGGGGCGCTGCCGCCCGAGCGGCGCCCCGGGAAGGGGGCGGCAGGAGATAGCTCAGCAGCTGCCTTTGCCTTTCGGGACTGCGGTGGGGCGGGACGGAAGCAGAGGGGAAAAGCGCTGCCGCCCCGCAGCCAACGCGCGCAGCCCCACTGACCAGGGCGCCCGGGGGCACCCTGCTCCGGTGCCCAGGTGTCTCACAGGGCCCGTGGCCCCGGCTGGGCTCCGCCGTCTCCAGGCCACACGCGTCCCCCGCACGCGGCTGGCACCAGCGCGGGCCCCAGGACGTGTCTCCCACTGCCAGTGCCATACTGCGCTCGCTCTGCGATTGAGGCGAAGCCCTCCTCCCGCCCGGCCGCCCGCGCAGCCTGCACCCCCGCAGTCACTGCAGCTAAGTGGCRTTATTTTTGCAAAGTTCTGGTTTTGTAACGAGTACCATAAGGGCCAAACAACAGCTGGTTAAACTCTCTGCATTAAAAAAAAGAGAAAGCAGCAGCAGGGCAGCACAGCCTCGGCCGGCGGCTCTGCGGCCAGGTGGGGCTGAGCGGCAGTGAGCCCTGCCTGGCAGCGGAGGCTCTGCGGCGCGGGATGCCACGGTGAGGGCGGGGGGCAGCAGCCACCGCACTTGGGGCTCCGCAGCACCATGGCCGTGGGGCGGGCTGGGGCACTGCGGGGGGCACCTAGATCGATCAGCCCTGCCTGGACCACCCTGCGAGGGGGCGAGGGCAGTGCCAGTGCAGCCACAGGCCCCACGACTCTCCGATGGCCCCAGGACCTCCATGGCTGCCCCACATCCCACCACTACCTCTGCAGCCCCAGGACCTACATGGTTGCCCAAGTGATCTCTGATGGCTGTGGCACCTGCCCAGCTGCCCCACATCCCATCCACCATCCTCACAGCCCCCCAACATCCACAGGACCCACACGGCTGCTCCACACATCCTCCACTGCCCCTGGAGCCCCCCCAATGGCCCCGGGACCCACATCACCCCTGTGAACCACACATCCCCCTAAGCTTCCCCCACTGCTCCCATAGCCTTCAGTGGCCTGGGACCTACATGGCCACCCCACTGCTCTCTGATGGCTCTGGGACCCACTTCGGTGTCCATGTTCCCCCCCCCACTACCCTCCCCCCACTCCCCAACAGTCTTGGGACCCCCACGCATTTTTCATGTTTGCAGTGCACATCTGCGGCAGCAGGGGCTCACGGTGCAGCCCCCGCGGTGGGTGCGCTGGCACTGCACCCCGCAGCCGCCGCCCCCCAGTGCCGCGGCCACCCGCTCCCGCTGCCCTCTGCACCCCGTGTGCCACGCTGGGCCCTCGCAGCCGCC
>NW_028186116.1:1297652-1315219 GCF_003343005.1 Rhea americana
AGGGGAGATGACCGACCAGGAGAACAACAACAGCATCTCCAGCAACCCCTTCGCCGCCCTCTTCAGTTCCGTGGCGGACGCCAAGCAGTTCGCCGCCGTCCAGAAGCAGCAGCAGCTGCGGCAGCTCACAGGTCAGCGGGCGCCGCCGCGCCCGGGCCGCGGTGGCGCCGGGTCTCGTCCGCCGCCCGGCGGTGCTCGGCCCCGGCGGGCGGCCCAGCCGCGGGCAGTTCGCAGGGGAAGCTGACAGGTCCGTAGCCAAGGTGCAGCCGTGGCTCTTTGCTGGTAAGGCTCGCCAGTTCTTGCAGTCCGAGCAAAACCACCGAGGGTGAAGATGGGAGAGATTCGAGCCTGTTGCTTGATAGAGCTCTGTTGAAATCGTCTTGCGTTGGTGCCGTCTGTTCTCACAGAGTCGAAGCTTTTGCCTCATCTGTGCTCAACAGGGAACTTAAGAGCTTTCTTTTCCAGGAGACGAAACTTCAGTCAGCCAAGATGACTCGGATAACAGCATATCCGAGAGCCTGGATGATTGCGACTATTCTGTGGCCGAGATCAGCCGCTCCTTCCGCTCCCAGCGGGAGCTATGTGAACAGCTCAACATCAATCACATGATTCAGAGGATCTTTCTCATCACTCTTGACAACAGTGAGTGCTCATGCGCTGAAGACTCTTGTTACCTACAAGAATGCCAGGGGTTTGAACTTCTGGCAAATGCAGTAGCTCAGCCCTGGGAGTAGTTTTGGGTGTGCGTTACAGTCTGAGGCAAACTTGGTTCCTCTGGGTAGAGCTTAAATCTAAAGACTGCTGCCAGGTGTGTGTGACTGCAGAATCCAGTGCTTTTTTGTGGATGTGTTGTGCTGTTTTTCTATTATTACTGTTGTTTGCTTTGCAATAGCACGTGGATGCCTGAGAACTTGGCACTAGTGTGCTGCCACTTGAACAAGCACCAGAAGGCATGGCCCCTGCCTTGAAGAGTTAACGTTTATGGTGTTGTGTTTGTGATATTGTGAAAAATCCTGTAAAATATATTAAGYGGAGAGAACCTGGGTCCTAGGACCACAAAGTTGTTTCATATCAAGGCCCTCATGGGTGCTTGTGTGTTTGTCTTTCACTTATAACAGTTGACCAAAAGCTTGTTTATAAAAATCAGAATAGTCCTGTGTAGCCGCTAAAGAAAATAATTTCTGCTGCTATCCATTAAACAGAAAAACAAAAATCTTAGCACTTCTGAATGTCTTCTGGCTGCATATGGCAAACAGAAGTGTTATTTAGGGTCTTTTTAAAAGGATACCCAGATGGCACCTCTGGTCCTAGAATGCCAAAGAGCTTACACTCATCTTGCACAAGGCCCTTCAGGATAAGAACATGAACTGTACAAGCTTACCTTAGAGGCTGGGGTCTTGCTTGCATCCAAATATATATGTATATTTCTTTCTCAAAACTGTTTCTTATAACTGAACATTAGTGTGAGCTGTAGTATTGTGTAGTGTGTTTGTAACAGGCACCTCTGTGTAAYAGGCAGTATCCAGGTGTGTGTTTCACTGTTTGTAGGTGGATTCTGTATTAGTTTGAGTAAAGAGTTTGATTGTACTTTTTTCCCAGGTGATCCCAGTATGAAGAGTGGAAATGGAATTCCAGTTCGTTGTGTGTATTTGGAAGAAATGGCTGCAGATCTTGATGACCAAGACTGGCTTGACATGGAAAATGTTGAACAGGTACTATTGTGCAGGTACTACTGCACATTGTCTTTCTCTTTCAGGTTAACTACCTCTTAAAACAGAGCTAAGGTAGATGCTGTGGATGATACACTAATAGTTGCCGCCAGAATCTTTTCAAAATCCTAATTTTTAATCCTAAAAGAGAGAGACTGTCATAGAGCATTAGTGACAGGCAAAGAGAGCTTCATTCATGCATGCTATGTTTTTTAAAAAAACAGCTTACTCAGCTCTTTGTTTAGTTATACTAACAGTTGGTTGCCTCTTGATAATCTCTTTTGCAGCAGCTTTGTAGATAGCTGTAGGCTGCCTGCATGTAGCAGAATGGTGACTTCTGTCAAATGAGAAGAGCAAAATTCTGTGCCAGTTTTTTTCAGGCAGTAACTGAAGTYACTGGGCCCTGATAAGGGACATCTCAGTTTGAGTAAACTGGAAAAATAAGGTTTTTCAGATGGTCAGGTTACTTTGACTGCAATACCTGTAACTTCTTTTTTCTTGCAAAGCATGCATAATGTATCTTGAATAGTGCAGTATAGAGCTGTGAGTTGCAGCTTTGTTAGAAATAGCTACAGGCTTTTGGGAATAAGGTGTTTTGATTCCGGTTAGTTTATTCTGTCCCCTCCTGGTAGCTGCAGAAATGTATCCTGATCTTGGAGGAGGGTGGAGGTGTCAGGGGGGAGGGGCACGTACAGATCAGCTGAGAATGGGGAGGAGGAAGAAAATCTCAACCTGAATGGGGCACAAGAGCACAATTGCATGTCAGTGTGGGAAGCAAACRTTCCCCTTAAGTGATGCTGGAGCTGTGTGCTGTCCATTATACCACTACACAGAATTTTGTCATCAGTGTTTGTGCATGCATTCAGTTTGACATGTGCAGAGATGTCAGAGCAGTTCCTGATCATTATTTGGTGAAAATAACTTCCAGTTAGTAGAACTGCTGCCACTCTTAAAAGTGACTGTAGAAATTGTTTGTTCAGCAAATGAGCARGTCTGAGGATTCTTGGTCTAGCCCTCTTAAGTTGGTTAATAAGGGATGAAGAGTTATTCTGGGCAGAAGCAATTTAGCCTGTGATGATAGGGGCTTCTTTTTTCTTAAGCAATTTCTTATCTACTGGGTCTGTTTTGTTCTCAATGTATTTTTTGCCTGTGTCTAGGCACTGTTCACTCGCTTACTGCTACAGGAGCCTGGAAATCACCTGATTTACATGACATCTGCTAGCACACAAAACCTCTCTGCAGATAGAGATGCAGGAGAGAAACAAATTCTACGCTACCTCTATGCCTGCTTCCAGAGAGCAAGAGAAGAGGTAGGCAGAAATTCATGAAAAAGAAGGTAACTTTGTTATACAGTTTGCTTTGGAGTCTGAGATGACTAAGCTGGCAAATTAATGGCAAGAAGTGGATATAAGTGGTTGCTGCATCGAGAGACAATCTGTCTTGTTTGTTGTGTGCAGATAACCAAGGTTCCAGAGAATTTGCTGCCCTTTGCCGTGCGCTGCCGAAATCTGACTGTGTCAAACACTCGCACTGTTCTTCTTACCCCAGAGATCTACATCAACCAGAATGTGTATGAACAGCTGGTCGACTTGATGCTGGAAGCATTGAGAGGTGCACGTAAGTCTGACTGAATTAAGTTGATAGCTTACTTAGTGATAGGTGATAGCTTACGAAAGTGACTACTCATGTTATGAGTTTATTTTTTGTTATTCTGGTTGCATTTTCCTGCAACAAATGCATTAAGTCCTTTTAAGGTTTAAAATTCTCAGTCCAGATAACAGTGAGATCAACTGTCTCAATTGAGGGAAGAGTGATTCTAAAGAGTAACAGAAGCTTGGTGTTTGCAGAGCTCCTCTAGAAATACCTAGGCCCACTGCAGATAAGATATATCAGTTTTTGTCTTCATAAGCGTAGTGGATAAGATCTTAAATCTGCTAAAGCTTGCAGGAGGAATACTGTGGACTTGACTGAAGATCTGGCTGCTTTTGTTGCTTTTAAAGAAAGAAAAAGAGTGAGGGAAGGCTATGTTTAGGTAGCAGTATATACAGACTGAAGTTTGGCTCTATTGGGTACTGTAAGTTATAGTCTTGTTTATCTTGCTAGATTTTGAAGATATGACTGAGTTTCTGGAGGAGGTCATAGAAGCTTTAACAGCGGATGAGGAAGTACGGACTTTCGGGGAAGTCATGATTCCAGTGTTTGATATTTTGTTGGGTAGAATCAAAGACCTGGACCTTTGCCAGATCCTGCTATACACTTACCTGGATATGCTCCTCTATTTCACAAAGCAGAAAGATATAGCAAAGGTATGTTTCTTAGCATTACAGAGAACTGTTACTTTTYAGTCTATTTTGTCATGGAGGTACCTAAACAGTTGCAGTAGTATTGTCTTAGTAGTATTCAGTGAATGTTTCTTTAGTATCACCRCAAAAGACAAGAGGTAGAAGAGAGGAAACAAAGTTTGGATATGACRTCAGAAAACTGGATGATAGTCCTACAAGCAGGCATTTCTAATGTGCATTTAATGTGTTCATGTTCAGTAGCTAACAACGTTTCCTTTGTGTTTTACTTTTCAGTGGCAGGCTAGTTGCTTCCGATGCTGTTTTCATTCTTAAAAATGCATGTTCTCTTCAGAATGGGATACTGATATATGCATTCCAGTTCAAGGCTTGTGTATGCCCTTGGTAATATCCTAAGCTATTCACAGATTCTACTTGTAGGCATATATTTATAGGACCTAATGTGTTTAGGTCAAACCCAAACTAGAATGTAACAACTTGGTACACTTTTGCTTCTCTTAGTTTCTGACTGACAAAATATCCCAAAGCAGTAAGGTCTGTCTTTTTTTTTCCTTTTGAGATTTTTATATAAATGTCAGTATGTTCACCATCTGTGTTCCACAGGTTTTTGCAGATTATATTCAGCCTAARGATCCCAGTAATGGACAGATGTACCAGAAGACTTTGTTAGGTGCCATTTTAAATATCTCCTGCTTGTTAAAGACTCCTGGTGTAGTAGAGAATCATGGCTATTTTTTGAATCCTTCCCGATCAAGTCCACAAGAGATCAAAGTTCAGGAGTCCAACATCCATCAGGTAGGTAACAACAGTGCTTCCTACTGTATTTTATTGACCTCTTTTCACTTGGGCATTACAGTTAGACTTGACTTTAGGAGATGTTCTAGCCACTGGCTTTTTAGTAGTCTGGATTGTGGTTAAGCAAGTTGCAGAACTGTGCTTTGTGTTGTGGATTCTCTGTCTCTAAAATAAGAATAGTGTAGCCTTTCCATCAGGATGTTGTGAGCCAAACTTTGTATTGATCAAATGTTTTATGCTGCTATGTGAAAGATGCTGTTTAAGAGCAACTTATATTTTATTTTACTAGCTTTATGAAAAAAAATGGGTGCTTGTAGAACATGTACCAACACGYTAATTTAATAGATAGTATATGAAGGTAATCTATATCAGATGTAATCAATGTCCAATGGTTTTCAGTAACTGCCCTGTAATTAACTTGCAAGTAGAGGAAGTGACAGGCAATATTTTCTCTTGATTATGAAAATAAATAACTTCCCTCCTTAGCTGGATGATACTAAGAGGATCTTAAAGAATATTTCAGAAGTTAAGGAGTGAAACATCACAAAATAGGAAATAAATATAATCCTCATTCTTCAAGGGAATCAATTCATGTGCAGAAGTTAGCCGTAGAGTTTTGGGTTCCTAGTCATGCATTCTTCCAAGGTGATTCTTTATGCCAAAAATGTGTAAAGAATTTTGATTTTACTCCACATAGAAACAGCTTGCTCTTTCTTGACTGTGCTTTTGAGTATGTCCCTATTATTCTTTGCTGGCCTCAGAATTTGAGCCTTTCATCACATCTGTCTGACAGGTGACTGCTAGAGCTGTCCTGGCTATAATTTGCTTTGAGAATCTTGCCCTTAAGAGTAGGTTGTAGTCTGGACCCAGGCCAGTTTTGAAAGCACTAATGTTTTAGATGACAGAACATGGAAAATGAACCATTTTCAATCATGACCCTTTCAACCACTTTGTGTTCCCTGTAACAGTTTATGGCCCAGTTCCATGAGAAGATCTACCAGCTACTGAAGAACCTGTTGCAGTTGTCTCCAGAGACCAAACACCGGATTCTGTCCTGGCTGGGAAACTGTCTCCATGCTAATGCAGGTCGTACCAAAATCTGGGCTAATCAGATGCCAGAGATCTTCTTCCAGATGTATGCTTCAGATGCCTTCTTCCTGAATTTGGGAGCTGCCCTGCTGAAGCTGTGCCAGCCCTTCTGCAAACCAAAATCTCCAAGGTTGCTTACATTTAACCCTACTTACTGTGCCCTGAAGGAACTGAATGAAGAGGAAAGGAGGAGTAAGAATGTACATATGAAAGGTATGCTGGAAACTTCAGCAATGATTTACCAAGGGGATCTMTTTGGGCTTTTCTTTGATTCCTTCCCTCTCCCGATAGTGTTCTCACTGTATACCTGTAAAGGGAGAATTAAGTAATCAGAGAGGAGCAAAGAAAAAGCTAAGAACAAATAAAACATCAGCATCTGTCATTCCAGCATCAGTAGCAGTCATTCCATATTTTTAGCAGAACTCAAGCTCTCGTGGGTCCTCTTTTCCTACTCACACTTCTGGTTAGGACTTAATGCAGTGATGCTTTCAATTCTAGGTTTGGAAAAAGAAACTTGTTTGATTCCTGCTCTGACTGAGCAAGAGCCAGAGTTTGCGAACAGCTACAATCTGGTAACAGAAAACCTGGTCCTAACACAATACACTCTTCACTTAGGATTTCACAGGTAACTATTCTGTAGCTCTGTGAGTCTCTTCTTAATGAGCTGACCTCTGAGAAGGTGTGAAATGTTATTGCAACGTGCAGACTGTGAGAGAATTTGTGTCTGGGCTCAGATAATACCTGATATTCTCAAGGTGAATACTGAAGTTGTAGTTTCTCAGTGCTGTTTTGTATCCATGTACGGCTATTAAATTTTTAAAAATATTCAGAATTGTATAGTATGCCACTTGAGTTGCCAAATGCTTTTCAGTGTGCATTTTTGATTAGCCCCAAGCTGCTTCATTTCTGAAATGCTCTTCGCTTGGGTTCACTGTGAAAGCTAACAGTCTCATGGATTTCACATTATTTATGGAATTCGAATAACTGAAGTGCTGGATTGCCCTGAATCATTCAGCCTCTGTGATCTGTTCTCAGGGAGAACAGGCCTTTGTCATCTTTGTACTAGAAAGCATCTCAGTGGCAGAATACCTGCCTCGTGTGGCTATTTGAACTGCCCCGTAAATGGAATTTATTTTCAGCAGAAATGCAAACAAGCTGTTGGTTTGCAGGAAGTGATTTTTCTGGACACCAAAAAGCACTATTTTTCTTAGCCTCTCTCTGCAAATTGTTGCCTGGATACTATGAGGTCACCACTGATCCAAGCATAGTCCCCTTCTGGTTCATTATCTAAATATAGAAATAAATGAAAAAAGTTATGCAAGTGGCTTGTTGCTGGGAAACTGAAAATGTCACCTCACAGGCATCTCTCAGGCATACAGAATCCCTGACCTTGGTAATCTAACAAGGTTTACAGCTGTGTGGGCTAGTCATGCAGACCTCAAGTGCTTCATAGAAGTAACTGCTTTACCAGATTTCTCCTTTTGCAGACCTCTCTGGTTCTTCAGTAGGATATAGCCTCCTCCCAAACCCTGGCTTGGYTTTTTGTACAGGCTTCCTGTTCCTGGCCCCCAAAACAGATGATTCACAGGAAATGGCTTGAGAATAGTGGAATCAAAGGACACTTGCTGTATTGCAACCTTCCTGCTGCTTCTTTGGAGGGAAGTGGCACAACTGGTAAAGCTGACATCATGCCAAGTTTTGCTCTGCCAGCTGCAGAGAACAGTCCTCTCCAGCAGGATAAAAGTGTATGCTGACTTATTGCTTMGGCAGTCTGTACTAAACCTATTTGTCTTATCTGATCTCCTCATTGCCTTCTTTTTGGGTAGGTTGCACGACCAGATGGTAAAGATAAACCAAAGCCTTCACCGCCTGCAAGTAGCATGGCGAGAAGCTCAGCAGAGTTCTAGCCCTGCTGCTGACAGTCTCAGGGAACAGTTTGAACGCCTGATGACCATCTATCTCTCCACGAAGACGGCAATGACAGAGCCACAGATGCTACACAACTGCTTGAATCTGCAGGTGTCCATGGCAGTTCTTCTGGTCCAGCTGGCTATAGGAAACCAAGGGACCGAGCCTCTAGAGCTGACGTTCCCATTGCCAGGGGTGGAAAACAGTGCATTGGCTTATGTACCAGGTGAAACAGCTTGTCTTGCTGGACCTGTTTGTTTATGGCTACTGCAGATTAAGTTTCCAACTATTAAGTAACTTACGTAATACTTGTTTAGAGTATTTAGGCACATGTGGTCTTATTCCGTAACGTGTTCAAAGCATGTGGTTTTCTCTTGTCTTAAACATTTAAAGAATGTGGTATCTCTGAAAAGGGGTTATAGAACACATAGGGAAGTGTAGTGAAGGTCACAACTTGAAAAAAATGTCAACAGCAAGGTAATAAGCCATAAAGAGAGCAGAGATGTCTCAGTCCRTCTTACCAGACAGAGCTCATACAATCTGGATGAATACCGAAAGAGAACTGTCCAAGCACATCTGTTTTCTACTGACCTTCAGAAGATCCTACTTGACTGAGTTGCTAAGTTTGGCAAAATAATGTATTGATTGCTCTGTATTAATGTATTGATATTGTACTCTCCCCATTTATGAAATTCTTGTGCCTTGAGTTTCACCCTGTAAATTACTATTACTGAGACAGATGAGATGAATCCAGTGCATTATACAATTTRTCAGACTGGGTATCCTTGAGGTTTGTGGTTTTCTAATAGAAACAGCCAGGTCTAGAAACTTTAATTGGAATCCAGYGGGGGGTGGGGCAGGGAGGATGCAAGTGTACGAGGACAGCTAGAAAACAGACTGAAAAAGCTTTCTGCAGAACTAGTATGTAATCTCTGTTCACAGAGTTCTTCGCTGATAATTTGGGTGACTTTTTCATTTTCCTGCGCCGTTTTGCTGATGACATCTTGGAGACTTCTGCTGATTCTCTGGAGCATGTCCTTCACTTTGTTACTGTTTTCATGGGTGATGTAGAGAGGTATGTACAGCTCCAGGTAAGCTCTTTATGCTTATCTGCAAAGCGCCCAGATAGAAAGAAGCAAGAGGAACTAGCCAAAGGTGTCTTAAAGGTTTTGCTTAGATATTTGACTTGGTTGATCTCACTCGAAAAGAAAAATCCTGCCCACAGGAGGCATAATAAACAAGAAACATTACCTGAAAGGCTTGGGCTTCACGTGAGGTACAAATGGGATTGTGTTTAAATACTTGTTAGTTTTATTATGCAGGAGCCTAACCAAGTAGAACTAGGTGTTAGTGAACACTGTGACAAACATACAGCCATTGCCAGTCCAGTAACTGCTGCTCACTGATCTGCTTTGCAGTTTCCTACCAAAAGAAACTGCAATGCATCTCTAAATGTCTGAAAAGTTTAACACATCTCTTGAGGAAGCTGCTTCTGTTACCTTGGCAGTCTCCTCAAGCGTATGTGTCTGGTGGCTGCAGGAGCAAGTAGGAGTATGCATCAGATAAATTTCAATCTAAACTGTACATGAAAATCTTTTTGTTCTGCTACTTGCTATGGTGCTCTACGAAAGGAAACAAGCTATTATTGTGTAGAATGGATGCCTTTTTTCTATACTGCTTGTGATCATTTGGCTGCATATTAGGAATTACACTTAAAAACAGATTTTGGAAGGATTTTTCATCCTTCCATAATTTGTGAATACTCTTGTTTGTAAGGATTTGTCTGAAAAAAATTCAAAAAGTTTTGCTTTTCAAGGAGGAAATAATATTGATTCTTAGCTGTAAGTGAAAACAACTGTAAAGTACTCCTGCTARGGATGTGAGAAACAGAGCTTCCTTTTTCTAACAGATAAGAACCTGCAATTCCAAATCAAGTCAGTGGGAGCTGTAGTTGCTCAATATGTGGAAAATAAGACATTCCAAGCAGAACCTCTGCATCTTTAACTTTGTGCTGCTATCCGATATGAGAGACTCCTTTGTTAGAGTTGTGTGTTTTGCTAGAAGTTAAAGGACATTGTTGCAACTGTGTTTTGAGTATCTCTATGAACTTCGCCATGGTAACGAAGCACTGAACAAAAATGAGTAGAGGTATTGATCTTGCTAAGACATTGCATGCGCTAAATTTCCGTTGGTCATTTGTTTATATTTGTAATGTAAATACACTGAACTCAAAGTAGTAGTAGCAGATGGAGATTTTCCCTTACTGGAGAGTTATTTGGAGATATACTATTCCCCTTTTATCTAGGCTGGACTCTAGGAGATCCAAGTTCTGGCACTTCTTGGCAGTTACCTACAGCATGACCTTGGGTAGCTTGTTCTGCTTTTGCCCCACCTGTGCAGCACCAGACTTATGCTCTAACCTTGCTCGGTATTTTGGCTGGAAGGGGCACTCAGGAGGCAAAGGCCTTTGGACTTGCAGAATAAATAGGAAACAAGTCATTGGACAGTTAAGTAAAGAGCTGAGATGGCAGAAGCAGCTTTGGTCAGAAAAGCTACAGCTCACAAGCAAGAATGAAGTGCTAGTAGTATGCATTGCCAGAATGCTGTTCTGGGAGGGATGAAAGCAAAAGCTGTAAAATTCCCATACTTTTTTGACCTGTCTGCCTGTGATTTAACCACAGGTACATTTGAGTGCATATTCCTTGTGGCTGTGCAATTAAGAGCTGAGTGGTTGAACCCCAGTGGTAGTTTTACGAGTGGTATGCAATAAATGACCAGTCGTGCACAGATGGACATGACTCTTGGAGTGGTTTTTGAACTAAGCTGCACTTGTCTCATGACTTATTGAATCTGTTTTTTCTCTTGCAGAATGAAAAATCCACATCTGCGAGCCAAGCTGGCAGAAGTGCTGGAAGCTGTGATGCCTCATTTAGATCAAGCCCAGAATCCACTTGTCTCTAGTGTGTTTCATCGCAAGCGAGTATTCTGCTCTTACCGAAATGCAGCCCATCTTGCTGAGGCACTTATCAAGGTCTTTGTGGATATTGAGTTTACAGGTAAGCACGAAAGGGGAGGTGTATTCTTCCTCCTGTAGAATCTGTAGGGGGATTATCTGCAGGTTTTGAAGTCCTTAAATGAATAAATCCATTTGTGCTTCATTGTACTGCTAGATCATTTCAGGCAGAGAGCAGTCCAGCCAAAAGCATTGGTCGTTACAAACTTCTGACCTATGCAGAACTACAGTATAGCTATAAAATGTAACCTCCCAGGGTTTAAGCTTTTCAGCTTAGCAATGCATATAGTGGGTACTTACTCATCCCTTTGGCGGAGAGAGGGAGGGAGGGAGGAATCTTTTGYACTGCTTTGAAATCAGTGACGAATTTTCACTGATTTTTCCAGAAGGAGATTCTATAATCCTGTAAGAGCAACAGGAGATGGAGTTAAAGGGAATGCATATGTAGCTCAGATTGCCATCCTTCTTTCCAGAGGGCTCTGCAGGGCTGAATTATTTTATTATAGTCCTACTTTTACAGTTGGCACTTTGTTTTCTTTGGAACTAGAGCATTGCTAAAGAGCAGGAGGTGCTGCCCTTTTCGCATATCTATTGGCAAGTAGGCTGGTGCTGTAGTACTTCAGGCCTCAGCCTCCTGGCCTGGGACACTGCCATYTGCCTGTGCCAGAGATGCTAACTGTATACATTGACATGCCTGCTGCTGTTATAAAAGTATCCAGGTAACTACTGCAATGATTTTTTTTAAAAAAGCTGTGCTCCTAGTGGCCTCCCCTGCTTTTGCAGTCTGGCACTTGTTCCATAGGACTTGCTTGTCTTGCATTCCTGATGTTTAATGCAGGGCCTGGTCGCATCAGTGACTAGTCACATTCAATATGAACTGATGAAGCCTTTTGTTTAGAAAAGGGGCAGCAAAACTGCATTTCTAGCTGACTGCTTGCTAGGAGTTTATGCATTCAGTACTTGAACTGGGAGCTGATTAGTAAGTCAGCTTTCTAGTTCTCTGAAGGARATGTGACCTGCTCCCAGCACAGTGCTAAACAAACTTTGAAAAGGAATTAAAAATCCTTGCGTGTGCCTGCTGCTGATTTGAGATGCTTTCTTGCTTTTCCTTATGTCTAGGTGACCCACATCAGTTTGAACAGAAATTTAACTACCGCCGTCCAATGTATCCTATCCTGAGATATATGTGGGGCACAGATTCATACCGGCAGAGCATAAAGGTAAGGCAAGAGGTGTATTTATAAATATGCTTATGTTAGCTCTTCCTGGAGTGTTCAGCTTTGTCCTGCAGATTGGACTGTGACAGAATATTAACTACTTTTTCTTGTTACTTTTAGGTTTTGGCTGATTATGCCTCAGAGAACCTTGAGGCAATGAATCCCCCTCTCTTCTTGCGTTTCCTTAATTTGCTCATGAATGATGCCATTTTCCTGTTGGATGAAGCAATACAGGTAGGGTTTAGTAAATGTGCTGTAGGCATCATGCAGAAACAGGTCTCTCTCTTGTGAAAATGGCCAGTTACAATACTGAACTTTTATCACTAGAAAAATGTCAGCTTATTCTGTTTCCTAATGATGTCTCTCTGCAGTGGATACTTGCTAGAAAACTCAGTTGAGATCTGGAACTAGAGCATACAGGGCACTTTCCTTTACCCTCAGACTTGGGAGGCAGGTTAGAACAAAAGGAACAAAAAGGTGGGTTATTTTTTTCAAGAATGAAGTATGTTGGGAGAGTTGCAAGGAAATCTGCCTGTTGCTAACTGGACACAACTAGGCTTTAAACAAGTTCTGCAGTTTGTGATTACCAAATCCTCTTGGTCCTTCCACGAGTGTGCTATTGTCCTAACAAAGGTTCCTTTTGTTTCTAGACAGTATTTTCCTTTGGCTTTATGGGGCGTCAGTTCTAGCTGAACTCATGTCCCTGGTGTGTGATGACTGTCTTGCCACACCCTTCAGAGCTTCTGGTTGCTACTAGAGAGGGTTTTTTGTTGGAAGCATTTCCCTGTGGTAGAAGTGACTGCCTGGAGACTGGCAGAAAACACAGGTGGCATGGATATAGCCCAGCTGTTTTTGAACATTTGTAAACTTTCTAACATTTGTCTACRTGTTCTGTTTGCTAAACATATGTGATTGTGAGATCTTTCTCAAAGCTTCTGTAACTTTYATTTTCTGAATTGGCCTCCCTATGGGAATGGAACAAGGCAGAACAAGTATCTGAAGTCTTGCCACTAAGTCTCAGAGTGATGAGAATGTAAAGACATTAGCACAGAAGCAGGGCCTTATTTGTAGCTTATTACAGTTGTTGAATCTTAACTCGTGGCATTCCACTCTTGGCAAATATGATTGATATTTTGCCTCCTCTGTTTCACCTGAGTTTAGGCAGACCAACAGTGGGACTGCTTTGTTACTGCTACCTTGAAGTCTTGACATGGTGTTAACAGTAGGAAATTTGTGGGATTACACTGATACAGTGGAGGAGACAGAGCCTGGAAAATAGTGTCTTTTTAAGCCTAGCATCCAAAGCTGCAGTGCTAGCAAAAGATTGCAGACTGAAGGTACCACTGGCAGAAACCCTGCTTTCATCAATTCATACCCGCTGTAGACATCCAGTTTCTTAACATTTCCCTGCCAAAAATCTCTCAGCTAGTGTCGAGGGAGCAGTCTAGTTTACACTTCATTGCCTTTTAACCTGCCTACTCTCCTGAGGCTGCTGTAGGAGGCATTTTCAGTGTTTCTTTACAGAACACATCTGCCTTCTCTATGTCCTGAGGTGAGTGCTTGGCTGAAAGGAGAGCATTTTACTTACTAAAGGTGGTGTGCTTAGACTGCTGCTTCCCAWATGCTTCCCTACTGTGTCTTTACAGTACCTAAGTAAGATTAAAGTTCAGCAGATAGAGAAGGATCGTGGTGAATGGGACAGCCTCTCCCAGGAGGCTCGTCGAGAAAAGGAGTCAAGCCTGCAGATGTTTGGTCAGCTGGCTCGCTTTCACAACATCATGTCTAATGAAACCATTGGTACTTTGGCCTTCCTGACGTCAGGTAGGGTGAGCAAGTCTTCCTGGGAACTGGGGAGTGCCATTGCTGGGAATGGAAGGGCGATTCATTTTGTTTAAGTATTATCAGAGGGCTGGATTATTGTGAAGCTCAGGGAACTATTGGTTTCTATTGCAGAAATCAAGTCCCTGTTTGTGCATCCTTTTCTTGCTGAGCGCATCATATCCATGCTAAACTATTTTCTACAACACCTGGTTGGCCCTAAAATGGGAGCCTTGAAAGTCAAGGATTTCAGCGAGTTTGACTTCAAACCGCAGCAGCTAGTTTCTGACATCTGTACAATCTACCTGAACCTTGGGTATGTGACAAGCGAGAACTGGTGTGTTGGGTTGTCAGGAGATGCTCATAGAGGAGAATGGCCTTTGGGTACTTTGTCTTTAACACTCTTACAGGTGCTAAAGACTTTTGTAGTCTGGATGTAGATGTTTGGAATGGAATTGAAACCTAATTTAGCTTAAACTGTGACTTGATGTGCATAACAATGTCTGCACTAGGATGAGAACTCCTGCTATAGTTGTGTGAAGATCCTGGTTTGCACAGTGCTGCAGTTTCCTTTGTCAGGGATGGGAGTGTGGTCTTTTTTTTTTTTTAAAACTGAACTGTGCTATATACTTACCCCTATCCCTAAGCTGGGGAGAGGGGGAGTTCAGAAAGTGTTGTGCTCTTTTTTAACAATCTAAATTACCCAGGGAAGTCAGCTGCAGCCGAACTAGTAGGAATGGAATTTAAACATGATCACAGATAAATTTAAGCTCTGTGTTACTTTGGAGAGGACCTAGGAAAACATGTTTAATTTAAGGTCAAGCTTCTCTCTGGTTTCCCCATCTTTTCAGTTCTTTGCTTTAGTAATGCAACTGTGGACAGTGTTTTGCARCCTAATAAATATGAGTTCTTAAAATCTTGCTGTCTTATAACTTGTGGTCCAGGGATGAAGAAAATTTCTGTGCCACAGTGCCCAAGGATGGCCGTTCCTATTCACCGACACTCTTTGCCCAGACAGTTAGGGTTCTGAAGAAAATCAATAAACCTGGCAACATGATAGTGGCTTTCAGTAACCTGGCTGAGAGGATCAAGGTAAGAAGTAGAGCAAGTTTAACAAAAAAACAGGTTCTTGGCATTCTTTTTTCTTGATTTATCACTGCATCTTTGCTGTGAAGCTGGAATTCTGAGAAATGCTGCTTTATCTTAAATGACTTGTTGGGCAACTCAGAAGGCTCACTCTCTACATGCGTCTGTTAATGTTTTAGCATATAGTTCTTGAATGTATCTACAGATGTTTGAATGTGTTCCATGAAAAACTAAATGCATGACTTGATGACAACTGGGGCTAGATTTCCTGGCTACAGAAGCCTATTAGTTATGTTCTTGTGCAAAAATAACAAGTTTTGCTTTTTGTATCAGGCTCCCAGACCCAACTTAAATTTTTGCATATTTTAACAGTGACAGTATGTTGAGTAACTGTCCACTTGACCAGCTGCAATGTTTCTAGGTTCCAGTGAGAGATTTTTCAGTTGTGATCAAGAAGTCATGAGCCAGTCATGAGCAAAAAGGGGTTGGTAGAGCAAAAAGGGGTTGGTAGAGCATATAGGTGTCTGCTCAATAAGCTTTCACCTGCTTTTGAAAGAATTAGAACAGCTCCAGGAAGCCAAGTGTTTAAAGGTTCTGTGTGTCTATCAGTCTCTTGCAGACCGTCAGCAGCAGGAAGAAGAGACGTATGCAGACGCATGTGATGAATTTCTGGATCCTATCATGAGTACTCTGATGTCAGATCCTGTAGTACTGCCATCTTCCCGTGTCACTGTGGATAGGTCAACTATAGCCAGGCACCTGCTCAGGTACACAAGGCAGTCTAACTGTGTCCATGCTCTGGTTAAGCTTTACTTCATTGACTGACTGATTTTTGCTTGGCAAGTACTGTTGCTTTCCTGAATTGGAAGTTTGGGAGTAGTGGTGGGGCAGGGAGTGCACACTTGCACRTAGTCTCCTTCATTCCAAAATTCCTCAGTTACTGTGAGGTCCAGGGCATTTATGTAACTGGTTAGAAGTGTTCCTAATCTGCTCGTCTCAAATATGACCTGTGAGTATAATTCCACTTCCCGAAATAAATGCTGGACACTAGCAAAAGTACATAAAACAATGCTTAATGCATTTTCATTGACTTAAGTCCACATATGGAAGTGCAGAAGAGATTATACAAGCCTTCTTTAGTGAAGGATAACTTATTTGGCAAACTGCAGATATTCCTACTTCACTCATTCTTGTCCAGAACAACTGCATATTTCCTCTACTAATACATCCAAAATATTTCCTCTTACATCCTTATTTTATTGGGCCATAAGAAGCAAGTGATTTTACAGTAGATATCTCCAATTTATACTTACTTTTGGTAGATATCATTTATCCAATGATATTAACACCTGTTGGTCTCCGTTAGCTGAGCAGATCTACTTCACTGAATGGCAGGAAGATCATGCTGAYCCTTCCAGCTTGTCTTTCCTGTTTCTTCTAGGATGGGACTGTCAGAAAACTATTCTCCTTTTTACTTTTTCAGTGACCAGACAGATCCTTTTAATCGGAGCCCCCTCACCATGGACCAGATTAGACCAAACACAGAGCTTAAAGAAAAGATCCAGCAATGGCTTGCAGAGAGGAAAAAACAGAAGGAGGAGCTGGAAGACACACTAAACTGCTGAAGAAAAAATCTACATCTATAGACATACAATCATTTGCAAGATAAATGCCTTGCAGGGGTGGTGGCTGGTRCTCCAGAGCATCCATGAAACTTGCCACTTCAATCAAGAATGCATTTAGTGCATTGCCACCACATGTGAAATCTCTCCTAGGACCTTCCCTTCTATCCCTTCTTTCAACTTTCCTTTTAAGACTTACTGTTTAATATTAGAAATTTCCACTGCACTACAGCTTYCTAGCCTCTTTTGATTGTCCTGGTGCCCTGTCCCTGTATTGTTCTTGATTGTGTTGGCTGTTTCTAATGACTGCCACGCTCTACTTTCAATGATACCAAAAACCTTTCTCCCTGTTCCAACCTCCATTCTGTTGCTGCTATTTGCTCCCAAGTTTAAACTTGTAATCTCATGTTTAATGTGAAAACAATGCCTTTGCATCCACAGCAGCGCTTAAGTTTAGATATTAGTGATGACTGAAGGGGGATGTGCAAGTTTGTAAATGCTGATTGTGTATCAGGGTTTGTTTTTGGTGTGGTATATGGCAGTTGAGGGATATGAAGAATGAAGTATTTGCAACTCTTACAGCTGTCTGTGAAGGTCCAGCAGCTAATGGCCCTCTGTAGTGGGAGGAGGGAGGTCCTGGTTTTAGAAAAGCCATTTTGGTTTTGGCTTCTAGGCAGAGAGACAGACTGCCTGCTCTGGTGAAGAACAGTCTTGCAGGAGCTGTGAAAAGCAGTCCCTGCTGTCCCAGCTGTTGAATTTAAGCAGTGTAAAGGGGGGGCATCTGCTGTATGTGGAAGCCTGTTTCAAAACTGTGCTGCCTCTGATGCATAAGCCATGTACATACTCCTTAAGGTACACTATAAATCCTGCCCTGTCTTTATGCTGTCCCTCTTCTGTGCTGCTCCCTGGGCCGGGGGTGGCAGCCCTGCCAGGCGGGGGCCTGGTGCCGCGGAGCTGCCCATTCTGCGGCGAGAGGGAAGGGGCGGGGGCTGCGAGCTGCCCCGCGCGGG
>NW_028186116.1:1315547-1323128 GCF_003343005.1 Rhea americana
CGGCACCCCGCCGCCTCGCCCGGGGCCGCGTGCGGCGCGCCAAGAGCCTTTCTGCAGCCCGCGGACGCGCTTCTCGGGCGGCGGCGAGCGCGGCCTGCTATATTTTCTTTTTCTTTTTTTTTCTTCTCCTTCCAGCTGCTGTGACCTACTCAAAGCCCCGCTTGGCCACGTTTTGGTACTATGCTAAGGTCGAGCTTGCACCTCCGACTCCGGCTGAGATTCCCCAGGCCATCGATAGCATAAAAGCTATGGTCAGAAGCTTCCAGTCCGGCCGCCTGGCACAGCTCACAGTCAGGGTAACTGCATGCTAAATGGGAACGCGCGCGGTTAACTGAAGTGTTCTTCCCCTCCAGGCACCCTGGCTAACAAGTTTCACAGTCGGCTTGCAGGTAACAGCGTACACAGCAGCCCAGTTTTGGTAATTCGGTGTGGCCTCTGCTCCTGACTCGCCATTTAGACAAGGCTGCTTGCTAGACCATTGTTTRCAGGAACAGGTCAGACTTAAACCTGGAGCTTCCTCTGGCATTAGCCTTGCTCAGTGAGACACCTGCAGTCTGTGATGCTTGTTCTCCAGTGTGTTCCTACGCAGGTGTTAGCAAAGCTAGAGGCTGATCTCTGTGGTGTGCATCTGCAGATGTCTTTCTGTCACAGGCACTTTTGAATGCAATCGTTGTGCCTTGATTAAAAACTTGATGGGGCCCATATGGTGAACAGCAAGGTGCTACATTTGTTTTCTGTTTTCTCCTTTCCAGTATTCAACTTACAGAGTTTTATTTGGTGATGAGGTTCAAGAATCTATTCTGTAATAGTTCTGATCAGGTTCAGTTGCAGGTGAACACAGCGATTAATTTCAGATGTGGCTTACAAAGATTTTTTTTATGGATAAATCACTTTATGTAGAGGGGAACTTTAACATGTGTGCCTCAGACTGCCCTGGAAGAGTTTCCTCTCTAGCCTGATGATCTTTGGGTCGTGCTCACTTTGTTAATCCTAATGTGCTGTAAGCCTCGAGAGTACGAACACAGTTCATGTGCTGCTCTTTGCTTGAAGCCACTAAGCACATTCTGATGCTTACTCCCTGTGTCTGGATTTCTACCTAAGAGCTGGGACTGCAGACTTCAGAGCTCTCTTAGCTTACGCATATCCACTCCCTCAGTTTCGGCCATGTGGGCRCTCCTATCTGTTGCGTGGTCCCAAAGGCCAAAACAGATTACACAGGATTTTCAAATGCTGTTAATTAGCTTGAGGGAGAGAAGACACAAGACAGCTAGTTAAAATAGATCTGCCATTGCTCTGGAGAATTCTAGGTGCTTTGGATGAGGTTCTTGGGAATGCTCGGATTTTTTGGGGGGCAGGGGGCAAATTGTGTCTTGCTATTCGTTGTGATTGTTTTTTCTCTACTTCTGGTTAGCTTATTGTCTCTCTGCTGTTTTCTGATGTTGAATCAGACCCTCAGCTACAAATCTCTACTTATTTCTTTTTTTATCATCTGCCCATGGACCTTTCCCTTTGTTGCTCCTGAGTCCCTTTGAAGAGGTGTTCCATTGCCTCTATGCTCTGATTTGTTTGAGGCTTTTTCTGTTCCCTTTTATCCTCACCCCCCCCGCCCCCACATGCACACATGCAGAGAACCTTAGTCAGACTAGCTTCCTTCCTCAGATAACTTCCTTAGTATATTCAGTGCACTAAGTAATTTTATCTGAATAGGTAATTTTTATTGTCTGTTTTGTCTTTGAAGGACCCCATGTGGTGGTCACATACACTATGATACTGTTTTTCATAGTCTGGAATCTGCATCTTGCACAGGAACAGTGCCTGGTGTCATTGCAGGAATGCCCAAACAGCTTTAGATAAGCTGAGTAGTCCATCCAGTGCACCAGCCTATCCATGAAGATGCAAGTACCAGATGAGTCTGAAGAAAAATGAGATATCCACTAGCAGGCATTTGCGTAGCTGTTGCTACAGCCGATGGTCTGAAGATGTTTTGGTGTTAGACTTCAAAAACATTATATATACAAAAATTTGGGAACAGAGCAGTTCTAGGACCTTTTTACTTYCTGGCAATTGTAGTCTGTGAGCCACAGATATTCAACATATAGAATAATATTTTCCAAGACCTGATTTAACCACTGGTATGCTAGCTTGAAATGATTTGCTTGTGCCATGAAAAACAGTTGAGCAGCTATTGTTACAGCTTGAAGCTTAAGGAATTGATAGGTCAAGAGCTGAAAGCATTTTAATGCATCAACTTTRTCTTAACCTTTCCATATCTACGTTCAAGATGTGGTTTTGTTCCTTGGGCTTCTTCCATTATTTGTTCAAGCAAATAGAATATGAGTATGTAACAGATTTGCCCAACAGCTTGGTACAGCTACATCATAGGTCCAGTAGTATGTTGCTTGGCACTATAAGTAATTAAATTGTTTCTCACATCTATGCTTTTTAAAAAGAAAGTTATTTTTAAATGGCTCTAAAAAAACAAGTAACAAATGATACTCCAGTTA
Source organism: Rhea americana (assembly GCF_003343005.1). NCBI lineage: Eukaryota > Metazoa > Chordata > Aves > Rheiformes > Rheidae > Rhea > Rhea americana. The sequence goes on from NW_028186116.1 coordinate 1,318,052, forward strand.
AGATTTTAGGACCATTTTAATAATACGGTCTGATGAGGGGTGGATGAAGACAATAAACCCTAAATTGCACTTCCGGCTTTTGCTTAAACTGTCATCTTGTGAATTGGATGATTGCTTTGCTAGCCATACATGGAGTTTGATTAGAAGAGCAAGAAAGGAAAATGTTGCAGCAGCAAATGCTCTAAATTGTGGCTTTTTGTCTTTCAGGAAGCTCTGAGGAACGGTTTGGTGGCCACAGAGGTGCTGATGTGGTTTTACATTGGTGAGATCATAGGCAAAGGCGGCCTGATTGGATACAATGTTTGAAGACAGTCCTCAGCGGTCTGATGTTTGCTTCCTTGTGCCCCAAGCCTGTAACAGTATCTAAGAAAATAAAACCCGGAACTGGTGCGGAATTGTTGTGGTTTTTCTGTGGCGGTTGGGATATAAGCCTGTCCATGACCTGTTAATGCTGCCAGTGATGAAGAATGGCTACACTCAGGTGTAGCTGCCTGAAGCCGGTCCCCTTTGCATGCCAGGCCAGCGCACACAGGGAAACTGATTAGCTTTCACCTGCTGCTTCTGTGAAACAGGGATCTGTTTCAAGCAGTATTAAAGCTGGCTTTGGTTGATGCTTTCATTTGTTATTGCTATACTAGTTCTTGGCAAATCTTTGCCCTGTTCCACTGTGTGATTTGCTGCAGTGTTACAGAACTCTTGAAGTTTRTATTGTGAATTTGAAGTTCATAATGCTTTCATTTGTTTCTGACATACACTTAACATAGATACATTGGGAACCAAAAAGAAATCCTGGTATTCTAAGCTATCAAAAGGTATCTTGGTGTTGCAGTTATCATATGGTCTATAGCATTATTCACTCCCAGCTCTGCTGACCTGAGGTGAAACTTGCTGTGTGGAGATTCTTGAAGGTAAGCAGAATGTGACTTGATGTATCATCTTAAATCACAAATTGTGAAAAGTGTAAGCTGTTCAGCAATTCTCAAGTTTGTGTACTTTCAAATGACTTTTTTAGCAGTATCTACAAAAAGCTTGTTAAGGTGAAGTGTACTGTAGTACAGTCCCTTTCTCTCATTTTCAGAAAAATAATTTATGAATTAATACCCAAGGATTGTCTAAGGAAGGCTCATGTTAGAACAAAATAAGCACCAAAAAATGCTAAATCCAACTTCCTCCAAAGTAAAGAAAAAGACTGAGAAAGCTCTGCCTTTAGACTATGATGGAAAGGAGCTTGGGTTGGGTTTTCTTATGGCAGTTTAGTTCAGTCTGTCCTAAGTAGAAAATACTGACTTAAATGAACTCCATTAGTAGAAGTGCACCAGCAAGAACAGCACTGAATTTCAACACCATCATTTAAGGAGCTTCTCACTACATGGGGTACTTTGTTCTCACAGAGGAAGGGACACTGTTTTCCTTCCCACAAAACTAAGTTGTGCTCTGGATGCCTGGCCATCTTGTGCCTGTTATTTGCTGGTCCTTGGAATCATTCAATGTCTGCTAACTATGTTGTTGTTGAAAGGATATTCTGAACTGCAGTCCCCTTTTGGCTGGTCTTCTGATCATCTGGGTCTTGTGTTCAGCTCTTTGGTGAACATCCAGGTTTCTGACTTGGCTGCCCCATGTGACTCTCAAAATCTCTTGGCAGACTGTGCTAGCAGCATGGAGATTACTCTTCTCTCTGCAGCAGCAGCATGGGACTTCCTCAACACTTCCTTCCAGTAAGAAGGCTTGTGTGATCTCTTGGACTCTCTTGACAGAGGTCATGGCAGTGAGGTCATGCACTTCACATTTGATGAAAAGAAGGTCACTGATGGCAGCACAATGGAAGATGACATGTATTTTAGATTGGTCCACGTGTTTTGGGATTCATTTCCTCACTAACCCTGTAAGGTGTTGGTGGCTGTCGCGGGTGAAAAGTGCAACCTGCTGACAGGATTCCTTGTGCATAGTAAGTAGTGTCAGGCTCCTAGCTGTGCCAAGCCATCTCAATCATTTCCTCTTTCTTACAGAGGTGCAGTTGCCAGTTTCTCCTTTTGTTGGTATGCAGAGCCAGTAAGTAAACAACTTGAAGTAGGACTGTGCCTACTCTGCTATTGACTTTGCTATTACGTTGTTCCTCCCCACCCTTAGGGATGGGAGCATGGGCTGCAGATGCCTGCATCTGCTTGGACTCCCAACAGGATTCTCAGCATAAAATGCATTTCTTTTACAGGAACAGGTTCCCGACCCAGATGACAGGGTATAGTGGGAGGTAGGGCCTCTGAGGAAGTGTAGCACATGAGCCTTGAAGGGAGATGCTAATATGCCTCGATTATTTTTTCTTCCACATTCTGCTGTCACAGCTGTCACTGACAGTGTGCCAGATAGCAGAGCATGTGTATCTGTGTCCCACATGAAAACTCATGGCCTTACACACAGGATTGACCATGCAGCAGGTAACTGCAGCAGCCCACTTACTGCTACCCTTTCTAAGGGAGCACAGCAGCACRTGCGTAAGCCAGCATTGTTGCCGTTGCTGTACTGAGCTCTAGAACTCCTGCTGGGTGTGCRGCTGGCTCCCTGCAGCTGGCCAGGTGGGACACTTGCTCAGTGCCCCTGAGCAGCTGGCAGCATAAGCTCTCTGTGCCATGCAGCTCCATCCTCCTCCCTCCTRTGCTAACTGCATGGGAAGGGCCTACTGCTGCAGTGCAGTGCAGTGCAGGGACAGGCGTACAGCTCCCTGGGTTGAGTTCTGACCCAGAGTGGTACCAGGCAACTCTGTTACCCCCAGAGGATATACGTTGTGCCATCAGCAGGGACATATCATCAAGGACACAGTTCTCACCACTAGCAAATAGGACATGCAAGCAGGAGAAACATGGGCTCAAGCTAGCTTTAAGCTAGTCAGCTATGTATTCGTGGCAAGTAGCTGTGTAGCACAGGTTGCAAAATAGCTCATGAGATAAAGCAATGTGGGGAGCTATTAGATTCAGGATTCCAGAGAGACTCAGCCCATTCTATGAAAGGTTTGCTGGGTGCTTCAAGGCAGGCTATCAGTCACCTCCACATGTCAGATGTGGAAACCAAGGCTAAAAGAGCTTGCCAGCTTCTTTGGGTAAGTCAACAGAAGCAGCAACAGGAACTGGGCTTCCAACTTGCTGTCCAGACTTACTGTATTGTGWTCACTTTTTCGCAAATGCCTATCTAGCAGATAGCCATTTATGCCATGTGCAGGCAAGTAGCTATAAGAAAAGCTCTTTTATAGCCAGAAATTGCTAGGTGCACCTATTACTTCCTTTGCTGCTAAGTACATTGCTATTTTTCACTTGTCTCTGAGAAGGTGACGCCTACATCTCTTTAGGCCTAGTGAAGTTGGCATTCACYAGTTGGTTGGTGGTTCTCAACAGAACAGGCCGCCAGAAGAATTGCCTTTCTCAGTGAGGTTCTGCTTTGCTTCCTGTCCCACACAGCTCTACTCTAGAGGTATTTCACTGGGGAACCTGATGAATCCTGCATGTGGATGTACAGGACGGGTCTGAAGTGTGCTTGAGGAGCCTAGGATTTCAAGCTAGTACTGTATCACACTGGATTGTGTGAAGGGCTTGCCTCTTCTGTCTCTGAATGATAACAGTGTTATTGATAACCCTGCAAACAGCCTATCTCTGGGAATTCTCCATTTCCCATGTTCATAAACCCATTGTCAAGCAARTATCTGTGAGGAGAACAAGGAAAACCTGCCAGGCCTTTCAGCAGTGGGTTAAGTACACAAACAGATACTTAATTAGGGAGACAGACAGAGAAGTCACGTGGGATTAAAACAGTGATCTTGATTTGCAGAACAAGTGTTCTGGACCCAAGATGGAAGAATCTTCTAGAAAGTAAGTCTGCAAGATTTTGCTCTAATTAACGTAGGCTTGCTCACCCTGTGCTGCTTGTTCCTACCTGGGTGTTCTGCTCTCCCCAGGAACTGAAGTTTGTAGGTGCTCACGTGTAGGCTAAGTTTGGTGTGAGTGGGGCCTGTAATGCAGCCCGTGCATCAGTGCTAGGCTGCAGAGGCTGTCAAACTTGCTTCATTTGGAACATTAAACTTGAGTAGCAAAGTATAAGACAGCTTGGAAACACTCCAATCCCTTTCACACTCCCTAGAGAGACAAAACCTGCCTAATTTTAATAGACATTCTTTTTTCTCTATAAAAGTCCTAATGAGAAACCACTGTAGTCACACTCCCAAAGCAGAACCCCAGCAGTGCATTGAGTGTGAAATAAACAGACTATGCCTGTAAACTAAATGGGCTAGACAAGCTTTTCTGTTCCCTTTAACGTCGCAGCTATTGTTTCTGTAATTTTCAAAAAACCTTTCTCTCCTTTTCAGTCACTCTTACCCTCCTTCAATTGACAATTGAGCTATAAAAGAAACAAGTATTTTATGACCCCCAAATATGGGTTTCTTAATAATTGATATTAATGTATCTGCATTTTTTTAATTTTAATAAAGCAGGTATTTGTTGGAATTTAACCCTGTCCTTGCTCCACTGTACAACCTGGAGGGGATTCTGTGGTGTGACATCAAGTATCAAAGAGAGCTTTTTACTGAGGGTGAGTTCTTCCCTTACAGAGATGACACCTGACAGGCCACTGAATCAGTTAAAAAGCCAGTTCTCCCATAGTAAGGTCATGGGGGGCAGATAGGGATTAAGATGGGAAGGACTGAGAATGTCTGCTCTACTACCAGGTACCATTGCATACCTACCTGTACTGTTGGGCACCTGCTTTTTCTTCCAAGAAGGGCTTGTTCTTGAGCCAGGCTGCACCATTTCTTCAGGTGGACTGTGAGCAGCAAGTCCTCTGCTCTGCACGAGCCTGGGAGAAGGGCAAGTGTCCTGTCGTGGGGCCGAGGGGGCGTATGGTACTCTGTTGTGGGGCGGGGGGGAGTTAGGGCACCCTGTCATAGGGCCGTGGTGGGGGGGAGTTAGGGCGCCCTGCCGCAGGGCCGTGGTGGTGGTGGGGGAAGTTGGATGCCCTGTCGTGGGGCCGTGGTGGTGGTGGTGAGTTAGGGTGCCCTGTCGCGGGGCCGTGGTGGTGGGAGTTAGGGTGCCCTGTC
>NW_028186116.1:1325374-1393922 GCF_003343005.1 Rhea americana
CCCCCGCGCACCTGGCCGCGGAGCGGCACCCCGCGGCGGAAGGGACTGGTGAGAAAGCGGTGCAGTTGCAGGGAGCAGCTGGCTCTGGGTTTCTCTTTTATTTATTTATTTTGTGTTTATTGAGAGGAGGGTTGTAGTGTGGTGTGCTGTCGTGTTCTTGCCTGCGTTTTTTTTTTTTTTTTTTTTTTTGAAGCCAAAGCGAGCTAGAGCAAGAGTCTGACAACAACCCACCTATCGACAGAGCAGGGAAGACATGATGGGGGTGTGTTACTTACTACAGGCTGCACCATTCCTTCTGTGTTTCTCGTTTTGCATCGCTTCTTAACTCTGTCATTGCACGGGCAAAAAAAAAATACACACATACATATCTATATGTATATATTTTTTATATATATGTGTGTGTGTATATATATACATATATACACACACACACATATATATATATATATATATATATATGACTTCCTTTGTACCAGGAGTGCTTTTTCTCATAAAGGCTACTTGTGTCTCTTGTTCTGAAGGCAAATTGTCAGGTGTGGAGTGTGTGAACGTATCCTTGATATATCTTTGTATGTACTTGAGCCTCGTAAAAAGCGTTTGTATTGTTTTTTTGTCACTGATAATATCCCAGTCTATTAAAATATGCATAAAAGCATGTTTTAGTTATATTTCTTGGGGTTGCCTTAGTATTTTCTGTTAGGTACTGTTGTAGAGCAGGGCTAGTCAGTCTCAGCTGAGCTAGGGTCAGTTCTGGGCTGCAGTTCCAGCTCCAGAAGGCTGCGGTGCCCGAAGGAGGGGGGTCATATTTGCAAACTCAGGGTTGATCCTGGAAACACTTTTTACCTAGTAAATGCAGTATTAACATTCTTAACTCAAAATGCCCAATACATCCCCTTTACTTAATACAAAAATCTTACAGGTTGTTGGTGTTTATATTATCTGTAAATTTGTCTATTTGTGATAGACTAGGTTAAATGGAATTTTACTGTATCTGTTTAAAAGAAGTTAATATCTCACAGTCAGTGCTGGCTTACTGACTGCAAAAATTGAAATCTGGCTAACCTATCTGACCATAAAGTTATCAAATTGAGAAGTTTTTTTTTATGAGGGGAAGGTGAGTTGGTTGAGATTTTTTTTTTTAAGGGTGATACTGATTTTTTTTTCCACTCATTTTGTCTTGAAGAACATCTTTGTATCTCAGACCTTTAAAATATCTCAGAAGATCTTTGCAAGTTTGGCTTTTTTAGAATATCTTTGCTTAAAAATAAAATAGATAAGTCCTGGTGCTAGCAGTTGATAAGAAAGTGTCTCTTGGATCTTAAGAGCTTTTATTGAGCTGTTAGAAAATTCTACCTTACAATATTATATTCAGTGGAAAGTAATGGTGAAATTTCCTTGTGGCTTGGTGGCTGTAGGCTGAGGTTCATCAGCTCATGAGCGAGAAAGGAGTACACCTAGGATGCTTTTTCTTGCTCTAGAATTACAACAGTTACAGTGTTCTGAGACGTTAGGCAAGCAGATACTCTTGTACACTCAGTGTGGCATACAACTTTAGTTGCTTCAGTAATTCTTTTTCCCATCACCAATATAGGAATATGTCTTTTCCTTGGAGATAATCAAGAACCAAAGTATTTTTACTTGTTAAAGACCTAACTCTCTTAACTGATGACTGATATTTCATGGATTTTTTTTAATAGTGAAGATCTCACTACTCTGAACTAGTGCACCACAGCTGCTGGCCATCAAAAGTTCTAGGAGAAACCCTTCTCTTCTGCTGTACAAGCTTTCTGTGTGGTAGGAGTGAGGGATGAGGAAAAAGCTCTGATACATCTAGGAAATAAGTAAGAGTGCATGCCAATGGCCTTTTTGAAAAAAGAGGGTGGCTGTGTGCTTTTCTTTAAACAGTGAAGTTTTGATGCTTGTGTAGTACCTGAATTTGGATTCAGCTTTTTTCTTCTAGTAGGGGTTTCCAGAAGTTCTCTGCTTATTAGGACTCATTATGACCTTTGAATACCGCTGAACACTTACACTCTTTCCTTTTGCAGTTGAGGTCTTTTCCTGAAACACTCCAATTAAAATCTTCAGCTGAGTTTGCATTTGATACTAGAACAAAATCCTAATTAACAAACTGAGTTTAGGAATCTGTAGTGATCAAAACAAAATGGAAAAAGCTGTGCTATATTTTTATGTACGTTTTCCATTCTGATTGCTTTTTTTTTTTTCTTGACTTCTGAACAGCATGCTGCACTCTGGTCTTAAATTGTGTAAGTACCTACCGAAAATATGCATTAATATCAACATTTAATTTGATTTAATATGAAGGTAGAACTCCAGAGCAAGTATTATAATCAATTTTCCCTTGTCTCCTTTGCCATGCTGCACAATGTAGCAGATTTTATTTGTAATATGAAAGGTTACCTGAGTTTTGGGTACACCTGGGTCATACGACAGTTCATGTTTCTTCAGTGAAATCCCAATATTAAAAAAACTATTTCATTGTATTATTGCTACTTATTTTTTTAAAAAAGATAAAGAGAGGCAAAGGATGTCACTGCCTCCTCCCCAATTTCTGGTGACTTTGTATGAATCCTTTGCTTCTCTTGTGGTTTAGTTTTTCTCTGAGTTATCTTGAAACCAGCTTGCTTTAAGGGAGCAACATTTGACTGTGTCACAGTAAGAGTGAGCGGGGATTTTTTGCATAGTAAAGCTATAACTGACTGGAAAAATGGCGTTTGTACTGAATGTTATGCATTCTGCTTGATATGAATGACAACTAAGTAATGAGTAGAATTTTTACAGGGTTTAGAAGAAACTTCAGATGTGTTTTTTTAATTTGCTACTTAAATATTAGATGTAAGAGAAGTCTGTGTACAGTTGTTATGTATCTGTTAGATGTGTCACTTCAGGGCTCCCTCCGCATCCCTGAAATTTAATCGAAGCTTTAGGAGATGGAAACTGACTGCATGTGGTGGATGCATGTTGATGGTTCACTTGATTAATCTGCATCAGCTTGAAAGTGAAAACTTAAGCTTCAGAAACTTGAAAGGAAGTTGAAAATGTGATAATAATAATAATAGTAATGATAGTGACTCTAGTAGCATTGCTGTAATTGTACACGGACCATAATCTTTTATGAGGTAAATGTTAGAGCCTTAGATGTTCACTAATGGCTGACTTGTTTTGAAATTGTACTAGATTCATGTGCTGGGAGGAGTGGCTTCCTTATTATTGCCACAGTCATGTCTGAGCTGAAAGTACTGATAATTTCTTTCCTACACTTGTATTAAAAATCTGTCTGCCTGAGAATTTCCTTTCCTAATTCTCTGTTGAGTGGTCATTATAAAATTGCTTGCTTGTTTAATTTGTGTAGTGCCTGTACAGAACCCTGTCTGTTAGTGGTAATATTATTAGCACATATGAATGGCGAGATCAATTGCCTCTTATTGGTGTAAAATAGAACATAAACAATAAAATGCTGATCGCAGATCGAGACATGTAGAGTTTCTTTTCTTCATGCTTGCTCTTTTCTTCATGCTTGCTCTCCTTCCTGAAGAGTTAGGAGCTTGTTTGTTAGAAGTGTGAAAATTGACGTTCGTATTTTAACCATCCTAGTCAGTTTTCTGTTTCCAGGATTCAGCCAGTATTACAAAGCACTCACAACTTTTAGATTATTGGTTCTGTGAAGCGCTTTGGAGGATAGGATTCTGGATTTTTTTTTGGGGGGGGGGGATGCTAGTGTTTTTTATAGAATGTCATGTCACACTTCTTGATGACAAGAGTGGCAAAATAATGTAGTCTTAGATGAAGAAGCAGTGATGTACATTTTCATGTTTGCCTTGGGACTCCAATGTTGCACTTTCTTCAGCTCTAAAATTCACAGGACAGACTTGCAGTATTCCACTGCTTTTTTGTTTGTGGTTTTTGTTTTTGTTTCTTTTCTTTAGCTATTGAAGTCAAAGTACTGAACTGCGGATTTTATTGTACTGCGTTTGGAGGAAATGAGGGAACAGGTTGGGTAACTCTTTAAGATAGTTGTTCATTTGGCAGCCTTTTTAACAGGCTTTCAAATTTTTCCATGTTGAGGTTGCCTCCTCCTGACCTGTTGAATATATTGGAAATGATTCTAACAGGTTCCACACACAAGTGGTTAAAAGCACACTCAGTAGCTCTTCTCCTGAGACCATGTATGATGGAACATGCCATGCCTGCTGCGTTTTCTAGCTGTGATGCCAAAGCTTGCTACCTGTACTGCTTTAACACTGTGAGAATTAAACACAAAAAGGTGCTGCCTTACACAAAATAAAACTGAGGCAAGGAGGCATTTTTGTTTCAAGGAACAGATAACACGTTGATTTTTGATTCAGAGGGAATATTTTGGTAGAGGGGCTTTGTTTCCTTGGTTCTGAAGGGACAGCAAAAGCTTTTCTCTTTAGCAAAGGTCTCTTTCTCAACCTGTCTTGTAGAGTGCCTGAATAAAATGTACTATGACATTTTTTGAAGGCATCCTCATCCTCTCCAGTCCCTTATTTAGACCAAACAGTTTTGCAATGGAATATCGGTATAGGGCAGACAAAGAGTAGCACTGCTGAGGAACTGTGTCTGATTTGTCTTTTCATGTTTGGTGGCTACTGAGGATGACTTTGGCAAAGAGTGTGGGTTCTTGCAAACTATTAAAATTTGATGATTCTTGGGCAGCAAAGCCTTTTAACTAGGTGGTCATGCTACCTAAACCTCTGTTTCCTTACTGTTGATGTTAAAGCTCGTTATAGTCTCCTCAGTTCAGTCTTGTGCACAGACTGTAAATGAATTCTTGGGCATTAAGTTTAAAGGGATGCCACAAAAGATCTCATAAAAGGATATGCTGTTTTTTCCCCCGCTACCCTGCATCAGAAAACACATAGTTCAGCTGTTAAAAAATTTTTAAAATACTTTAATTCTTTGTTGGATGACATGCATTTCTTGAGAAGAAGTGAAAGATGAGTTTACTGCTGTTAAAGATTTTCTTTATGCATTGATACGGCAATTTAGAATACAGCTGTGTGTATACAGAAGTATCTGAAGGGCTACAAGCTATTGCTTTGATGTTTCTGGGCAACTTTCATTGTTAGTTATGTCTACTTTTATTTAAAAGCAACCTCTAGAATTCTTTCCTGTTCTCAGTTGTCCAGGTTCAGCTGAAGTATTGTTCTAAATGTTCATTTACGGATCTGAGAGAGATTTAGCTTGCCAAAAGTGCTGTGTTTCCAGAACTTAGATGTGGTTCAGGAGGCTGTGGTCTTGCTTAACTCTCACTGCATGCAAGTTAAATTTTTCTAGGTAATACTTCGGATGACCCCTTTCCTCAGAGATAGTATTGAAAGCTTGTTGTGATCCAAATGGAACCATTTCAGGTGCTTTAAAAAGCATTTCCTGTTTGTCCAGAGTGAAAATTGCAAATCAGAATTATTCATACAGTATAGACGAATATAGTTTATATATAATTTGTGGAGTATTGAGTGTAGAGAGCATAGGCTGAGTTGATGAAACCGTAACAGCAGAAGACACGGATTGATTGTGTTTTGTTAATGGACTGTTGTAAGTTAATCTTTTCTGCCTCCAATTTTAGGCCAATGGTGAGAGAGCCACTGTATTCTTATTTCTTAACACTAGATATTTGTATTTTCCTTCTAGCAAACTGGCAAGGCTCATCTATGCACTCGGTAATACTGTTACAATGGGTGTTCTCTGAGCTTGAGCCCAATAAAGAGCAGCTTGATCTCTTAAATCTAAAATTAGTTATTGTGTGAGGGAATTTGGAAGCTGGAGTTCGAATCTTGTCTGTATTGTAGTTAATTGCTGAGGGTATAGATGCAAACCAACAGCAGGGGTCTGTCTTTCTATTGTTCTGATTTGCAAATTGTTTTGGGTAGAGGTGACATTGCAAAGTTTTACTTTGCTTTCAGGAAGGTATTGTAAGAACATATTGTATAGATCAGTACTGTTCTGAGGAGACATCCTGGTAGATTTTATGCGTCATTCCTATTCTGAGCTTCTAGATACTCATCCAGTTAAAGATTGAAGGGATAAGTGGGCCCTCAGCCTGTTAAGTATGTAACAGTAACCTCCAATGTTGCTGTTCATTAGTGACATTGCATTTCAAAGAATTAACTTTACTAATGAGTTGTGAAGCATCTTCCTGAATTACCAGATGACTGCACTCCTGTCAAAAGCTAAGAGTGCACCCACTGTTTATCTTGGGGGTTACTTACATATTGCCAACCTCTGAAGATGTTTACTCTTTTGAAAGAAGAGGAGTCTGTTAGATGGTGTACCATAGTTACTAAGCAAGCTTCTGAATGAGCTTCTAAAAATAGCATTTCTCTTTCCAAGATGAGGTGCTCTATAACTGGGACCAAAACCAAGATGGTGAACAGGAAGGGAAGTAAATCATTGTTCTGATAATTCTATTTTGAAATTAAATAAACCTCTTCAAGAGCTGGTTGAAACAGCAGCATTGCTGTTTCTAGTGCTTCTGACTGTCAGGTTTGATGATGGTCCTGTGCAGCTTTAAGAATCCATAATGATATGGGTTATACTATTATTCCCTGGAGAGAGATCAAAAAATCCATACCTTCAGGATATTTTTCATCTGAACATAGATTTTCTTCTGAGGTCTTTAGTAGGAACTTCCATGAAAAATAATTTTGCTCAAGAGTGTTGTAATAGATTAATTTAATTCATACAGAGATTTGCTTGCAGCTTTATGTTCTGGAAGTAACCAGATTACTTCAAGAAAATCCTTTGTCTATCTGCTCACAACTTTGAGGTTTAAGCTGGTTTACATAGTCTTACGTTTTATTGGGAGAAGTAGGTGGAAGCGCTGCTGTCTAGATCAAGAGATTGCTACTTCTCTGCTTAGTTAATGTCATGTCTTGCACAAGATTAGCTTTTTTTCATCCTTTTATTTATAATCCCGAATGACCTTTTTTGTGTCAAATTTTTCTTTCTCAGGTAAATGGGGTCATGTTCAAAGCCGTTATGATTTTTAATCACTCTCCATCTGTTGTGCTTTACAGTAACTTCTGGTTACAAAGCTAGAGAGAGCCTGTTCCTGCTTAATTTGCCTCAGAACTGAATTTTGACCTGCAACAACTGACTGGATGTTTTAGCCACGTGAATGCATGCTGGGATTTACTGGCCACCTTGATCCTTTCTAATTCTGATAAGTTACAAGTTTCTCTTAGATTGTGAAAAACACCTTTTTGAGGTTAATGGTATAGTTATGAATGTCATTGAACAAACATGAGTGACAGTGGTCATGCTACTTGTGGTTGTAAATGAAGCCAAAGTAATTGTTTTTTTGAATAGGACTTTTTACTGTAGGCAGTTTTGGTGACTGCTTAGTGGGAAATAAGAAGAAATGATCATTCCTAGAATACTGGACCAAAGCCAGAATTATTGTATCCTTTTGGAAAAGTAGGTTAACAGCGCTCAGTTTAAAAATAATGCAAGTTCCAGCAGTGAATTATGATGTGCATTTGTTCAAGATACAGAAAGTGCTGATTTATAGAATCATAGAATCAGTAAGGTTGGAAGACCTTACCGATTGGACCTCTGGAGATCATCTAGTCCAACCTCCCTGCTCAGCAGGATCGCCTAGAGCATGTTGGACAGGGTTGCATCCAGGCGGGCTTTGAATATCTCCAGAGAAGGAGACTCCACAACCTCTCTGGGCAACCTGTTCCAGTGCTCCTTCACTCTCACAGGGAAGAAATTCCCACTCACATTTGGTTGGAACTTCCTGTGCTTCAGTTTCTGCCCATTGCCTCTTGTCCTGTCACATGGGACAACTGAAAAGAGTTTGTCCCCATCCCCTTCACACCCTCCCTTCAGGTACTTGTACACATTGATAAGATTCCCCCCTCAGTCTTCTCTTCCCCAGGCTAAAGAGGCCCAGGTCCTGCAGCTGTTCCTTGTGGGGCAGATGCTCCAGCCCTCTGATCATCTTTGTAGCCCTATACTGGACTCTCTCTAGTAGCTCCATGTCTCTTTTGTACTGGGGAGCCCAGAATTAAGTACCTACTTAATTAATTAATGATTAAGTACCTACAGGTAAAATAATGAAAATAATAAAATGAATGAAACATTCATAGTAGCCGAATAAACGTACAGACAGATGAAACTCAAGACTGCTGGATAGTTGTGGTTTGGTTTGGTTTTGCTTTGTGGTCCCAGTCTCCAAATATTTGTAGAGAAGTTGTATCTTTCAAAATTGTTTGGCGATAGGTGGGGTCGGGACAGAAAATTTCTGTGAAGTCTTATGTGAACTGCCTCTTGGGGATGACAGGAGATGGGGGTTCTTTCTGCAGAACTGAGGAAATTATGTATATTTCTTCTTTTCTCTAGCCTTCTTCAGTATATCCTTCCAGGGAGATTCTTACTGAGGCAGGCAGGAGGGAAACAAACCTGAAAAACTCCTTAGGGGAAGTAAAAGTTGCAGTTGTGATTGAGCATGTACTTCTTCTCACAAAGTGCTCAAAGAAGGTTGAAGCGTGGCTGGAAGGTTAGAAAATCAGGTAATGAATTCCTGTACTGTTTCAATCCCAGTATTTTGTTCTGGGCAGAAGAGCAGTTATTAGAAGATAATGCTTCTGTCATGTGATGCTTTTACATTTGAACAGCAAATTGTAATGTCATAACTTTAATGGCATGTTTGTTTTCTGTTCCTAGGGTTTATTTGCACATAGTCAACATTTTTGCAAATTAGTTCTTTTCGGCACAACCTCATGGTTCCTCAAGGATCTTCATTGTGTAAAGTGCTGAGGGTGCTTGCTGTCTGTTATATATTGGTTAGTTCTTTCCATGCTAGATAAAGCTAACTTCTTTCTCCTTGTACCTACTTGTGTATACTGAGATCATCCTATCCAGTGGACTTGCACTTCTTTCTTTGGTTTGTAAATGCCAGTTGTCACACTTGCTAGTGGAAATTTGATTTGCAGCTCATGAGTTGATGAAATGAAATTTGATGTGCAACTCATTTTCAAGAATCTAATTACAAAACCACTATGTTTGTGGGTTTCTACCACTGGCAATTTTGGTTTTCTCGGGTGATAGAAAGATTCCCCCCCCCCCACCAAGTACATTTGAACAAATGCTTTTAAATACAGAAATCTGGGAGGAGAGTGGGGGGGATGTTAGTGTGGTTCGTGGGTTTTTCGTTTTTGGGGTGTTTTAGTTTTTCTAGTTGTCTGCTCACTTTTTGAATATTGTAAGGACAAGCTTTTGGAAGATTGGTTTCTTGTGGTGAATATGAACAATTAAGTGATTTTGTGCTCAGTAAAGGTTGCAATGTGCTTGTGTTATCTAAGGACTGCTTCTTCATTTTTTTTGTATATATGTATATATAAATAGCAAACATTCTATCATACTGATGCTTTCCAGCAAGTTTTAGAAATAAAAAATATTAATGCAATTGGGAAGATTGAGTATAAGTGAAAGTGAAAAAACATTAATGCTAACCTAGTACATGGGAGACACCAATATTGGGTTGAATTTGAGAAAGGGCATCCTAGTGAATACCCCATGGCCTGTAGTACTTGGGCCTTTCCTTGGCAATCTTGTTTCCTGTTTCTGTAAGATCATGTTCAGCCTAACCAGTCTGTGGTTTCATTTGATGGCATAAGAATTGTGAGCAGATGTAGAAACTACACCCCAAGTGAGAATTCAAAGCTTTAAAATCCAATGGTTAGGTAATCTGCCTTCAACATCTGCATTCTGCTTTTACTGAGTTGCAAATGGACCTATTGGCTGAGTGCAACAAGCTTTCAAGAGCAAACACCTGCAAAAGTCAAATTTGGAACTTTTTTTTTTTTTTTTTTTTTTTAAAAAAAAGTAACACCAGAATAGAAAAGGTAAAACCATGCAGGTGTTTCAACAGAATTTGGATAACAAATAGTAATTAGACAGCATTTATTTTTGCATCTCATCCCATGATGACTCTTGTGAAAGGAAGAAGACTTTAAATAAAAGCTCATGTCAGATGTACATGATTCTTTCATTTTTAAGTACTTGTATACAACATGAAGGTGGAGAATTTTGTTTAACATGCTAGAGGTTTTTCTCTGAATTTACCAATTTTAGATTCCTCTTCATGTAAATGTTTTATGTAATATGCTATAGTGACACCATGAGCATGTCAGGGCTACCCTCTAGATTTGATTTTTGCTCAGAACTTACCTTGATTTTGTTTGTTTTGTTTTCCACACTTTACTAGGGAGAAAACTCAACTTTCACAACCATATTTACTGATATTACTAACTTCTACATAAGATAGACTATGGGACTTGAAAACAGAGTTGCACAAGTGCTTTTAGTGTATACAAACACTGAAGCAAAGGAAGTACTTACAAGTATACAAACTGTCTCTCCTAGTGCTTCTTAACAGATAGTCGTACATGTTTTCACTAAGGCTATTTTTGTGCAACTTCGTTGTTTTTYGGGTTTTAGGAGTGTTTGGTATATGATCATAATGTATTTTTGACTGTTGCTTTAAAAACTGCAAATTACACCCATTTGAAGACTACATTTTGTGTGTTAGGTGCCTTTCTTCCCTTGTCACCTGAGACTTGCAATAGTTGACTAACAGTGAGTGTTTCATACATGTAAATCAATTGTCAGTAACTGTCATGTTGGTATAAGGTACTATTTTAGCTTAAACTCTGGATTTTGCTTGCCTCTCTGGCCAGGTGTAGCATCTAGTTTAATCTTGTAAATTCTCCTGGAAAATAATTTGTGTATTTTAAGCAGTCTTTTGGAAAAGCGAATAATCTTTAGGGCATAACTTCTGCAGTTACTGAACACACTGAAATTGTGGTAGCAAGAACTCTGTATAGAGATGTGCTTTTCACAGTGCAGTTTTGGAGCTACAGTGATGAGCTACCAGCATGAGTTCAGAACTGTTCCTACTCAAAAAAAAAAAAAAAAAGAATGAAGCACTGGGGAACTACTTAATTGGAGCTGAGAGACTTGGAACTGAATTGTTTTATGCAAACAAATTACTGCTATCTTCTTTCACCCGAGTGGTCTTTAGGATAAATAATTATGCAGAGTTCTGCATTCCTTAGATAGATATGACAGAGGTGGCTAGTGGGATTGTGCATGCATTAGAACTCACCTAGTCTTCCTTTCTGCAAGAAGATTCTTCAGTCTTTTTCTAACTTTTAGCTCAGCAACCTACTTGCCAAGAGCACTTGCTTTCCTGCTTCAACACCTGTAGCTACAGGCATGCTTATTTCAAGATACATCCTCCATAGCTCCAATGTATACTCTGTTTTAGTACTTGAAGTAGAGAAGACTTCAGGTGAGCAGGATACAAAAAAAAAAAAATAAATAAAGACGAAAACAACAAAACAAGCCAGATAAAAATGCAGCGATTATTCCTGAATTGAGTGTGTGAGAGGTTGATCATGTAATCATAATGGCTTGAAATTATTGGGAGAGTGTGTGCTGGAAATAGTGTTGGGTTGCTGCTTTTGTGATCAGCTGTTAAAATATCTGGAAGGGTAAGGAGAAGGGGAATATAAGGATTTTCTCGTGGGAGTGACGGTTAAATTAACAGGTGAAAAGTAAAGAAAATAAGGAAACTGAAAGCCATTGCAAGTTCAGGGACCAAATGTCAATGTCTGAACTTGGAAGGAAATGCTGTCTAGCACTTAGAGGAAAGATGGGAAATCAGGATTTCAAAGCTCTGTGCCTTCATATCCCAGGAAATTCTT
Organism: Rhea americana; assembly: GCF_003343005.1. Taxonomy (NCBI): domain Eukaryota; kingdom Metazoa; phylum Chordata; class Aves; order Rheiformes; family Rheidae; genus Rhea; species Rhea americana. Next base: position 1,337,128 of record NW_028186116.1, read on the forward strand.
GGTCTTAGGCAGTTCACTGGCACCGTGCCTGTATCTTACCTACTTGTAGCACTCTTGCTCTCCTGACTCCCTGAATTAGAGAGGTGGGGTAACACTAGTGCTTTTTAACGCTTCTCATTTACAGGACTGTAAACATGCATTAAAAGATTAATCTGTTTGTGGCAATAAGTTCTGTCTCCTTGGAAGAAGTGTGCTGCTTTTACACAAAAGTAAGCATCGCATGGCATTTAAAGCTTTGTGCATGCTATTGTGTTTTAAAAATGCGGCAGGTCTCTATTCTTGGTGGTCTAATGAAGAAATTACTTGGAGCAAGTGGCTGTTGCATTTCTAAACCTGACTGTTCGTATGTAGCTCATTGCTTATCTGGTTGCATTCTCTATCTCAGAGTTTAGAGTATTTCAGCATGAATTGGTTTCAGTTAACAACATGTCCTTTTGTTAGTGTTGGAGACCCCTTCGGCCAGGCTGCATGCCCTTGTGAAGGCAGTCCCTGTGCAGCAGTGTTTACATCTTGCAGCAAGCCCACGTGCTCGTGCTCCAGGGAGCGGCAGGCAGGCGTGACAAGGCGATTGATCTGCAGTGCTGTGTGCAAAATGAGTGTGGAGTGATACACTCCTGCAGCATTTATTTTGCAGCACTGTATTTGCTTGGGTTTTGTTAATGTATGATTAAAGTTGAGAAATTGTAGTTTTTCCTCTTTCAAGGAAAGATCTTGTATTCTTTTAAGGAGACGGTCTTATGTTTTGGAGTCTGTTTGATACAAGGTTCATCTGGTAGAAACAATGCTTTTGGATTTGTGATGTAATTCTTTTGTATTGCTTTATTGGTGCTTTTTCCTGTTTTCTTGGCATTATTGCAGCAACTGGAAAGTGCAGATTGGCAACAGGAATGTGGGGAAAGGCTACACTGACCCTTTCAACAATGTGCACTTACATTTGCTTACAGCAGTTGTGAAGTGCAGTCTCAGTTTGTATATGTTGTAATTGACTCATTAGAACATATATTTATGTTGAAAACTTGAATGGCCCTTCTGTTCAGAAAATTTACACCATTTTACAGGATTTGCAATAGCAAGGATCATCAAATGGAAAGCAAACAAAAAAAAAATGAGAAACAGTTTGTCTTAGTCCTTACTTGTTTTTATCATGTTCCAACTTGCCTGTAGGCATCTAAAGACAATTTTCCTTTTCCAAGTCAGTTGCAGTAAATGGTAAAATAATGCAGTTCCAGTAAACAGCACTGCCACGGCTTTCAGTAATATTCACGGGGTAGGTATCTTGTACTTGGTATTTTTACATATAAATCCTATTGACTGTCTAGTGTTAGTATAGCGAGCTTTTTCAAATATAGGTGATAACTCTCATCCCCATCTCACCCCCTGCCTGGTCATCCATGGCGGGTCAATGTTCCCAGCTTCTGGAACTAAGGAAATAGTCATGTGAAGAAAAGTTTGAAATATTTCAGCTTTTACTCTTACTGATTAAAAGGTGATTAACATTAAGAAGGTGCTGTGATGGTATCTATTTGAGGAAGTCAGTCTCAATCTGTGAACTCCCACCCAGATAGCAGATTACCAAGGTGAAGAACCCGCTGTTGTGGGAAGTCAGGCTGTCCTAGCTCAGCTGAAATGGGAGTTAGTGTATTTTTAATTTTTGTATGTCTTAATACCTTAATGTGGTATCCTGTTTGTGGATCTGGTCACACAGGATAGTGGCAACTGTAAGTCCCCACTTCAATAGGTGTTTCATCCCAAACTGACAGATAATGGTCTCCATATGTGTGGTTTAAGATCCTAAAACTAAACCTCTGTTTCACTAGCTGAAATTTTTTTAGTGGTCCATCCTGTAAGGAGTTGAATTAAGAATTTATTATATGGAACAAAGATGAAACAGACACTGCTTTGAGAAAATACTTCACAACATGCAAGAAAAGCTTCACTATGTTGCCCTCTTATTCCTTGTTGTTGTGGTTAGTAAGTAATGTTAAAATCTTATATTAGACCTAAGGTAAATGCTGTGATAGGCTTGTTTATTTCTTGGCACTGCTAAGCTTCTCTTGTTCGGTAATGTTGCACCTTTTCGGTTACAGTATACTGAGTTTTGTAGTACTTCCTTATCTCAAAGCTTTTGCAGAGTCAAGTTGTTACAGAAAACATGGAGGTATTACAGGCACCTTTGGAGTGGAATAAAATAGTTACTTTCTAACATACAGCAATATTACACAATAGTTTAAAGAAGGAAGTAACAAGTGACATGCTCTTTTCAAGCTACAGAGGGACTTGAAGAGTAAAGAACATAATTGCCTGAGTTGAGATTGTACTAGGGAAACTAGATCAACATAAAAATGTATTAAACTAGATGATTAGGACTTACATTTTTACAAACTGCCTGAAGAAAAACTGTCTTAATGTGAACAGGGTACATTTAGTGTCATGTGGAGGTATTGCCTTGGTTTGCTGTAGCAAAAATTGCCATTTAATGAATGCACAACTTCTTGTAGAACCAGCATGTTCTTTGTTGTCTTGCGCCTTAGGTCAGTGCTATTTTGTTTGTAATCCGGTACTCCACACCTTTTGTTCTTTTATTGTTTGTATTTTCTTTCCCCTGTCTATTTTTCTTATTTTCTGTTGCCTCTTGTCAGTTAAAAATCTTAAAATGCAAGTCAGGTCTTCATCTCTTAAAGGCAAAATCTAAAGTGAGTTAAAAAAATAAATCTTAAGTTTTAGCAAGAGTCATGTAGTAGGGAGTTGGTTGTTAAGAAAATTGTCCTTGACTTTCAGTAGCGTACCTAGATGGCTATTAATTTCATTATTCTTTGAAATGTAACAATTAGTAAAGGCTGTGGTCCCTTAGCAAGAAATGCTTTTTTGATGGTAGCTTTGCTGGGAGCCAAAGGAGAGGGAACTTTTGGTTGTTCTGAGAGAAAGCTTGTTCTGGTGCTGTACGAGTTAGCAGTGCTTCCAGCTGTTCAGCACTGTTTCAGACTGTGGCTATTGTGGTGAATGAATGAAGTCTACATCTTAGAGATGACTCTGACCTACTGTCAGTAGTTTCAGTGAAGCTGAACTTCTTTCTTAGCCAGACACAGTGGTGGCTATGAGATGCAACTGATGGGGTGGGATTCATCTGAATGCATGCAAGTCTCTGGAGTGGTGGCAGAGGCTCTGTCACACTGCAGTTTCCTTGTAGAGGCCATAAGCATCACTGCTGGTTCTTGTGCAAGCAAGTGGCAAGCCTTCCTTCAGGGTAAGTGACTAGTTGTCAGAAAGGGACTTGAGTGAGTCCAGAAGCCTTGCTTTTAAACTCCACAATGCTTGGGATAGAATTACAGACCTCACATACTTCTGCTCATGCAGAGAGACTTTTAAATGAATTTGGGAGAAAGTTAGTCTGCATTTGTACTAGAAAAGTAAACATGTAAAAAAAATTTTTTTTTTGCTTGAGTGTGTCTTTAGGGTAGTCTGAATAATAGTCTATAGTGTAGACCTCTCTGTGCTTTGATACAAACAGCAGATTTTATGCACTAAGAATTGATTTCTAATAGGTTTGTCCTTTGTTTCCCCATAACTCTTTCATCCTGCTGTAGCTGTAAACTATAGCTGTTATATATACTAGTTGCATTTCCTTTTTAGCAATTTTTTATTAGAAGAACAAATATGGGTATGTTGCTTGGCAGGGGCAAATCCTTTAGAATCTTTTCATGCTTTGGGCATAGTTAAATGTATTTGGTGTTAATATCCATGCCTTCAAATTTAAAACTACTTTTTCATTGTAGGATGAACAGTTCTTAGGTTTTGGTTCAGATGAAGAAGTCAAAGTACGAAGCCCCACCAGGTCCCCCACAGGTACGTTTTCTCACATCTCTCCTGTTTGTTGCAATAGTTATTTTCCAGAAGTATCTTAGCAAAACATGCTTTTTCCCTTGAGGAAGCTAAGTCTCTTCAAATCTCATACACCATAAAAGTCATAGCAGTTTTTGGATTAAATTTATTCAGCTTTAGATATTTGCTGTCATTGTGATCTCTTTAGATCTGATTTGTTGTGGAGCAGGGGAACTCTCAGTAAAAAAGGGAGTGATGCTAATGAAACTAGCACTCAACCTGATGTTAGTATTTTAGAGAGGCAGTTATTTTAATGATAAGGATCTGGTTTAAGGAGTGCGTTCAACTGGGGGTAGATGGTATGCAGTTACAGGAGGAAAATAGGTGTATGTAGTTTGTTAGTGAAAAGTTGTGTCAGTTCTTGGGCTCAAAAGTAAGCATTGTGTCTTAAGAAAATTTCTTCTAAGATATAGTTGCAACAATCTAGCCTTCAAAAAACCAAACAAACAGAAATGAAACACCCTTCTTGCCACCAAATAAACCCCATTTTGTGTTTTTTTCATACCTTGCAATAGATTATCTGCTATAACTGAAACTTTTTTTTTTCATTGAAATGAAACAAATGTGGAAGACTTAAGAATAAGCTGAAGTAAATTGTATTTTCAGCTTTCAAGATGTAGGATCAAATCATTATTGGACTGCATGTGAATGAGTTTGGTCTTGATTTAGATTCTTGTCAATAACTGCTCTCACCACAATACTCAATTTGGCCCTGCGAGCAAATTCTGTTGTGGAGAGCTTTGGTAATGAGGTGGTTCAGTGAAGAAATACATTGTCAGAACTATGTGAAGACCCAGAACGGGAGTAGCTGGGTTAGTGGTTATGGATTGAAATGCATTGGTAGAAGTGAGTTATCAAGTCTTGCACATCTGCTTCATGTTTCTAAGTGCAGTCTTGAGTACTAAATAGATTTGAAAACGAAAAGCAACTTCTAAGTAAATTATCTTACATCAACCTCTCCCTGTCCGTTGTTCTCAGCTCACTGATGTATCTGTTAGCAGTGCAGATAGATGGTACTACAGAACAGGGTTTTTTCCCCCCTTTAACTGCATGTGATCTACTGAAAACTCTTAATTTGTTTGAAACATTGTACATACCTTTGAGTTATTGCTCCCTTTTATAGTTAATAGTGGTTTTGTGTGATTGCATATATTGTTTTTGTAAACAGACAAGTGTACTTTTTTAAAAGGAATTATTTAAATCATATTTTTTGTGGGAGAAGAGGTTTCTTTTGAGGGAACTCTTTACAGGTATGGTAAAACTGTATTTTTATTTACTGATGGATGGAAATATTTTGGCAAATTGTGCAGGTAGTGTGATTTATAATGAGTAAATTCATGTGTGATTTGGATAATGCTGATACAGCACTTGTGGAAACTTAATGTGTGCTCTGCGTTCTCTGTTTCCGTCTCAGTTAAGTCTAGTCCACGAAAACCTCGCGGGAGGCCCCGAAGCAGTTCTGACCGAAGTTCAGCTGTACTATCAGACTCGTCCTCAGTGTGTTCCCCTTCAAGCAAGTCTGAAACCACATCCATGGAAAAAGTAAAGAAGAAGGAATTGAAAAGTGGGGAAAAAAGACGAGGAAGACCTCCAACACTTACGAGCGTGAAGTTCAAATTGTCACAAGTAAAGGACACATCGGATGTTCAGAAGGGAAGTAAAGAAGAAAAAGAAAGTCTGAAAAAAATTAAAAGGTCACCATCCACTACATTTCAGCAGGCAACAAAAATCAAGAAATTAAGAACTAGTAAACTTTCCCCACTAAAATCTAAGTTTAAGCCTGGGGCAAAACTTCAGATTGGGAGGAAGAGCGTTCAGATCGTACGCAGGAGAGGTAGGCCACCATCTTCTGAACGTTTAAAGACTTCCTCGACCTTAGTCATTAATTCACAGCTGGAGAAACCCCAAAGGATACGTAAAGAGAAGGATGGCACACCACCTCTTACAAAAGAAGAAAAGACTGCTGTCAGACAAAGTCCACGCAGGGTTAAGCCTGTTAGGATTATACCTTCCACAAAAAGGACAGATGCAGCAATTGCAAAGCAGCTCTTGCAGAGAGCTAAAAAGGGGGCGCAAAAAAAGATTGAGAAAGAAGCAGCTAAACTGCAGGGCAGAAAGGGGAGAACTCAGCTAAAGAATATTCGACAGTTCATCATGCCAGTTGTGAGTGCTATCTCTTCACGTATTATTAAAACACCCAAGCGGTTCATTGAAGATGAAGACTATGATCCTCCTATTAAAATATCCAGACTAGAATCCACACCAAACAGCAGGTTCAGTGCTACATCCTGTGGTTCCAGTGAAAAATCCAGTGCTGCTTCTCAGCATTCGTCTCAGATGTCTTCAGACTCTTCACGGTCCAGTAGCCCTAGCGTTGATACATCTACAGACTCTCAGGCTTCTGAAGAGATGCAGACGCTTTCTGAAGAACGGAGTAATACTCCAGAAGTTCACGCACCTCTTCCTATTTCTCAGTCCCCTGAAAATGATAGCAGTGACAGGAGAAACAGAAGATTTTCAATAACTGAAAGAAGTTTTGGCCAGAGGACTACTAAAAAGCTGTCGGCCTTACCAAGTGTGCCACAGCAGCAGTCATCGTCTTCTCCTCCTCCCCCTTTGCTCACTCCTCCCCCACCGCTGCAACCTGCTTCCAGCATCTCAGACCATACCCCTTGGCTTATGCCTCCAACCATACCATTAGCCTCACCGTTTCTTCCTACTTCTGCTGCACCAATGCAAGAGAAACGGAAATCAATTCTGCGAGAGCCAACGTTTAGATGGACCTCTCTAAAGCATTCCAGATCAGAACCACAGTACTTCTCATCAGCAAAATATGCCAAAGAGGGTCTTATTCGCAAACCAATATTTGATAACTTCAGACCCCCACCACTGACACCAGAGGATGTTGGCTTTGCATCTGGCTTCTCAACACCAGGTGCTACAGCTCCAGCACGTTTGTTTTCTCTACATTCTGGAACAAGATTTGATATGCACAAGAGAAGTCCTCTGTTGCGAGCTCCGAGATTCACTCCAAGCGAGGCCCACTCCAGGATCTTTGAATCTGTAACTTTGCCCTCATCGGTTGGCCGAACCACTGCAGGAACATCTGCAACAGGTGTATCTTCTAGAAAACGAAAGAGAAGAGTATTTAGTCCTATCCGATCGGAACCCAGATCTCCTTCGCACTCCATGAGGACAAGAAGTGGGAGACTTAGTACCTCTGACCTGACAACTCTCACCCCACAGTCTTCTGTCTCTTCCTCGTTAACTAGCATTTCTGTTAGTTCTCTTGCCACTAGTGCCTTAAACTCAACTTTTACTTTTCCTTCCCATTCCCTAACACAGTCTGGGGAATCAGCAGAGAGAAGCCAGAGACCAAGGAAGCAGACTAGCACTCCAGCAGAGCCTTTCTCATCTAGTAGTCCTACTCCTCTCTTTCCCTGGTTCACATCAAGTCCCCAGACAGAGAGAGGGAGAAACAAAGACAGGGCTACAGAGGAACTGTCCAAAGATAAAGATGCTGACAAAAGTGTGGAGAAGGACAAGAGCAGAGAGAAAGACAGAGAGAGAGAAAAGGAAAACAAACGGGAGTCAAGGAAAGAGAAACGGAGAAAAGGGTCAGAAATTCAGAGTAGCTCTGCTTTGTTTCCTGTAGGTAAAATGCCCAAAGAAAAAGTTGTCAGTGAAGATGTTGCAGCATCATCATCTGCAAAAAAACCTGCCGGACGGAAAAAATCTACAGCAATAGATCCTGTGGCAGATGTTTCCACTGCTGCTGCTCTGGTAGATACAACAACCGTCAAAACCAAAACATCCAAGAAAGGTAGAGGGGGGTTAGACAAATCAGAACTGGACCTCAGCCCCACAGTGCCATCTTTGGAGAAGGAAAAGGCTCTGCGTCTTTCTACTCCTTCATCAAGCACTGTCAAACATTCCGCTTCCTCCATCAGCTCTATGTTGGCCCAAGCAGACAAACTGCCAATGACTGACAAAAGGGTAGCCAGTCTCCTGAAAAAGGCAAAAGCCCAGCTGTACAAGATTGAGAAGAGCAAGTCCCTCAAACAAGCAGATCAGCCAAAAGCACAGGTATTTATTTTTTCAAATTTTTTGCTAGAGTGCATCTTATTTTGAACTTGCACTGAAAAGCACTAGTAGCTATCATATCTGAAAAAACAAAGAATTAACATATCAAGCTAAGTAGCTGTTAGTGCAACAGATGGTAAATGATCTGAAAATGAGAAGCACTAGGCAGAAGTTGAGGGGGAGAGAAAGCTGCTGCAGTCAGCTCAAGATGGAACTGAATGCATTTTTAGAGAACAATACAGATCAGTTGCTTATTAGGTTTCTCTAAATCTATACAAAATGGTCATCAAGAGCACTATGAGCTTATAAAAGCAAAGTTGCAGCAAATTTCTGTAGTCCTTTCTTGGTGTTGGATGTTTCTTGTAGGCCCTTCCTATATATGTACAGCTGGCTTCTAAAGATAAAGGTGATTCTGGCTCTTTTCTTTCTCTCCCCTTCCTTCCCCCCAACCCTCTTAACTCTACATTGTGATGATCTGTTATTTCTGTGAGGGAGTAAGATTCATTGGGATTTTGGATTTGATTGGAAAACTGCTTCCTGCTGCTTTCCTCTCTTCTCTCCCTGTTCCCCTCACCCCAGAAAGACCTTTTTCTGCAGTCCCTTTCAACTACTGAAAAGGTAGGTATTTTATGACATAAATATGCTCTCAGAGAATATCTCCTTTATAGTTAAACTATTACTTTCCTTTCTGCCATCAGTGTTAAAAATTACGGGTGTATATCTTAAATAGAAAACGTCAAAGCTTTTGTCCCTGAAATGAAGACATACACGCTTCTGTATATCTGGCCAATTTATATTAAGAAGCCTAGACCATCACAATTTAGCTGTTATGGGGAAGGTTTTTATTAGGAAATGTTTCAGAATCATATGATGAAAACACAGAAAATTACACTGGAATGCTGCATTTCTTTTAACACCTCAGTAAACACAGCCCGCTGTTCTTACAGACTAGCAGCGAGAAAGTTATCAAACAGTTTGATTTACTTCTCTTCTGCCAGATCAATTAGTACTGAATGTTAGTCTGTTTATATCCTAATTTCTGTCCTTGTTGAATTTCTGATATCAGTGCCTTACAGTGGCTTCATGAGTGAGTTCAATTTCTGGTAGCAGGGAGGAAGTTACCTTCTAATTCTGAATTAGTAAGACATCTCATTCTTTCAAATTTATCTTCTCTTGGATAACTGAGACTTTGAAGGCCATGTCCTTATTTTTCTTCTGATTTGTATGAGGTGCAAGCTAAGATATAATTTAAGTCTTTCTAGGTTACTTTGAAGTTTCTGTTGCATGTTTTCCAATCTCATTTTGATACCTTTCTTAGAAATACTATATGTTCTCCTACTCTGAAATCTAGGGACAAGAGAGTGATTCATCAGAAACATCAGTTCGAGGACCACGAATAAAACACGTTTGCAGAAGAGCAGCTGTTGCACTGGGCCGTAAGCGAGCAGTGTTTCCTGATGACATGCCCACTCTGAGTGCCTTACCGTGGGAAGAACGAGAGAAGATACTGTCTTCCATGGGGAATGATGGTAAGTTAGGTATTTTACTGCTAAGACCAGCCCTCAGGAAATCCTAGAGACGAAAAAGAGAGTCTAGAGAAAGGAAGACTTTCCCTTGGTCGAGGAGGAACAAGTTAGAGATCGTTTAGGCAAACCTGACATCCACAAATCCATGGCCCTGATGGGATGCACCCACGAGTGCTGAGGGAGCTGGCAAAATATTATCACTAGGCCACTCTCCATCATCTTTGAAAGGTCATGGAGAACAGGAGAGGTACTTGAGGACTGGAAGAAAGCCAGTGTTACTTCAGCTTTCAAAAAGGACAAGAAGGAGGACCCAGGAAACTACAGGCTGGTCAGCCTCACCTCCATTTCTGGAAAAGTGATGGAACAGCTCATTCTGGGTGTCATCTCTAAGCATGGGGAGGAAAAGAAGGTGATCAGGAGTAGTCAGCAGGGATTCACCAAGGAGAAATCGTACTTAACCAACCTAATAGCCTTCTACGATGGAATGACTGGCTGAGTAGATGAGGGAAGAGCAGTGGATGTTGTCTACCTTGACTTCAGCAAGGCTTTCAACACTGTCTCCCATTACATCCTCACAGGCAAGCTCAGGAGGTGCAGGCTAGATGAGTGGACAGTGAAGTGGATTGAGAACTGGCTGAAAGGCAGAGCTCAGAGGGTCGTGCTCAGTGACACAGAGTCTAGTTGGAGGCCTGTGGCTAGTAGAGTTCCCCAGGACTCAGTGCTGAGTCCCATTCTGTTCAACTTCTTCATCAGTGACCTAGATGAAGGGATAGAGTGCCTCATCAGCAAATTTGCYGACGCTACCAAGCTGGGAGGAGTGGCTTATACAGCTGAGGGCTGTGCTGCCATTCAGAGAGACCCGCACAGGCTGGAGAGCTGGGTGGAGAGGAACCTCCCGAGGTTCAACAAGGGCAAGTGCAGAGTCCCGCACCTAGGGAGGAATAACCCTATGCACCAGTACAGGCTGGGGGCCGACCCGCTGGAAAGCAGCTCTGCAGAGAAGGTCCTGGGAGCGCTGGTGGACGACAAGTCGACCGTGAGCCAGCAATGAGCCCTTGTGGCCAGGAAGGCCAATGGTATCCTGGGGTGCACCAGGAAGACCGTTGCCAGCAGGTCGAGGGAGGGGATCCCGCCGCTCTACTCAGCCCTGGTGAGGCCTCATCTCAAGTACTGCGTCCGGTTCTGGGCTCCCCAGGATGAGAGACACATGGAACTGCCGGAGAGAGTCCAGCGTAGGGCTATGAAGACAATCAGAGGGCTGGAGCGTCTGCCCTATGAAGAATGGCTGCAAAAGCTAGGACTCTTTAGCCTGGAGAAGACTGAGGGGGGATCTTATCAATGTCTATAAATACCTTAATGGGGGTTGTCAAGAGGATGGGTCTGGACTTTTCAGTGGTGCCAAGCGACAGAACAAGAGGCAGCAGGCAAAAGCTGAACCACAGGAAGTTCCATCTTAATATGAAGAAAACTTCTTCCCTGTGAGAGTGACGGAGCACTGGAACAAGTTGCCCAGAGAGGCTGTGGAGTCTCCTTCTCTGGAGATACTCAAAGCCCACCTGGATGCAACCCTGTCTAACATGCTCTAGGTGACCCTGCTTGAGCAGGGGGGCTGGACTAGATGATCTCCAGAGGTCCCTTCCAACCTCAACCATTCAGTGATTTTAGTTTTGCATCTGTGGATTCATGCATAATCTGTTTGTTCACTACCTTGTTTAGTGGCATCTTTGCATATATTATATATGTGGCTAGATTTCTGAACTTGTACAACTGAGCACTTCGAGTAATTAACAGGGGAGTGAGTAATTAACAAGGGAAAGCATATTAAACCAAATGGTGCTTTTTAAATTAAAATGCTACTTTAACTGAATTGCTGATTCTTTTAACATTTTTATATAAAAAAAATCAAAGATTATACAGTAAGCTTTCAGTCCACCGAAGTATGTGTGAATGTGTACATACACATATATACCTGTATGTACACATGTGTGTATACATGCACATATATATATATATGCGCACACACACACATGTGTATATATATATTATATATGTTTGGGAGGGGGGTCACTGTGTGTGTGTGTGTGTGTGTGTGTACCCCTGGTGTGGCTCTGCAGATGAACTTGTGCTTGATAGAATTAATCCCATTAGCAAGCTGCACATTTCTGAAATATTCTTTAACATCAGTGAATTCACATCAGAGTTGTGGTTTTTTTTCGACAGATAAGTCATCAATAGCTGGCTCAGAAGAGGCTGAACCTCTTGCTCCACCTATCAAACCAATTAAGCCAGTTACCAGAAACAAGGCACAGCAAGAACCTCCAGTGAAGAAGGGCCGACGGTCAAGGCGCTGTGGGCAGTGTTCAGGCTGTCAGGTTCCAGAAGACTGTGGTGTCTGTACTAACTGTCTAGACAAACCCAAGTTTGGTGGACGCAATATAAAGAAACAGTGCTGCAAGTAAGTGTGTTTAAGAAACTGTTAACTAATCCGTACATGAGGTGGAATAAGCACAACCATGCTCTTGGATAGGGAATGATGAACTGCCCCTGTAGCTCAGGCTTTGAAGGATTTTGGCCTGGGCTAAGGCTGAGTAGCAGTAGGGACTAAAAAAATTTGATTTAAGAGACTAGATGTTGATCTGAGGTGTGCTGGCTATGAGCTCTATTTCTGCATTTCACTGCTAACTTATTTTCCCCAGTTGAAGAAACTGGCATAGGATTGTAAAACATTTAGTGTGAGACCAGTGGCTTTCATGACTATGGTAGTATGAGTTATTGAAGAAAGGCACCAAAAAAAAAAAAAAAAAAAAAAAAAAAGACAAGTATTTTCTCAGCTGACTTTTTTGAAAAGAAAATTTTTAAATGATGTTTTTCTGGTGAGTAAACTTAATATGACAAAGATGTCTCTGGATGTCACTAAGAAATACCACTCTTTCCTTTATATTTTTAATATATATATTATATCTTATATATAAATTATATATATAGTGACATGTATTAAATATATATATGTATGTATTTTTATATATATATACACATATATATATATACACACACACACACACACACACACACACACACATATTTAATATGTGTTACTTTAGTCTGAATGTTTTGCTTTTTTTCAATTGCTGTATTAAATCAATTTTACCAGACTGGAAAATCTGTCTGAAAAGGCAGCAAGTGAAGTGGTATCAGTAGAGATTGTTGTGATATGAAAGCTATTTATAAAGCATAGCCATGAGACTTGCTGGGTAGTGCTCATCTGTGTGAAAACACTCTGCAGACTACAATCTGTAAGTAGTCATACTCTTAGTAGCTTTGCCCAGGCCTTGGGCAAAGTTTCAAAAGCATCGGCCCTGCTGCAAGAAAAAAAGTCTAGCCTAGCATATTGGAGACATTGTGTGGTAAACGTAAGGAAGATAGGAATTGAAGTAGAACACATCAAACACTTGGTTTCAACCCCACTCCATATAAGCAGAGTGACTGGTTTTGTCTGAAATGGCCTATGGACTCCAGAAAACCTACAGTTCAGAGTGTGTGGTTTGGTTTCTTAGAGCTGTTACTGGCATTTGAGAAGTATTCTGATACTTCTCAAATGCCAACATCTAAGAAATGTAGTTGATGGGGGATTTTCCAGTGAAACAGAGTTATTGCATTGGCAGTTTTATTAACCTCAAAACTGCATGTTGAGTGTGGCAAACCAAAAGGAAAATACAAGTGAAAACAAAAAGCTTCTTTGGTCTTAAATATTTCTGAAGGGAAAAAAATAATTATTTGGAAAAGACAACTGGGAATATTGAGTGACTGGTAAATTCTTTTTTTTTTAATCTCAGTTTTTCTTGTTGAAGTTTTACCAAATGTGTTCCTAATGTCTGTGCATTTTTCTTCTGATTTCTAATTGCACAACACATTTTTTCTTTGTAGAATGAGGAAGTGTCAGAATCTACAATGGATGCCTTCCAAAGCATATCTCCAGAAGCAAGCTAAAGGTAGGCTAGAAGATTTCACTCTTGAGTGTAGCACCAGAGAGGAAATTTTCATATCCTAAACTTTTTTTCTTTATGCTGTCATTGTGGCTACACTGAGCTATAAAAGATTAGTGTGAAACCAACTGTTAACAGGGAGTCTAACTGTTCTGATGATGTCAAATGAAAGTTGTAAGAGAGGTATGAGTAAGGGCAGTTTCTATAATCCCTAATGGTGGCTGCCATTTTCACTGCTGGACTCGTAGTTTTTCTTCCCTTTTGTAGGGAACTGCTGCTGATAGATGATCAGTCTCCCCTCTGTGCTTCAGGTGAAGCATTTGTCAGATTTACCAGTTCCTGAATGATGTGGAGATTGATGAATCTCTTGGAGCCTCCTTGTCTCTGACATAGGGCTTAAGTGAGCCATCATACACATTCTATTAAACCTCAGCATTCTTAGGACTGGATTATTGGAGGTCCATGTGTTAGTGTGACAGTGATCAGGTGGCTGTCGTAAAATTCCTTGAACCTTCACCATACAAAGTCTGCTTTCTCTATTGTGCAGTTAAGCTGTGTGTCTGCTTTACTGCAGAAGCATTTTGTTTACTGATATGTCAGAATAGAGGCCCACAATATTAGAACAGAGATTGCAACGTAAGTCAAGTGCATTAATTTTACTGACAAAAATACTTTTCTTCTGGAGTACTGATTTTTTTTTCCATATGAAGGAACAACACAAAATTCTGACAACAAAATGTCTGTTCCCTTATTTAAAGTGCTGTGTGTAATTTGAAGTCATGCAATTTCRTCTGTGTGACTGTATTGATGATTTTTCTTCCTAGCTGCAAAAAAGAAAGAGAAGAAATCCAAGGCAAATGAAAAGAAAGAAAGCCATTCTGGAAAGAACCAGTTGGACTCTGGACAGAAACAAACTTCTCAGGCTGTTTTAGCAAGAGAAGATAATACCATGAAGAAGAGTGGTGAGCCTGCCCGTAAGCCTGTTGAGGAGAAGCATGAGGATGGAAATTTCTCTGTCCCAGTGATGGAGCCCAAGCAGGTCCCTGCCTCTAGTGCCAGAAGGACTGGCAAACAGGCTCCCCAGCTGGTTCAGCTCCCTCCTTCTCAGCCACCCAGCTCAGGACCTTTGAAAAAAGAAGCACCTAAACTAACTACTTCTGAGCCTAAGAAAAAGCAGACTCCACAGCCAGAAACAGGTAAATGTGGCTGTTTGTCTTCCATACATTTGAATCTTGTTAAGTACAGCTGAACATTAATACTGCTAAAAATTGTTGGATTCTAAAATTGTTAAATGCTTTATAGTCTGGTGAGATTTCAGCAAATTATTTTGGGGAATTTTACTTAGAACTGYGGTCCTTCTGTTGAACTACAATGTACGTATAGAGGTGAGTAGAAGGATGTCCATCTTTAGTGTGATTTTTAGTCACGCAGTTGTGGCAATCTTAAAGTATAGTTTCAGTAGCATTAAGTTTATTGGCTATTCATAGTCTGAATATGAAATACAAGAATGTAATCTTTTAGTAGTAAAACGTGGCCTGCTATTGCCTGTAGTACGTAACAACATGAACAGTAAACAAAGCAGCACCTCCAGGACTTTTGTGTCCTGGCACTTGGAACATTTGGGATTTTTAGCAGAATAAGCCTGACTGGTTATACCTTGAGGAGAAGTTCAAGTTGTACTTAGTGATGTGTAGTCATAAAAGTGGAAGGAAAAATTCCAATCTAAAATTCATCTCACATTACAAAATTTGTTTATCGCTTTTCCTTTCTGCAAGTAGTTGTTACTTGAAATGCTCATAAAATTCTTTACTTTTCCGTAGGCACAGAACAAAGCAAACAGAAAAAAATTGCTCCTCGTCCAACTTTCCCTGTGAAACAGAAACCTAAGGAAAAGGTGAATGCTACGTGTTTTGCTTTGTTTTGTTTTTTATAGTCTATACATTTCAATAAGTTGAAACTTGCGTGACTTTAGATAGAAGTGTATTGTCCGTGTTAACTCTTTGGTAAATTTTTGTGCTTAAAATGTCAATAGGAACACCATTTGTATCCTAAAAACTCATTAAGAATTCACTTCTGCCCCTTCAGTTTAAGATGGATCTAACTTGATTCCTAGCACTATTCAAGATTGATGTGATATATAAAAAGGAAAACATTTTCAATCCATTCAGGAAGAAATGTGTACCTTGTTGTGAGTCTGAGCATGTCATGCAGATGCTAGGGATTTTTTTGGCATCAGAACATTGGTACCAAATTACTTGACATATGACTAAGATGCAATTCACATGTTAACTTGTTTCAAGACTTGCACATCGTCAGACGGAGGCTAGATTGTCCATATTTACTAGTTTAAAAAATGGAACTATCTTCCTTTTATAAACAAAACATTTTTTTTGTGAAAAACATGATTTTAAATCTGTATGAGAAATGTGTAGATACTAGTTATGCCCACGCTTGCCCCACTGCATTAAAAAAAATCAAAGAGGCAGTATTCTGTTAAGAGAACAAAATGAATGACATGACAATAGAGGAAGATGCAGCAAATTGAAGTAGAAATGTAGTTATGTTTGGAATACTCTATAAAAGGGTTTGCAAAATTATTACTTTCTTTGAACTTTTGCAAACTTCTTAATTCTGTGCTGGTTTCAGGGAGGTTTGTATATGAATTACCTGAAGTGTTTCATATGGTTTACTGTTCAAGTATAATGTTTGGRATGGGGATTAATGCAGGCTCCTTTACTTGACTAGGAAAAGCCCCCTCCTATCAGCAAGCCAGAAAGCAGCACACTGAATTTGCTCAGTCCTCTGACTAATGGAAGCAGTTCCAAGCAAAAAACACCTACAGATGGAGTCCATAGAATTCGAGTGGATTTCAAGGTAGAGGACCAAATGGTTTAAGTATTTAAATATTAACTGACTCTAAATGCTGGTGCTACAGCCCCTCAAGTGTGCTAATAGTGATTTCTAAGTTTACGTGTCTGGTATCATTCAGAGAGAACTGTAAATAGGAACCTTTGTGACAAGTCATTTGGTTGATTTTTAGAAGTTTGTTATGCCTTTTTTTTCTTATAATTAGAGTACTGGATGAAGAGACAATTAAACCTTTAAACCTTAACTGTCAAAGTGAGGATGAGCAAGAATTTGAGGTTTATGAAGAATTATTCCATTAAGATGGAACTATAAAACCTTACCACCACTTGAGTCAACAAGATTTGGGGAAAATGTTAGTAATTTGTAATTCACAACATTTTGGGTATATTTGGGGTTTTTAAACTGATTAAATAATGTACTTTTTTGAACAACAGTTGTTGAAATAATAAAAAATCGTATTTTCCTATTTTAATTTTTCATTCCCTCTATAAGTTTTAATACTGGAGGCTATAGTGAGATCTCCTAAGTGTTTTATACAAGTATGAAGCTTTAATAAAGTCTAATTATTCTGAAAATTCATTTTTAGTGGTAATTCTGCACTTGTGAAAAACTTTGTTTTGTTTTTTAAGTTTACTTCCTGTAGAGCAAAGGGTAGTGTATTATTGAGCTCTTGCCAAGAATAGTGATGAGGTGTAACTCTTTTAATATACGCTATAAAGTAGACCAACGTAGAAGTTAAAATAACTTTGGTTTTAGAACACTTAATTACAGACAAAGAATGTATAAAGCA
Source organism: Rhea americana (assembly GCF_003343005.1). Lineage (NCBI taxonomy): Eukaryota > Metazoa > Chordata > Aves > Rheiformes > Rheidae > Rhea > Rhea americana. Next base: position 1,354,257 of record NW_028186116.1, read on the forward strand.
ACAATGTGAGCACTTTGTACTGATACTATATTTTTTTATTCTGCATGATGATATATCCTTTTGTGCTTTCAGGAGGACTGTGAAGTGGAGAATGTTTGGGAGATGGGTGGGTTAGGCATCGTGACCTCAGTACCTATTACTCCCAGGGTGGTCTGTTTTCTCTGTGCCAGCAGTGGACATGTGGAGGTAAAGCATTGTGTTCTGCTGTTTGATTTAGTTATGCACCATGTTACAAAACAACTCTTGTAATTCCCTCAATCCAGAGGAAAATAAAATAACATCTGTAAATCTGTTTGTGCTACACTTTGTCCGAGGATACTAAAAATGCTAGATACTCAAATCATTGGAAGCAAACTGTTATTCGATGTAGAAGATAGTATTTTCAAGAGCACCTGGGCTGCTTTTTAAGACATAATTTGGACCCTTACCTGTTCTGTAAAGCAGGAGCTTTGCATTCTGTTAACTTAAAATCAAAATCGTGCTTCTAATAATTTTAAAAAGGGATTAGGCTCTGTTGATTTTCTCACATGTGCCTGTATCTACTAGGAGCTGCAAACCATTACTGCAATGTGACTGAGAAGCTGCTGGTGCTGTATAAGCATTGGCTTATATTATATTGGCTTAAGATTTATTAAATGCATTCCCAAGAAAAGACAGGTGTCTTCTCAATGTATCAGACCAGTTGCCTTGGGAAGCACCCTAGAGAAGGCTTGACTACAATTGCTGAACAATACCCCCCCCCCCCCAAAAAAAAAAAAAGAGGTTAAATTTTGCATGTGAATGCTATTACATGGAGCCATTCCCTTCTCAGTCAAGCTGCTAAAGTGAAAAAAATGGATTCCTTACATGCCTTTTGACTTYGAGTTTCAGTATTTGTGCCCAAAGGACTTTTTTTTTTTCCTAACATGATCGGCCTTATAGATGATACTTAAAAATTACAAGAGCTTTCAAATGGGACATCTAAGCTGAATGAAGGGAAAGATGGGTCTCTTGGCTCTACATGTCTCTTCCTTCTTCAAACGATGTTTTTCTGATTCAGTTGGCTTCTCTTGAAAGAGAGGGTGAGAAATCTTGAAGGTCTATAGGGCCTGTACCCGTACTCAGAACACTTAAATAAAAATGACCAAACACTTGTTTGCTGCAGGATGCTTAATTTAGATAGGCAAACATATATTTAGGCTAACTGAAGTATGCACACAATTTACCTAGTATAATGTGTCAGTAAATACCTCTATTCTGTAAAGCGGAATTTGAAGTAGATTGGAGAGCAAGTGATTTTGTTTGGGAATTCAGGAAAGCTTTTGACTTGCTAAAACCTCCCTCTCCCTCCCTCCCTCCCCCTGTTAGTTTGTGTATTGTCAGGTCTGTTGTGAGCCCTTCCACAAGTTCTGCTTAGAGGAGAGCGAGCGGCCCCTAGAGGATCAGCTGGAAAACTGGTGCTGCCGTCGCTGCAAGTTCTGCCACGTGTGTGGGAGACAGCACCAGGCCACCAAGGTATCCCGAACCGGTGGGCAACCAAGTGGGCAGCCAAAGCTCTTCTGGTGCCGTTAAGCATGGAGGGGGAAGAGGTGGAGCACAGAATCTCTGTCTGAATACTGCTATGTATTATTATGAATTTATCTTGAGTCACTCAGTTACAAATTTCTCCTGTTGTCCTGGGTAGTAGATCTAATAAAAAATGAATATACCCAGGATTTTACTTCCTTTCTTGGGTTTCTATTCAAATATTTTTTCCCATTGTTCTCGTAGCAGTTGCTGGAGTGCAACAAGTGCCGAAACAGCTATCACCCTGAGTGCCTGGGCCCAAACTACCCAACAAAACCCACAAAGAAAAAGAAAGTTTGGGTGAGATTTCTTGATATTTCTTTTTTGGGTAATTCACTTGTTGACTGATGTTAGCTACAGACTAAAACTCTGTAAATTACTTGCTCTGCTGCATTTATTTATCCTTCCAAGGAAAGGTGCCTAAGGCATTGGAAGGTACATTTGGAAATGGATTTCTGACTAAGGTTAAGGTTGCTGGTAATTCTCTGAACAAGTAGGCTTTTACGGGGATTATTTCTTTTTTTAGATGTAATAATTCTTCTGATCATAGTCTCAGAACGTAGAAGAACTCTGTAGAATGAAAACACTTGCTTTTTAGCAAACTTACTATTGACACTGGTTCTGAGACACAAATTGTATTAATGTACTGTTCAGTGTCTTTTGACTTCTTGCTCTAAACAAATGAGAAAGTCATGGTGTACCTGCTACTAATGGTTAATGTCTCTTCTACTGTATTGTCCTCTTAGTTGGAAAACTGATAAAATATGACTTTATATTTTAAGTCAGAAAAAATACTGTAATGTCCCAGCACACACATGCTGTTTTCATGTGAAAGGTAATATTATCATTAGCACAGGTAGCAAGGACAAAGGGAGGAAGGTTTTTTCCCTTCAAAAGAATTGCTGGTATTTGAAATGCCTTATTCCGTTGTGTAAGGTTTTTGCACTCATCAGATAATAAAAACTATGAAATGTTTCATTAGGACTAAAGAATGGAAGCCATTGGATAGAAGCAAATAACTCTTGCCAAATGTCTCTTTTTCCAGATATGTACCAAATGCGTTCGCTGCAAGAGCTGTGGATCAACAACACCAGGCAAAGGATGGGATGCGCAGTGGTCTCATGACTTCTCACTGTGTCATGATTGTGCCAAACTCTTTGCTAAAGGTACATAAAGTTGTGGTTATTTACAGCAGATGTCTTTTGAGATGGTCTGATTCTAATGAGACAGTGCCAGATGAGAGTGAAATGAGGGCCTACCAGCTTGTCAGGGGTACAAACAGGAGGGCAGCCTACTGTTATAGTCAAGAATCAGAGCCTGTATAACAAAAGCTCTTATAGGGAAGCTAAATTCTAAGGTTTTACAATAACTAACAAAAATTGGTGCCGTTTTATTGGCAGAGTTTGAGGTTTCCAGAATTTAAACCCTGTAAAATAACAATAGCAATTATTATAGACCTTTTGGTCCAGAGCATGAGGTAGTAGCTGAGAAAATGATATTCTAAAGGAGTCCTGACTTAAGAGTAATGAAATCCCTATTGTGAGTAGGGCAATTGCTCCTTGGATTATTTACTGCACATTAGGCCTTTGAAGCTAGGAGGGGCACTCTGGGAAAATCTCAGGGTAGAAAATCCTGTTTATTCTACTATACTTTTTTGCCTATGCATCATCTTTGTCGCTTTTATTTCACTCTGTAAAGCTAACTGCGCATAGTGCTTTCTCAGCTTTACCATAAAAAAAAGTGTAGCTAATAATGGAATTGTAGGCTAATAATAATAATTGTAGGTTAGTAACAGAATTGTAGTGGTCTTCCAGGCAGGTGATTTTTGTGGCCATTGTTTTCAGTACTGTAAAAGTAGATGTAATAGTATCAGCAGCTTACTGCTGGGGAGGTTTTAGAGAGTTGCTTTCTTGATGCTCTAGTAGGTAACCATCTGGCCTTTGAGATGCATGTGGCAGCTGAACCACTGATAAAAATCCCGTCTTGTTTACAGGAAACTTCTGTCCTCTCTGTGACAAATGCTATGATGATGACGACTATGAGAGTAAGATGATGCAGTGTGGAAAATGTGACCGCTGGGTCCACTCCAAATGTGAAAACCTTTCAGGTAAGGCAAGCTCTTACCTCCTTAGCTCTTAAGAATATAAGGCGCTAAGTAGACCAAAGCACTTCATTTTTGAACCTTTCTACTTCAATGTTGCACAAAGCCCTTGCCTGTTTTGACCTGTCTGAAAAAAACCTATAGAAAGGTTACAGGCAAACCACTTTTAGTATTGGTGACAGCCTGAACAGTTATGACTGGCCTCAAATGCAGGCACAATCAATACAAAGTGTTTCTGTTCTGGGGAAGATGTTTGATTTAGACAGCAAGTGTGATACATACAGTCTGTCAGTAAGTAGTTCAGATTTATTCTTTGTTTTGGTTTTCTTTTTTGTCTCCAGATGAAATGTATGAGATACTCTCTAACTTGCCTGAGAGTGTGGCATACACTTGCATTAACTGTACAGAACAGCATCCTGCAGAATGGCGTCTTGCACTGGAGAAGGAGCTGCAGGTTTCTTTGAAGCAAGTTTTAACAGCCCTGTTGAATTCCAGAACTACTAGCCATTTGCTGCGTTATAGGCAGGTGAGTTGTAGCCTCCTGTTAACATACACTGGCTTGAAGTATTGCCTGGCATTCAGTTGGGTTTTAGTATTGCTTTGCATCATACTTCAGAAAGCTTTTCTACTGTAGTTAAAACAACATGTATTGTGATTTTTTTTGTTTTCTCTCTTTCGTTTGTTCTTATGAAAACTTGTAGATATCTATGATATGACTGCTGAGGACAAAGGAAAAATAGGATAGAGTTCTTCATGGAATAGGGAGATTATAGGTATGTGATGGTGAAAGTGTGTCTTTGAGAGAAGAAGAACAGGATCTTAGTCTTGAAGCATGTATTCAGAAATATGACTACTGAAAAATGAGTTTGACCTTTATATCTGATCTCTCTGCCTTAGTGCTTTAGAGGTCTGCAGCAAAAAAAGCTGATTAAGTATCTTTATGTATTTGTCCCTGTGTTTCAGATAATACAGGGCTTCCAGTGGCCTTTCTTTCACACTAATGAAAAACTCTGTGTCTGTAAATGTGGAGGAGAATATGTTGCGAGTAGGAGCCACACTTCAGTGCTAAATAACCAATGTCTGTCTGACGGTTTGCTGTTGTTAACAGGCAGCCAAGCCACCTGATTTAAATCCTGAGACAGAAGAGAGCATCCCATCTAGAAGCTCTCCTGAAGGTCCTGATCCTCCTGTCCTAACAGAAGTCAGTAAACAGGAAGAACAGCAACCTCTGGATCTGGAAGGAGTAAAAAGAAAAATGGATCAGGGAGGTTACGCTTCTGTGGTACGTCAGAGTTTTAGAGTTTCGTTCTAATTATAGATCCTATGAACTGCTTTATCACCTGTGATATTTGTAACTGAGCATGCTGAAGCTTTTTCTTTATGAACTAGGAAATGGGTTAATGTGATGCTAAAAATAGTTCTGCTTGGCACTCATGTTCATGCTGACTCAATGACACACAAATTGCACTGTTGTATGAGTCCCTTTAACCAGTGGTGATACTTAGTTAAAGCACCTCTGCTCTTAGTCAAACATCCGTGTTCAGAGAAACAGGATATAGGTAATGTTTTATATGCAGTGTCTGACAAAAAGCCTAGGCGAATGACATTGATGATAGTCCGTTATCTGGAAACTAATAATTTATGTTTGGAGGCGTACTGTCTTTAGGAGTGATTTGTATAAACTGCCGCTATGAAATGAGTCAGTTCTCCTTTTGGGGAGCAGTTTTTTCTTTCCCATGCCCCAAAGCCTGTAATCTTGAGTAGAGGTGTATATTCGAAAATGCAATTGCAAACATGCCATTGCCAAGCTATGGCTAAATCCTTGTGAGGTTGGTAGCTTAGTTGGTTTAAGTAAAAGTCAGCAGTCAAATTCTGATAGAAAGAAGAAGTGAGCAATTACGGTTTTATTTGTTTAGCAATTGTGCTAGTCAGTTTGCAAATTCACAGAAATACTTGTTTTTTTACAGCCAAACTATTTTTCTGCGTAAATCAGTGTTCTAGTCATCAAGAAGTTCATTTGATACCTTAAAAGTATGAGGGGGGTATAGCTGTGCAAGAGGCAATCCTGCTGATACAAAATTTTGTGGCTTTCTTATAGTTGGAATTTAGTGATGATATTGTGAAGATAATTCAAGCAGCCATTAATTCGGATGGAGGGCAGCCAGAAGTTAAAAAAGCCAATAGCATGGTCAAGTCCTTCTTTATTCGGGTGAGCAGGACAGCAGTTACTTTGAAATCTAATTTGTATCATATTTCTGTTTATATTGCTGCTGGAGTCCAAAAGGTCTGTCATGCTTATCATTGCTTGGGTATTTCCAAGATTTATAATAATACCGTGTCAAAGTTGTTAGTGAAATCTTACTATTTGTACATTTGCAGTAGAAATTCTTGGCTGAATTTCTTTGGATTTTTAGGTATGTTATATAACATTTCTAATTGAGTGTTGTTTTCCTTCAGCAAATGGAGCGTGTTTTTCCATGGTTCAGTGTAAAAAAATCCAGATTTTGGGAGCCAAATAAAGTAACAAGCAAGTAAGTAATTGTTCTGTGTCTGACTGCGACACCCTGCAGTTTGCCAGCTGTCAAAGCAGAAAGTATCAAGAGAACCTGAATTTTAGAAGTAGAACAGTGATTACATTCCCTGGTCTTTGCACACAATTCATGATTCTGAAGCAGAGACCAAAAGCATGATTTAGAACTAGCTATATTGCTGTTGGCTCATCAGACCTGTCCTTCCTTCCGCCTCCCTCTCCTTCCCCCATCTGGTGTGGCCTTTATTCAGCATCCATTTTTCTCAAAAGAGACAACCAGCCACATCCCAAACCTTGACATATAAGTGACTGGTAATAGCCTTTGTTTAGAGCACATGTGGACTGTGAGTAATTAAATGAACTGTTACTGGATATTGAATATTGGTAGCACTAGTGTACTGTGCACAAGGTCACTTGGTGTAGCCAGGTCTGACAGCTGACTCCTTGTTGCATTTTCAGCAGTGGTATGTTGCCGAATGCAGTGCTGCCCCCTTCGCTTGACCATAATTATGCTCAGTGGCAGGAGCGTGAAGAGAACAACCGCACTGAACAACCCCCTCTGATGAAGAAAATCATTCCAGCTCCAAAACCCAAAGGGCCTGGAGAGCCAGATTCACCAACTCCTCTGCATCCTCCTACACCACCTATCTCTAGTAAGAAAATAGATTGCAGCAGCTATAGCCCCAAGCCTAGGGTGCTTTATTCCAACATTCTAGTAGTAAAGAGAGGGCCATATTAGTCTTGTATACCGTTGAAGAATTGAGAAGACCAGTGTGACATGAAATTATTCGATGGCTGTTACATATGAGATATTTCTAATTCAGACTGTAATAGGCAGTGTGCAGCCTAGTTTTGCCATAGCTGCTTGAAACATCTCCAGAATGTCACACAAAGCCATGCAAATCAGATGCAAGAGTAGGTTATAGCAAAAAGGAAGAGAGTTAGAGGAGTTGACTTCAGGAATGAAAAGATGGTGTGAGACGTGGAATTAAAGGAGGAAATACGAACATTCATATTAGTGGGTCTAGGCTGTGTTTGCAAGCATACAAACAAAAAATGAACTAAAAAAAACTCTGGATCTGACCCAGGAGCAGTAGCCCTGCAAGAAGGGGTTGTCGTGGAGGACAAAAGCTTGGGAGTGAAAATTCTTTCTTTTTTTATTTTCTTCTCTAACTCCTGGATTTTTCACCCTGTGCTCACAGGAGGAGGCAAAACCTATAGGGCTTTGTGTCTTGTCTTATGGGTTTTGCACTGGTCCCTGTTTCTGCCTGTCACTCTAGACTGGAGAGACATGTAGAGGAGCTTGGCTAGGAGGGAGACTGAAATATAGAATTAAGCTTGAACAGTTGTCTGGATTCCCTCTGCTGAGCTTGGGCCTAGAAATACATTTTCTTCTGCCCCTTTTCCCCCAGACAAGGGCTGCATAGAGGCTGTTGCCTGCTTTTTCTTGCTTTACGAGGTAGTTATTGCAACTCTAGGGTACTAGTTGGCTCTTCTGCTCTGTTCACCTACTGACAATTTTCCAGATAAATTTTTACCTCCCTGACCTTCAAAAATAAACAGCATTCTCTTTTAACTACAAGGTTCTGACAGAAGCAGAGAGGATAGTCCTGAACTTAATCCACCTCCAGATGTAGAAGACAACAGGCAGTGTGCATTGTGCCTGAAATATGGTGATGATAGTGCTAATGTAAGTACCTGACACACACTCATTTTGGTAACAGCTGATCTAAGCGGTACTGCAGACTTGGTACTGTGGACAAGCTGGATGTTTGATTCTGAAGGGTTTGTTTGTTTTGTTATCTTGGTATGACTTGATTGAAATAAAAGTAACCCATCTTGTTCTAGTTAAAAAGTAGTGTGGCCTTAACTTTAGAGGTGTTTTTTTAAGGCAATTCACTAATTAAAATCACTGCGTTTATGTAAGCAGCATGCATTTCTGATCCTGGAAGATACTGGAAATACCTGTAGGAATACAGTTTAATTTTCCTGCTTCCTAAGGTTGCATTTCATATTGTGCATACTTAACTGTAGTCTTCTCTGCCTAATTAACTTTTCTTTTAAACTCTGAAATTATCAGTTGTTGACAATTTTTTTATGCATCAGTGATTGCTTTTGGGGGACGATTTTAAATCCAGTGCAACCGAAACTGGGCTTTTTGTGCATTGTTGTGTCTGTGGAACATTTTAAAAGAACGTTTTCTTATGTTCTTTAGGATGCTGGACGCCTTCTCTATATTGGCCAAAATGAATGGACTCATGTGAACTGTGCTTTATGGTCGGCAGAAGTATTTGAGGACGACGATGGTTCTCTAAAAAATGTGCATATGGCTGTGATCAGGGGAAAGCAGCTGGTAGGTACAAGTAAATAATGCTTTGTTAAATRTCAGACTGCCTTACACAAAACAGAGACAGGAATGCAGCTAAAATATCCCTCCTGTGGGTTTTTGGTGTGTGATTTTTGTTGTTTGTTTTTTTCCTCCTGCTCTGTCTTCCTCCTTGATTTCTTTTTTTGTTTGTTTGTTTGTCTTGGTTTTGGTTCTGTTTTTTTTTTCTCTTTTTTGACACTGGGTACAACTGGCTGAAGATACTTGACATTTTATTTCTTAATTCCTCAGTGTGACACTTGAGGAAAATTGTGGAGACCAGAAGGAATTTTCAAGAGCAGAATTTGAGGCTAATACCTAATAGATTTCTGCTTTTCTGAGAGAGTCTTCAATTACCAGTGCTGTACTTTCAGCGATGGACACCATATCTATGGTGCAAACATGTTTGCGGGGAGGCAGGGGAAACAAAACAAAACAAAAATGCAAAGGATGGCCAAATGCTATATTAAAGTGCAACACCTAGCTCTGTGGTACTAGGACTTAACCAGGTCCTCTGTTGGAGTCTGAACTGATGACAGCAGTGAAACTCCCAATAAGAGCAAGCTGGGCCTCTTTCTGATATTTTAGTCTAAGTTAAAGGATTTATTGGTGGTAGCAGTAGTAATGGAAAACAAATCTTACAAACTGAAGTGTGTTGATCAAGGAGGATTTTCATGTTCTAATATAGATGAAGCACCTTGACATTTAACTTCTACATAACTATTCTGTTAGATAGTGCAGGAAGGTATCCTTTTTTCTTTTTTTTTCTGAACTCCCCAGCAGCCTTGCAAGATGAAATTTTCCTGTTCCAGAATGAATTCCTGTTTCCAAAATGAATTTCTATTGCAAAGTGGTTGTTGCTTATTTTCCAGAAGAATGAAATGAGACTGGAAACATGACCAGAAAGTAGTTTGTCCGAGTTCTGATGTTGCCTCATTTGGTCCTAAATGTTTATTAAAAGAGCAGAAAAAGTGAAATGAGACCTCTCCTAGCCAGCAGCAAGCTGCTCACTTGGACAGTATTCTGTGCAGGAGAAATAAATTGCATATTTACAGGCTTTGTCCATGAATATGCAATTCGGATTTGGAGTATGAAGAAGAAAGGCTGAAATTTGGAAGAGTCAGTCTCTAAATGAAAAACTTGTTCTGTGTGAGGGATCTTTCTTCCTCTGATGTGCTCTTCATGTCTCAGATATGCACCTGTGCATGTGTGTCGTAGTAGTAAAGTGTTACGAAAGTGAAGAGAAATATCAAGCTGTATTCTAAACTTCTGTCATTTTGAAAGAAAGCAAATGATAGCAATAAGTAACTTGATTTTTCTTTTTAATTAATTTATAAGCTTTTCCTTTGACTTTTGTAGAGATGTGAGTTCTGCCAGAAGTCAGGTGCCACAGTAGGCTGCTGCCTCACTTCCTGTACAAGTAACTATCACTTTATGTGCTCACGAGCCAAGAACTGTGTCTTTCTGGATGATAAGAAAGTTTACTGCCAGAGGCACCGTGACTTGATCAAAGGAGAGGTGAGTTCTTTCATACCCTGCTTTACTTCAGGATTAAGATGGCTGTAGCTATAAACATTTCTTTAAAAGTTAATGTTGAATGTGTTTCTCATGACTGAGGGCCTGACTGCAGTGCTATTAAGGGGAAATCAATGACATAACTAGCATGAGAAAGTTTGACAGGTGCTTTTTGAACAGTACCAAATTAAAGACCAAACTGAAGATCATAGAATCGGTAAGGTTGGAAGACCTTACCGTTTGGACCACTGGAGATCATCTAGTCCAGCCCCCCTGCTCAAGCAGGGTCACCTAGAGCATGTTAGACAGGGTTGCATCCAGGTGGGCTTTGAGTATCTCCAGAGAAGGAGACTCCACAACCTCTCTGGGCAACCTGTTCCAGTGCTCCGTCACTCTCACAGGGAAGAAATTCTTCATCATATTCAGGTGGAACTTCCTGTTGTTCAGTTTTTGCCCATTTCCTCTTGTCCTGTCACATGGGACAACTGAAAAGAGTTTGTCCCTGTCCCTTTGACACCCTCCCTTCAGGTACTTGTACACATTGATAAGATTCCCCCCTCAGTCTTCTCCAGGCTAAAGAGTCCTAGCTTTTGCAGCCATTCTTCATAGGGCAGACGYTCCAGCCCTCTGATTGTCTTCATAGCCCTACGCTGGACTCTCTCCGGCAGTTCCATGTGTCTCTCATCCTGGGGAGCCCAGAACCGGACGCAGTACTTGAGATGAGGCCTCACCAGGGCTGAGTAGAGCGGCGGGATCCCCTCCCTCGACCTGCTGGCAACGGTCTTCCTGGTGCACCCCAGGATACCATTGGCCTTCCTGGCCACAAGGGCTCATTGCTGGCTCACGGTCGACTTGTCGTCCACCAGCGCTCCCAGGACCTTCTCTGCAGAGCTGCTTTCCAGCGGGTCGGCCCCCAGCCTGTACTGGTGCATAGGGTTATTCCTCCCTAGGTGCGGGACTCTGCACTTGCCCTTGTTGAACCTCGGGAGGTTCCTCTCCACCCAGCTCTCCAGCCTGTGCGGGTCTCTCTGAATGGCAGCACAGCCCTCAGCTGTATAAGCCACTCCTCCCAGCTTGATAGCGTCGGCAAATCTGCTGAGGAGGCACTCTATCCCTTCGTCCAGATCATTGATGAAGTTGAACAGGATGGGACCCTGAGATGCAGTAAAGCAGACTGGATAGCACATAGTTAATGATTCTTTTAAAACTAATGATCTGTTTTGTGTGTTCTTGTTCCAGGTGGTTCCTGAGAATGGGTTTGAAGTTCTTAGGAGAGTTTTTGTGGATTTTGAAGGTATCAGTCTGAGAAGAAAATTTCTTAGTGGCTTGGAACCAGAGAACATCCACATGATGATTGGTAAGATCTAGTCTCTGAACACTTGTTCTATCTTTCCTGGAATCAAGTTTCTGCTGTTTACAGAATATTTCTGTTTTTTCTTTCTGCTTAGGTTCAATGACTATAGACTGTTTAGGAATTCTGAATGACCTCTCAGACTGTGAAGATAAGTTGTTTCCCATTGGCTATCAGTGAGTATGAGCTTTTTCACGATTAAACCTCTTTTACCAAATCAGATGCACTGAGGTAACTTCTCTGCAAATTGACTGTAGCTTTCATAAGAACCTTGCAATTAAGCTAGATGTGCAGCATGCTGTACCAGGAAACCTTAATCACGTATGATTTTGAAAAATTGAAATTTAAGGTAGAGGTGCTTATTTTTTATTATTTTATTTTAAGAGAGAGAGATGTTTACTCAACTGTTCACTAAACTATTTTGTTTGAAATGTCTTCCAGGTGCTCAAGGGTGTATTGGAGCACAACAGATGCCAGGAAACGTTGTGTGTATACCTGCAAGATCATGGAATGCCGACCTCCTGTCATAGAACCTGATATCAACAGCACTGTAGAACATGACGATAACAGAACAATTGCCCATAGTCCAGTACCTCTTACAGGTAATCTTTTAAGGACTTTCTAAATGTATATTTTTTATGTTTTTGGTGTAGTATATCCTTACCAGAAAGAGATAGCACGAGGCAGTTTAGAGATAGGAGACTTGTTTGTTGTTATTAGTGTTACAAGTATTCACGGAACTTTAAAGATGATGTCATTGTCCCAAAGCAGAGTGCTATTAAGAACAGCAAACTGCCAAAAAAGTTTGTTATAACTCCTACACCAATCATATTTCTTTCTATAAATATTTTAAAGTATTTTTTAGGAAGAAGAAACTAGACATTATCTGATTGCAAGGAAGCAGTAATCTTTGACTTCTGGTTTAGTTAACAAATATGTTTAATTTCTCAAGTGAAACTTGGTTGCAATGTGTACTTTATCAGGTCGTAGCCTGTAAGATTCAGCGGTGGCTTATATTGTTGTTTCTCTTCTATGCTATTACAGAAACTGTCTCCAAAGACAGCAGAAACACACCTGAAATTGTAAACCCACCATCACCGGATCGTCCTATGCATTCTCAGACGTCTAGTTCCTGTTGCTATCCAGTGGTCTCAAAGGGTCCTAGGATCAGGACACCAAGTTATCCATCTGCGCAGAGGTCTCCTGGCTCTAGGCCTTTGCCTTCTGCAGGTATTTCAAGTGCTGTTGACTTTGATTTCTGTTATGCTTTTGAGGCTTTTTTATTTTGTTTTGAGGCTTAATTTGGAATGTGAAGTTTAATTTTCTGTTTGTAGAGAAAATAGTGAAAAATGGCAGTAGGTTTGAGGGAAGGAAAGTTCTGGAAATACATAGCAGAAATGACCTGTCAGGAAACAGTTGAAACAAAAATGTGCCTGGGATGAAGAAAGCTGCTCTCAGGCAAGATAGCAGTAATGCAGGAGAGATGTAATGAGAGTTAGCAATTAATAGTCTCAGCTGGTGTTTTTCTACAAAGAATCAGAAATCCAGTATTTTAGGTCACCTATTCTTTCTGTATGAGTCACGTTTTGTTTAAAATTCGTTTTTGAAAATTCACATTTGCAGCTGAGATAAAGAACACTGAGATATTAACTTGTCAACTCTGCACAATGAATCCTGATTTACAGTGTTGGATTTTTAATACATAACTCAAGTATTCTTATGTTAATGTTACTTGAGTCAAAGGTTTTGGTGGTTTTTAATTTCTTGTGTATGTGAAGAAGTTAGATACCTATCGATTGTGAAGGATTCAGATCACTTGACAGTCTTTCTTGCCTTATTTCCTCAGGGAGTCCTACCCCGGTGACCCATGAAATAGTGACAGTAGGAGATCCTTTACTATCCTCTGGCCTTAAGAGCATTGGTTCTAGGAGACATAGCACTTCTTCTTTGTCACAACAGCAGTCAAAACTCCGGATGATTTCACCCACAAGGGCTGGGAATGCTTATTCCAAGCACAGTGGATCTTCAGTTTCAGGCATGGGATCTTCTTCAGAACATGAACTGAGTGTAAAAAATACTGACCGGTTTGTGGGATTGGTGAATTCGAGTGTTTCTCCAAGTGCTCCAGTTCAAAGCTGCTCTAACAGTTTGAGCTCCCAGAAAACAATGGCTACAGGTGGAAGTAAAACCTACCAGTTAGATGTACCTCAGTCCACAGAACTAAAACATTCTAGTAGTTCAGATAYGATAGCCAAAGGAACACCTTCAAAGGGAGAGAAGGTGAAAATTCTGACCTCTAAGGACCCAGATTGTTCAGCTCATAGTTTTTCTTCTGGAGAAAATTCTAAAATGTCCACCCAAGCACACAGTTCATCAAGCACAGAATTACATGTTAAAATAGGAACCTTTCAAGAATCTTCAGGATCATTTTCCTCCAAAGAAACAGTATCCTTTCCATCTTTGCATCAGAGAGGCCCAAGGAAAGACAGAGACCAGCATATGGAGCTTGCCCAACTAGAGAAAAGTACTTTGGTTGAGGAGATGGAAGCAAAGAGCTTAAAGTCTGCAGGCGTAAATAGCAGATCTTCTGCAGCAAGTGAGCAGGTGGTTTCTGCTTCTCGAGACAGGCGGCAGAAGGGGAAAAAGTTAATGAAAGATTCTAATTTTAAAGAGAGACATTCCTTGAAATCTCTTACAGATTCAAGTCAAGCTTTAGGCAGTGATGAGGGAAACTTGAAGCCAGAGTTTGGTAATCAGGCTTTGGCAACTGAACAAATTGGTCAGAGGTTATGTAATAATGTTCCTGTTGAAAAAGCTGTCGAGAAGTCTCCACCTTCACAAGGGTCATCTAAAGGTTCTGTGACACAGGTTGAAGCTGCCTCTAAGGAGTCACAAGCACCTAGAAAACGCACTGTTAAAGTCACTCTGACTCCTCTCAAGATGGAAAGTGAAAACCAGTCTAAAAGTGCACAGCAGGAAAGTGATGTTGAACCTCAGTCTACGGGGACAGAACTGGCCACTTTGACAGAGCCCTCCTCAACCTCTGAAAACCCAGAAGATGGCTCTGTAGTTCAGGGAAGTCCAAGTGAAGCACCAACACAGGAGTCCCAAAATAATACATACGAGAATTTACCTGTTCAAGATAACAACTTGATGCTTCAGGATGGAGCTAAAGCTCAAGAGGAAGGCTCATACAAGCGGAGGTATCCACGGAGAAGTGCTCGGGCCAGATCTAATATGTTCTTTGGATTGACTCCTCTGTATGGTGTAAGGTCTTATGGAGAGGAGGACATTCCATTCTACAGCAACTCGACTGGAAAGAAGCGAGGGAAGCGATCTGCAGAAGGACAAGTGGATGGTGCCGATGACTTGAGTACATCGGATGAAGATGACTTATACTACTATAATTTCACTAGAACTGTGGTCTCCTCGAACACAGAGGAGAGGCTTGCATCCCATAACTTATTCAGGGAAGAAGAACAGTGTGATCTTCCAAAAATCTCACAGTTAGATGGTGTAGATGATGGAACGGAAAGTGATACAAGTGTGACGGCAACAACAAGAAAAGTAAATCAAGTAACTAAAAGGAGTGGTAAAGAAAATGGAGCAGAAAACTTGAAGCTAGATCGAACTGAAGAAGCAGGAGAGAAAGTACAAGTTGCTAAGAGCCCTGCTGTCCACAAACCTGATCCAAAGATTGATAATTGCCATCCTGTGAGCAGGGTTAAAACGCAAGGCCAGGATCCACTGGAAGCTCAGCTGAGCTCGTTGGAAACAGGCCGTAGGGCTCATGCCAGCACGCCTTCTGATAAGAACTTACTGGATACTTTTAACACAGAACTTCTGAAATCTGACTCTGACAATAACAACAGTGATGACTGTGGAAATATCCTCCCCTCAGATATCATGGACTTTGTTCTAAAGAATACACCATCTATGCAGGCTTTAGGAGAAAGTCCAGAGTCATCTTCATCTGAACTTCTAACACTTGGAGAAGGCTTAGGTCTCGATAGTAACCGTGGCAAGGATATGGGTTTGTTTGAAGTTTTCTCTCAACAGCTGCCAACTACTGAACCGGTGGATAGTAGTGTTTCTTCCTCTATATCAGCAGAGGAACAATTTGAATTACCGTTAGAACTTCCTTCTGATCTCTCTGTTCTGACTACACGCAGCCCTACGGTACCTAGCCAAAATCACAGCAGACTTGCTGTCATTTCAGAGTCTTCGCTCTCCTCTTCAGGAGAGAGGTCAATGCTTGCCTTGCCTTCCACAGAATCTGGGGAAAAGAGAGTTACTGTTACAGAAAAATCTGCCTCAGGTGAAGGTGATACAGCTCTTCTAAGTCCAGGAGTAGACCCTAGCCCTGAAGGACACATGACTCCTGATCACTTTATCCAAGGTCACATAGATGCAGAACATATAGCCAGCCCACCCTGTGGCCCAGTTGAGCAAGGGCATGGCAGCAACCAGGATTTAACTAGAAACAGTGGGACTCCAGGTATCCAAGTGCCAGTATCGCCAACTGTTCCCCTTCAGAGCCAGAAGTATGTTCCAAATTCCACTGGCAGTCCTGGTCCCTCTCAGATTTCTAATGCTGCAGTACAGACGACACCACCTCATCTCAAACCAGCCACAGAAAAACTTTTGGTAGTCAATCAAAATATGCAGCCACTTTATGTCCTCCAAACACTCCCTAATGGCGTTACTCAAAAAATACAGCTAACACCTTCTGTTAGTTCTGCACAGAGTGTAATGGAGACTAATACTTCAGTGCTAGGGCCCATGGGAAGTGGGCTTACACTGACCACAGGATTAAATCCAAGTTTACCCTCATCTCAGTCATTATTCCCTCCCACTAGCAAAGGATTGTTGCCCATGTCCCATCACCAGCATTTACATCCCTTCCCCACAGCCACTCAGACTGGCTTCCCACCAAATATTGGCAGTCCTTCGCCAGGTCTTCTTATCGGTGTGCAGCCACCCCCTGATCCTCAGCTGTTAGTGTCTGAAGCTAGTCAGAGGGCAGACCTGGGCACCACTGCCTCTACCCCAACTGCTGCCTTGGGCAAGAAACGGCCGATATCTCGTTTGCAGTCACGGAAGAATAAAAAGCTGGCTCCCTCTGGAACCCCTTCTGCTATAGCTCCTTCTGATATGGTCTCTAACATGACTTTAATTAATTTTACGCCTTCCCAAATTTCTAACCACCCATTAGATTTAGGAACCATTGCAAATTCAACATCCCATAGGACTGTACCCAATATTATCAAAAGATCCAAGTCTGGAGTCATGTATTTTGAGCAAACATCTTTGCTCTCACAAGGTGGGACTGCTGCTGCAGTTGGCACATCTCCCAGTGTTATTGGGCCAGATGCTAGTCACCTTCCAACAGGACCAGCATCAGGACTAGCGTCCAGTTCCTCAGTACTGAATGTGGTATCCATGCAGGCCACAGCAGCCCCCACTACTGGTGGGTCAGTTCCTGGTCATGTTCTGGGGCAAAGTTCAGTAACATTAACTAGCCCTGGATTATTGGGGGACCTTGGTTCAATAAGCAACCTCTTGATCAAAGCTAGTCAGCAAAGCCTTGGTCTTCAGGAGCAGCACATGACTTTACCATCAGGTTCTGGGATGTTTTCACAGCTGGGAACATCACAAACTCCGTCAACAGCAGCAATGACAGCTGCATCAAGCATATGTGTTCTGCCTTCAGCACAGACTATGGGCATGACGGTTGCTCAGTCATCTACTGACCCAGAAGGCTCTTACCAGCTTCAGCATATGACACAACTCTTAACCAGCAAAACTGGGGTTGCTTCCTCTCAGTTGGACCTTGGCACAGCTTCAGCCACTCAGTTGTCAAGCTTTCCACAGCTGGTTGATGTTCCCAATAACACAGGACTTGAGCAAAACAAGGTTTCCCCCTCTGTAATGCATGCCAGTTCAGCATCTCCTGGAGGCTCCCCGTCATCTGGTCAACAGTCTGCAAGTAGCTCTGTGCTCGGTCCCACAAAATTGAAGCCGAAAATTAAACGCATTCAGCCATCGTCAGACAAAGGGAATGGAAAGAAGCACAAAACTTCTCACATGTGGACCAGTTCCTCTGAAGCACACATTTCAGACAGAGGGGCCCTTGCTATATCCCAGGTCTCAGCTACAGGGTAAGAGAGTTGTTTGCTTTTGTTCATCTCTGATACTTTGTAATGCGAGATTATTTCTGAAATACTTAGTTTCTACAGTTAATTTTCCTTTTGATGCATAATTTCTAGTATAGAAACATCAACTGTCAATGGAAAGCAGATCTTTAAAGAAGTTGATAGAACTTTTGCCTTAGGAAATGGAAGGATGAGAAACTTAAGACTTTGAGGACTGGGTTTAGTCCTTAGAGGGTTCTTATTCATTGTTGGCTGCTCTGGCAAATTAAATAATGTTTTAAATACATCAGAATAAAATATGGTACCCAAGAGTGTTGTGTGATGTTTCTGAATGTTGTTAATGTATAGAAACTCTGGAAATTTCAATAATACTATTAGCTGTGTGGTACAGCATCAAAATGATGCACTATTTTAGTTTTATCTTAGTCATTTTGATTAGAGAATTTAAACTGCATGCCAGCTTTTGAGAGCTTAGTGTCTCTCCAGTGTGCAGTCTATTCTTTCTGTCCCTCTTCCCCCCTCCGTACTCCCAACGGGCAGGAGGAATCAGGGAAGACCTTGGAGAACAGGGAGAATCCTGCTCTCTGGTTTGTCAGAACAGCAGTGTGTGCCTTTGTCTCTCGCAGTAAAGGATTATTTTCTAGGCCTTAGATTAAAACGGCGTTTGACTCAAGTCTTTGAAGTATGGATCTGTAGACAGAATAAGAGCTATTGGTCTATGTTTTACACACGAAGCTGACAGTTTTGTTAATGAACCAAGTCATTTCCTGGTGCTGCACTGCTAACAAGTATGCATTTAACCAAAGGCATGGCATCACTGACTTTTGATGCTGGCTGTGTCAGAGAAATGTCCAAAATGATTGCTAGTACCAAAAGATGGACGTTACTGTCTTTTTAGTAACTGAGAAATATTACATCTCATTTTTGTAATTCCTTGTTCTTCTTATCATCATGTGATAAGTCTGTTTTTAAATAGTTGATCCCAAACTCTTTGAATACCTTAACCTTTTTAAATAGTTCTTTTCTGTTGCTGACACATGCCCATCTATTTTCGTCTGTAAATGTTTTCTGTACTTGTCAACATACCACCACGTATCTTTTGATCTCTGGGCTCATTGCTTATGGTTGCTCAAAAATGTTTCTCTTCCTCAGCTTTTACTCTTTCCTGTTAAGTGCAAGTCTTGAATCTGATACAGTGCTGAAAAGTGTGATCTTTTTTTCTCATATCCTAAGACCATTTGTTATTATTTCTGTAGCTTGCTGAACTGCTGAATCACTGTGGCAGCTCCTAATGGACCTCTTGCTTACTGTTCTCATTTATGACACATACTGCTTGGTAAGAATCTTGAATGCTCCTAAATCTTTTTGTTCCAGGACTCCTGCTACAAAGGCAGATATGCAAGATGCAGCAAGCATAGATCAGCCATCACAGAAGCAGTGTGGGCAGTCTGCAGGGTAAGCATTAAACAACCTTTCCATCAGGTTTTGCTGGCTTGAGCTCATTATCTTAAAAAAAATATGCATGGGGTGGGAGAAGTCTTACCTTGCTAATTAAAATATCTTAGGAGCTTTCAGTTTGGAATGAGCAGTCATGTTTAGTTGCAATATTGAGTCTTTTTTAAAATTAGTGTAATACAGATTTGGGAAACTTTAGCTTGCTGAGAACAAAACAGAATATTCTTATGGTTTTGGCTCTTCATATGCTAGCATACATCTTATTACTGAATAGGGCTATGCAAAGAGCAGGTCACAGACTGTACTACTAAGTTAAACTGTTGCTTGATAGATGTCTCAGAAATAAACGCCAGTGAGTAGAATTCTTTTTGTTTGCAATTGAACTGCTGTTAGAATACTTGATCTAGAAACAAATTTTTGTATTTCTGTCTTGGTCTCAGATTTTGTAGGTGGCTATCTAGGGCTGGTGATGCTAGTAGATTAATAGCTGTAGAGCCCTTCATTCACAGAATAAATACACTGACATTAGCTTTGCCTTGAATAACTGTTCACTGTCTTCCCATGGCTTTCCAAGGCCACCCAACTTAATTCTGCAGCCAAATTACAGCATGTGTTATACAAAGCTGGAAAAGTGAATAAGGCAAATCATAGCTAATATATTTACAGATAACATACAGGTTCTACTGTGATGGTGTAGATAAGGAAAGCTGTGGCTTAGATTGGTCTTTCCAAATTCTGTTCTGTGTGAAGTTACTCACTCTACTGCTATGCACCACAGTTATTTTCCCCTCTCTGAAATGATACTATAGACAGCTCTTCGGAGAAGAAAAGTGTGTGATGCTATATTAGAAGTTAAATTTGAAACTTTAAAAATCTGTTTGGCATTCTTGTCATTTAAAAAAAAAACAATGTATGGTTGCTTAAATCTGGCTCAGTCATAGAAAAATGAGAATGAGAGAAGTTGTTTAATATTTGTCTTCATTTTACTTCCCTCCAAAGGCAAATGGCTGTCCTCCCAGAGTCTCAATCAGCACAAAACTTGGCAAGTGACCAAGAAAGTACAGGTATGTCACATCTTCATTTCCCAGTCTGACGGTCCCAAGACTCAGTGCATTTTGAAGAATACCTTGTAGCTCTGTTTTCTTTTGTTTGTTTGTTTTTGTCTTGTACTCTGAGAAAAAATCTCAGAGCTAATAATCTGGTTTTTTGCCCTTCCTTTGAAGGGAGGAATGTTTTGTTCGTTATTAATGGAAATTACACACATGATTGTGTCTATTTTTAGTTTGTGGAAATTTCAACGCTTGAGATTTTTACGCTCTTATTACAACACTATCGAGCTTTTTTCCTTTGAGTAAAATCTATGCTTGAAATCTTAGGTTTGAAAAAGCACGTTTTACTGCTAATACTGAATGAGAGAGCTCCAGGGCACTTCATGGACATTTCAAATTAAATTTGAAAGTGTGTGTCTCTGTTTGTAATTTCTTCACAATCCAATGCCATTTACGTACAATTGTGGTAGCATGGGTAGTTCTCACTTGTAAATAGTGGTTATCCTGCTCTTCATTACTGCAAATTGATATTTGTGGATCACCACTCTTGTGGAGACTTAATTCTCCTAGTATATAATGGCAGTTCAGAAGCTAATCTGTAACTTACATAATAAATTGTTGTGGAGTTTTAATATGAACAGGTTTTGTCTTTCCGTGAACATATGAACGCTGATGAATGTGTATGAGAATCTTTTCATGATTGCTATTCCATAAGCATTGCTTACACCATGAAGAAGTAGTACATTGCGTTAGTTCTTCTAAATTGGGATAGAATTTTCAAACGTTAGTAAAATTATGATTTGAGCTTGGTAGGTTCTTTTTAGAAATAGCCATGTACCAGTGAAAAGGCAGGTCAGTAATTAATTTGTCTGGCTGTGGAACAATCGATGGAAAATTTTTGCTCTACCTGATATCTGTCTTCATGCTGGTTTCTGTCTTTTCTAGGCTCAAAAGCTCTTGAGGAAGAAGAGAGCACATTCAGCTCCCCGCTTATGTTTTGGCTTCAGCAAGAACAAAAGAGGAAGGAGTGTCTTGGTGAGAAGAAACCAAAGAAAGGTTTGGTTTTTGAGATCTCAAGCGATGACGGCTTTCAGATTTGTGCAGAAAGTATTGAAGGTGAGAACTGTGTGTTTTTGCTTGCCTTGGTTTTAGCTTTCTTGACCATAAGCCAAATTATAACTTTTGAGGATCTTTTACTTGTTTTT
This sequence comes from Rhea americana, assembly GCF_003343005.1. Lineage (NCBI taxonomy): Eukaryota > Metazoa > Chordata > Aves > Rheiformes > Rheidae > Rhea > Rhea americana. Next base: position 1,375,528 of record NW_028186116.1, read on the forward strand.
ATACATCTTCAGAACAGATCTTTTAAATTCTCTTGACATACAGCTCTAGAACAATCCTAGTTCCTAACAATGCCTGGATTGTATTTTATATGCATATTTGTGTGTGTATAGATATATGTGTACATATATATTTATATATACATAGGCATATGTGTGCATATGCATGCACACACACATGTACGTGTGTATGTGTGTGTGTGTAATCCAAAGGTTTGTCTTTAATTTACAGGACTTGAAAAGGATACAGACTTCGTATAGTCTGATCAGCTTATTGTGTCAGAAAGTAGCATATTGCACATGTGTGTAACAATCTACTGATGGTAGACTGCTTCACTAGAAGCCTGATAAGAGATGGAAAACTAAGCAACTTATCAAGGGGCACACCTATTTTGGGAAACCTCAGTGTTCAAGGCTTGGATACTCTTTTACACTGTTTTTTTTCTGTTTGTGTAACTATAGATGCCTGGAAATCACTGACTGATAAAGTTCAAGAAGCCCGTTCCAATGCCCGCCTGAAACAGCTATCTTTTGCAGGTAATGCAATCCAATGTGAAAGTCATTTCTGTTACGCTGTTTAAGGTGTATTAAGAACAAACAGACCTTTTTGTGAGCATCTCGGGGATGGTGTCTTAAATTTTCAGTTTAGCTGCTGACTGATATATGGAGGATTATTCCTCCTGATAAAAAGATTTAAAATTTTAATGTGGAACTAATTAACTAATACAGCTGAAAGTTGTGAAAGTTGCAGGCTAGCACAACAGTTGTATTTAGCAGGCTGCCATATCCTCACGTTCCTAGTCTGTGTTGTCACCTTTTGCTGTGATCTGTTTCTTGTTCCAGGTGTGAATGGTTTGAGGATGTTGGGGATTATCCATGATACTGTTGTGTTTCTGATTGAGCAACTTTACGGAGCAAAGCACTGCCACAACTACAAGTTCAGATTTCATAAGCCAGAGGAAGCCAATGAACCTCCTCTGAATCCACATGGCTCTGCGAGGGCTGAAGTCCACCTGAGGCAAGTATGAGCTTTGTCACTGTTAGGGTTAGAAGTCCGTTTGTTTGATTAACTCTACGACGGAGCATAAAGACCAAATTCCTACAGAGCTCAAGGTTTCCATTAAAAATAAATGTTAGTAATTTTCTTGTATAAATCAATAGTATTCCATCGTTGGAATCTGCACGTTGTTCCGTGCTTTTTTTTGGTCGCTTTGCTTAGCAAAGCGTTCCTGGTTGGTGGTTTTATTCACAGTTTTCAGAAATCATTGTATTATCCTGAAGTTTACAAGCCTTTGAGAGGAGGCAAACTGGGAAAGATATAAAGTAATAAACATGTTAGACTGTTGCAGCAACCAAATGTTTAAACTATTTTCAGAAAATAAAGCAAATTTACTTTGTTTTTTTTGAACTACAGGAAATCTGCATTCGATATGTTTAATTTCTTGGCTTCTAAACACCGACAGCCACCAGAATACAATCCAAATGATGAGGAAGAGGAGGAGGTACAACTGAAATCAGCCCGGTATGCAGCAGGATTTAAGAGTTGAAAAGGGGAAAAATACATGGTGTTAAATAAGTCTGATTTCTTGGTTTTACCTGCTGCATCCTTTGATGTGCTGTTTAAAACTTGAAAGCTACCAAGCAGTAGAAACTATGGGGTAGACTCTCCCATTAGCAAGGGAACAGATGACAGCTAGAAGTGACCAATCAGACCAGTTGTTTTTTGATTTCCCAAACATCCTCACTCCATAATTTAAGCCATTATAATCAGAGTTTGGGTAGAAAAAGGAGGAAATGATCTGTATTGAATTCATAGGAAGGGGAGCTGGTTAGCAATAAGGAGTTTAAGATAAGATACGGAAACAGCTGTACATTAAAAAAAATTTTTTTTAAATCATTGCACTGAATTAATTTTGATTGTGTTCTCAGTAGGCATAGAGCTGTAGTGTCACAGTGCTTAAATGTTTGTATCTTGGAAATTATGCCAGCTACTTTATGTCGAGGACTCTAAACAAAATGATGATCACTCACCAGTATGTTTTTGTTCTAGGAGAGCAACTAGTATGGATCTACCAATGCCCATGCGATTCCGACACTTGAAGAAGACCTCCAAGGAGGCAGTTGGTGTCTACAGGTATGGTTCTGTTCTGGTACTCTACCTCTGGTATCTCTGCCTCTATGGCAGAGGGAGGTGAAAACAGAAAACCTCCTGTGAAGTCAGGTTGCAGTACTCGGGGAAGAAGCTTCTCTTTCTCTTTCCTTTTTCTGAACTCTATGTTTTAAAGTTAAATATTTGGGAGGTAGTTCTCAGCACAAACCACTTACTCCTGCCAGCTCACCAGGGTGATAGCTGAGTGTTTGCTCTGAGGTGGGCAGGAGAAAGCTACTCTTGTTCAGGTTAGGGTTGTGTTATAGAAGTGTAATGAAATTGCACTGGTCCTTGTAGTGAAATGAGCAGTGTTCTGTGAGGTTTGCAATCTTAAATTGTTGAGATTCACTTGTATTGTTTGAAATACCCTCTTAACTTGTTGCTTTTTTAGGTCTCCCATCCATGGTCGGGGTCTGTTCTGCAAAAGGAACATTGATGCAGGTGAGATGGTGATTGAATATTCAGGCAATGTCATTCGCTCCATCCTCACTGACAAACGGGAGAAATACTACGACAGTAAGGTGAGTTATGGACTTTTATAGAAGCTCTTAAAAAGCATAATAAATTCTTTTCTCCATCTGGTCTYCTGAGGAAGGAAATGGAAATGCAGCAGAGAGAGAACTTGATTGTTAATGAGGCTTTGGGATTACTTGGTCTCGGTAATTCTGGCAAAAGTGTATGCTGGAGTTTCAAGTCCTAGAATAGAGTGGCACTTTGCATCTTCAGAGTATGAAACAGACAGCTGATCTTTGGAGTTGTGAGGGATATAGAAGCCTAGGCATGTTAAGATCTGCTCTGTGCCAGAGAGAGCGTGTGTCACAGGTGAGACCAGAGCTTGCGCGTTCACAGCGTAGGTGAGTGTAAGCTGAAGCTCCTCAATAGAACACCAAAGAGGCTGATCAGTCTGCTCTGAAGGAGCCCTGAAGTAAACTTCGCTTGCCTTAGCGACTAAGCATTTCTTGAAGCTTTTTTCATCAGTCTTGACAGAAGCATTTTATTTAAATAAAGCCAGAGCAAAATAACCACAGAGTAGTGGAGTGGCTTAATATTTTTAATTCCCAAATGCTTTAGGTAAAACTGTTGTTTCAGTGACTGAAAACTGCTTTCAGTGCAAAGCAGTGAAGTACCTAAGACGACAGAAATCCTTTCCAAACTTCCAAACCTGACTGGTACAATTGTCTTGTGCAGAAGGGAGTTTGAGAGAACCAGAAGGTGGTTGTGGAAGTAGTACAAGCTTAGACCCTGTGAATGTTGCATCTGGAACACCATGATTTGGGTCTACAAACTTCTCAGGTCTATGCATGCTTACTGGAGCTCTAGGCTTGCTGCTTCTTTCCCCCTCTGGGCTGGGAAGGATACAAGCCTAGTCTTACCACTGCAGATCCAAAGAACATGGGGATGGAGTAATTCAAGCATGAACTTGTGAAGACGAATGAAGAGAGGTTGCAGATGCTCATTAAGACTTGATTTTTTGGTTGCTGTGTTGCAGTAATGAGCTAAGGTGTCTGTCAGGGCAGCTGAGTCTTTGCTTGCCCTGGTCTAATTGCCTTTCTGTCCTCCACATGTAGGGAATTGGTTGTTATATGTTCCGCATTGACGACTCTGAAGTGGTAGATGCCACCATGCATGGGAATGCAGCCCGCTTCATCAATCATTCGTGTGAGCCCAACTGCTACTCCCGGGTCATCAACATTGATGGTCAGAAACACATTGTCATCTTTGCAATGCGCAAAATCTACCGTGGGGAAGAGCTCACGTATGACTACAAGTTCCCCATTGAAGACGCCAGCAACAAACTGCCCTGTAACTGTGGCGCCAAGAAGTGCAGGAAGTTTTTAAACTAGAACTTCCGTGAGCTGCAAGTGAGCCCTAAAGGGCCTGGGGCGAACCAAAGCATACAGTGAATCCCTGCCTTGCTATTTGCAAGGGGCAGGGAAGGACAGAGGCAGGAATGAAGATTGGCTGGGCTCAGGGACCTATCTGGCGGCTGTGTTTCTCTGTCAGAGTCCACATCTTCATGTCTCGCATGCGCACACTTAACCTTATGAAAGACACAGGCGATTGGAGAAGACCCTCAATTTAATTATGTTTTTGCTATTCTCATTTCTCCCCCACCAGCTGTAATTGTTTCTCAGAATGGGGCTAATGAGTGGGAGAAGGGGAAGGAAGATAGACCCAGGCCCAGTGCAAGGGAGGGATCATGGATCCTGTCCTTCTGTCGTCTCTTGGCTCGAAGTGCTGAATGTGGAGTTCTTTTTATTTGATTGCTGTGTCATAAGTTTCAATAGAACGGTGTTTGACTGAGCTTTTCTCCTAGGGAGAGAGACTGTGTCCTACCAACCAGCTACTTTAAGAACTTTGTGCTTATCTGTGGTTCCTCGTGCATCTCCAGAACACTATTTGTGAGTTGGTTGGTATTCATTGTGTGGTGTAGGTGGCCTGGTGCGTTGTCTGGGTCTGGCTTATCTCTGCTGTAATCTAGGAAAATTGAATGGGAAAGAGCATAATAGAGCAGCCTGTAAGCAAGCTGAAAAGAATGTGGGTAGCATTTCACTCTGAAATTCCTGCTTGAGTGCAGGAGAATTCCTGGCATTCTTTAGCAGAGAAAGGGCTTGTGCCAACGAGTTGCAGAGTTGTAAATCTTTGTGAGCAGAGGCTGTATTTCAGCAGAAGCCCACTTGTTAGAGGAAGGAGRTAGTCTTTTCCCATATTATCTTCAGAAGCTGGCTTTCTCCTTTGACCTGAGGAGCTAAAAACTCTTCCAGCCACTGTGACCTTGCTCTGCCACAATGGGGCTGGTCCAAGGGATGGAAGTCTCTAAGGAGAGAAGCAGGAGCAGGTGCTTACTCCCTGCCTTAGCTGCTTACCACTGAAGAACAGGAACTAGGAAGGACAGTTGTGGAGCCTTTTGCAGGAGAAGCTCTGCTCAGGCTAATTAAGCAGCATCATAGGATGTGAAAGAGACAAGTGAGTGACTTCTGTAGGCACGCTCCTGTCATGATCTGTCTTCCGGGTGCAGTTATGTAGCCTTCCCTGAAAGGCACAGGAAGAGGCACCAAAATGGAGTGTAAATTCTGCATGAAAATGCAAGGCCAAACACTAACCAGCCTCCGCGTACTCCGTGCAGCGTTTAAAATCACGTAGGAAATAAATCGGTTGGCACAGGTGAAATTCCTGTAACTGAAGAATCCAACTAACTTTAAATCACAAAATGCTATTGTCCTGGCTTAAGTAGCATAAATCCTTCTCCCTTTTGGGTCTGCTCCACACCTCCACAAAAATGAAAGAAATAAAAAGCCCCAAGCCTAACAAATTGAGACATTGGATTTTACTCTGTTCTGTTTACAGTTTAGTATTTAAGGTTTTATAAATGTAAATATATTTTGTATATTTTTCTATGAGAAGCACTTCATAGGGAAAAGCACTTATGATGAGGCTTTTTAAACAGTGGTGTTATCCTAATTTAAAAGAATCTGTTTTTAATAATTTTTTTTATTTTCGTAGGACGGTTATAGGAAATATCTGGCTGGACACAGTCTGATCCTTTCTCCAGAGAGAGGGATACACTCTTTTTTATTATTATTATTATTATTTTTTAATCTTGTTCTGCCTTTTTTTGACTTTAGTAACTTGTTTCTGGGAGGTTTGGCTGGACCTTAAACTTTATTTACTCGTCAAGGTGGGGACAGGATGGAGAACTGCCCAGCTCCGAAGTGTGACTGTTGGGAACTCTATTGGAACAGATGTTTATGCCCCCAGGCAGGAGGAGGCATGATTCTGCCTTGTCGTGTGCCAGTACCCTATGTGTATTTAAAAAAAGAAAAAAAAAAAAAAAAAAAAAGGCAAGAGAGGACTGACCCTTCTGGATCTCTGGAATTCTGAATGACTGTTTCTGTGGGAAGCATGACTCTTCCCACCCTACTTTGTCCACTCAGATAAGCCTTCCCCAAGCTGGGACTTGGACGAGCATGATGTTGTCATAGCTATAGGTGGGCTGTGGGTCAGAGAGCTGGGGACCCACTAGCCCCCGTCCACTGAGCAGATGCTCCCCCAAGTCAGTGACACAGATATCTTGGCAGAATGGATAGGCGTGAGTGAACCTAGCCCTGAGACTGTGATGAGTAGCAGGGAGAGTCTGTCTCTCAGTCACCGCTGCTCCGTGCAGAGTAGCTTCCCTGGAGAAAGACTGATTTTCTTCTCTGGGGAAACCCTCAGCTCTCCAAATGCAGAAATGCTGTCCTGTGGAGATCTAGCAAAGCGGCAGAGCACCTGCCTGGCCGAGGCTCGCCACTGTTCTGTGCCGGGGTGGTCTGGGGCATGCACGCTCCTTGTCCCATAGTGCCTCTCTTGAAAACATGCTTGTTTTTCCTTTGAGAAGTTAAACCGTAAAGCACCCTTTGCTTTTCTTAGCTGCTGCTGTGGGCAGGCAGCCGTTTTTGGAGTTGGTACGTTGAAAGGCTGCTCTGAGACGGCATCAGCCGTGTGTGGGAAACGGACCGAACTGACTAGCTCCCTAGCATTCACAAGCTGGCACTCCTTTAGCTGTGCTCTTCAGCCCCAAAGACCTTTTCCTCTGACCTGAGACAGAAATACAGCACTCAGAGGGTCAGAAACTGCTGGTTTCCTTTCTTTGTTGCACTGCATGACTATTATTTGGTAATAAGTGTTTAAAGAAAAGTCAAGTTGAAGCTGCATTTGTTACTGAAATGATTTGATGCACTGACAGTTTGGGAACGCACACACCCTGAGAAGGCCAAAAAGCATGTCTGGGGGAATCTCAGCCCTGTATCCACAGACACAGCTGCTCTTTGTCCTTTTTTTCTTTTTTCTTTTTGACAGCAGTGCTGGGGACAGCCCTAGCCTTGGTGAAACCCGTGAATTGTGTCCATGTAGTCCAGCTCAGCTGTGTTCCTCTTGCCCACTCTGATGGGGTTACTGAACCTGGACGAGGAGGGGCACCTTCCCCAGCTAGCAGATCCATTCTGGTCTGCCAAGAGTCAGCATAGCTTCTGGGCTAGAGGACCGAGGAAAAACAAGTCCTCGACAGCAGGAAGCTGTGGTTGCAAAACACTGCCCAAAGGCATCGTAAAGTGGGAAAAGTCACTGGGGGTGGTAGGGAGGAGAACTAAGGAAAGGTGTGTGTCATGAGAGTCCCTGCAGAACTGAGCACCAGGAGCCACCTCTCCTGTGAGGACCGGTAGGGCCAGCGGGTCTGCTGGAGATCCAACTCGCTGTTCGCTTTGCTGCTATACCTGTCGCGGCTCCCTTTGCTGGAAGCCGCTGTGGCCAGTGAAACTGTCTGTAACCCAGAGAAGCTGAGCCGTGCTGACGCGGAGCCTGGGCCAGGGCTCCCCGGGCTCCCCCTTCTGCTTTCTCAGCYGGTACTGTCCAGGACAGAAGTTTGTGCTCGCTGTTTCAGACAAACGGAAGGCAGGAGAAGCCTTGGCAGCTAGTGCGTAGATTGTCAGTGATTCACCTGGAATATGCTGGCCTGTGTGCCCTTGACCCTGTCCTGCCCAGGCCGATGGTGAGCACAGCACAGCTTCCCAGTATATGAATGTATATTTTATAAGGACTGACACAGATCATGCTATCTGAAAATACTAAAAATGGAACCTTAGGGCGTTTATTTTTATTTGTACAAACCGATTTTTTTTGTAAAGGAAAAGCGGGTCATTGCAAAGGGCTGGGTATCTTTTTTTGTTTTTTTTTTTTCCTCCTTTCATTTCAAAGCAATACCAGGTTTTTCAGTGAGATGGTCTTTGTGCAGAATCATGCCATTCAAAACCATACTACTGGTTCACACTCAACACACTTGCAAGTTTTTTTTTTTTTTTTATAACTATAAATACGATATATATAGGAACTAATATAGTAATGCACCGTGTAATGAAGCCTAGTTCAGTATCAGTCCATGGCTTTTAATTCTCTTAACACTATAGATAAGGATTGTGTTACAGTTGCTAACAAAGGCAGGAAAAAAATCAGGCTGTGCATTTCCACGTTTAACTTCAGGTTTGTGCGCTTCAGCGTGGAGCATGCCAGGCCTCAGTAGCGAGGACACTTGATTAATGAGAGGCAAAAGTCAAAAAACAGCACTGGAAGTGTAGGAATTGCCTGGCAATGCCCAGCTTGAGGACTTTCCTGACTTTTAATGTTACCAGTCAGTACTTGTACAACTTGGTTTTTTTCCTTTTTCTTTTTTTTCCTCTCTTTTTGGTTATGAATGTTGGGGTACCACCTGCATATAGGGAAAAATGTGCTCTGTGCTTTCCTGGTATCTTTTTAACAAGGTACTGTAGCTTTGTCTATCAACCAAGAACTATACTTGTGGTGTTTCTTTTATTAAACTTAACAGTCTTTAGTAAATACAGATAGGTGAATAATTGTTTCAAAAAAAAAAAAAAAAGCTCTGCAAAAGCAAGGTCATGTTCTAGAAATACATTTCTTGACAACTTATCATGTATAACAAATCTTTTCTTTTTTTCTTGTGTTCTTCCAAGCTTCTGGTTTTTTTCTTAAAAAAAAAAAAAAAAAGGAAAAAAAAAGATAGAAAGAAAAAAAAGAAAAAAAGAGGAAACATGTCTAAAGTACATCAGTGTTAACTCCCTGTCACAGGGAAGAAGGAAATACTTTAATAGTTTAAAAAAATGCTGAAAGCTCTGCAAAAGACTGAATGTAAAAATAAAAAGTGTACATAGTTGTAAAAACAAAAAACAAAGGAGTTTTTAAACATGTTTATTTTCTATGCACTTTTTTTTATTTAAGTGATAGTTTAATTAATAAACATGTCAAGTTTATTGCTGCAGAGGATTGCTTTTGATTTATTCTTAAACAAGAAGTTGTCTTCCCAATGTCAGTGTTAGCGTTAGGCTCTCATGCTGGGAATGAGTAACATGTGAGAGCAAGAGGAATCTCCTCGCTCGGAGCAGGTCAGCGCCCGCGTGTCACCTCCGCGGTGGTGCCTGGCGCTCTGCAGAAGAGCACGGCTGCCGGGGAGCGCCGGAGGAGGCGGTGGGAAGCGTGACCGAGGCCGAGGGAYGCTGAGACAGGTGGGCGTCTCTGCGCGGGGCCGAGCTGCCGGTGGGGCTAGAGCTGCAGCCCACGGTGATCTGGATCTGGAGCGGGCTGGCGCGGGAGACGGGCACTGGGAGACGCCTGGGGCTGGGGGCCGTGGCGGGAGGAGGCGCCCTGCAGCCCGGGGTGCTCGCCCTGCGCAGCTGCCGGTGCGCGCGGCRCGGGGGCCTCGACCCGAGGGCTGGAGGCAGCAGAGGGGCGGCTCTTGCCGTGCCAGGGCCGAGATGAGCAGCTTTTCCACGCGAGGGTGGCGAACCTTTGTGCTGCGACGGGGCCAGGCGGTCGGCCGGCAGCAGCCYCAGGGCTCGGGGTGGGGGGGACCCGGCTCTGCAGCGGCTCGTGAGGGCACCGCTCCTGCGGGTGTGTTGGCCTTCCCCAGAGAAGGGGGGAACAGGAGCAGGCCTGAGCAGCCGCTGGGGGGTACAGGTCACCTTGAAAACCTTGGGCTCTTTCAACTTGGCTTCTGCCTCCAGCAATTGGTCGTGTTGGCGGGGCGGAGGGTCTCTGCAGCCAGGCTGGGATAGGACGGGGAAGGGTGGAGCGGTGCTGGCGGTGTGAACATTAACCCACCGTGCTGCTGGCGCCCTGGGCGTCACGCAGCCTGCGCTGCGGGGACCTTCCCCACTGGAGCTCAGTGCCAGAGCCACCATGGCCACGGCGAACGACAGAGCTGTCCTACAGACCATCTTTAACCCCAGCACGCCTTTTGGGGACGTCCCTGGGCTGGATGAGGAAGAGGAGGTCCAGGAGGAAGGTGAGATGGCCCCCAGCATGGGTTGTCACTGGTAGGCACCCATCACCACGATGGCAGGGCCACCCCGAGGCGGACAGGAGAGGCACGAGCAGCCCCGCTTGGCCGCGGGACTCCCACAGTTCCTGTGCTGGGCTGGCGGCAGCGGCGGCYGAGGCTGGGGTGAAGTGAGCGGGAGCCGCGTGGGGCTTCGTGCCTGCTCCGAGGCTGGCGCCGAGCCCCGTGCGCGTTGAGACCCTGCTCCAAGCTGAGGCCTCCTCATCCTGAGGCGGGAGGTCCCGGGGCCTGGACGCAAGGGTGCCAGTCAGCTCCAGGCTGCAACTGGCCGGAGTCTCCTGGAGCCGCGGGCTCCCCGCTCGCCCGGGGGCCGTGGGCGCTGGCGGAGCGCAGGACCAAGGCGGCTCCCCCCTGCAGAGGACACCTTTGCCCCAGAGCTGCTGGAGCAGGTGCGGGACCTGGAGCTGCAGGGAGTTTCCGCTGCTGAGTCCGGCGACGTGAGCACGGCCCTTGAGCGCTTCGGCGAGGCCATCCGCCTGCTCCCCGAGCGCGCGTCGGGCTACAACAACCGGGCGCAGGCCCTGCGCCTCTGCGGGGACGTGGCAGGTAAGGGTGCGGGTGGGCCGGAGCGCCGTGCCGGCGTGCCAGCCCGCTGCAGCGCTGCCCTCTTCTCCCCGTGGGCAGGCGCCCTGCGTGACCTGGACGCTGCCATCCGCCTGAGCCGGGGCCGCGGCCGCGCCGCCTGCCAGAGCTTCGTGCAGCGCGGCCTGATCCGCCGGCTGCAGGCCCAGGAGGAGGAGGCGCGGCRGGACTTCGCGCGGGCAGCCCGCCTGGGCAGCGCCTTCGCGCGGCGGCAGCTGGTGCTCCTGAACCCCTACGCGGCGCTCTGCAACCAGATGCTCTGCGAGATGCTGGGGCAGCTGCGCAACCCCCGTGGTGCCGGGGCCGAGTGAGGGGGCCGCTGTGAGACGCCGTGGGCCGGCAGGCGCGTCCTTGCCCCGGCTGGAGGAGGTCTCCGTTCCCGCAGGTGCGGATCCTGTGCTGCCACCATCTCCACCGCCGCGTCCTCGCCCGCTGCGGCGAGTCGGGCACAGGCTGCTCCCCAGCTGCAGGGCTGCCTGCGTGGGGGCTGCCCCAGGGAACGTGCTGGCTACCGCGGCTTTGTCGTGGCTCTGTCCTGCCCCAAATAAACCTGCCTGGCACCACAGCTCTGGGTGCAGCACTGCGTCTTGGTCAGATAGCTCGTCCCACCGGGCACATGGGCTGGGAAAGGGGGCCTGGAGGGATGCCCCACGTGCAGGATGTGGGCGCTCRGCCGTGCCAATCTGGGGCGGGGGCAGAGGATGTGGGGACGCTGCTGCAGCAAGGTGGGCTYCAGCAGCGGAATGCTGGCACTGCAGCACAGTCCATGCAGTGCTGCCATGGAGAGCAGGACGGACAGATGCAGTGTGCTGGGGGACAAGCGTGGGGGGACGCTCGGACTGAGCTGGGGACTKCCCCTGCCTACCGCTCTGTGTGGCRTTGTGGGGCTGCARGGCTGACGATGTTCCAGCCTGGCACTGCTCTCTCAGCTGCGTCCGCCCGCTCAGTTGTGCCTGAGATCCTGTGCACGGAGGCTGAGGGCCCAGGGCTGCTGRTGCTGCTGCTTGTGCTGCTGCAGACCACCTGATGCTGCTCCGCGACATCGTCCTCCCTGCAGGGCTCCCGGGACCCTGCCTCCCAGGTAACCTCTCATTCCTCGCAGGGCTTGGTCTGGGGGTGAAAGTGCTCTGTTTAATGTTGAGCTCCCCTCTGGCTGGAGCAGGGGAAGAGAAGGCCCTGGCGCTCGGCAGGCGAGCAGCCTCTGACACCATGCTGCGGGCAGGCCAGCCCCCGGAGCTGCTCCAGACAGCAATGGTTGTCTTTGACCTGCAGGGCTTGTTTGTCCAGTTTTCGATGACCAGCYTCATTTACAAAGCATCCAACAAGCAGCAATGAGCTCTAGCTGTGAGACGCAATGCCTGTAAGTCTACGTTAACCTTCTCCAGGGAAGTTCATCAGCACTGCAGCCTCCTCCCAGACATTCCCAGGAGCCCAGTCAGCAGCCAGACTCCCTCTGTGATCTGTGCCAGCGTTCCAGGCAGGAATCGAGCAATACTGCGAGCCCCCAAAACCTCCACGTCTCCCTTGCTTACCAGGAGACCGGCTCTTCTCGCTGAGGACACGCAGCACTGACCAGCCCTGGTGAGCCTGGGCCGGGAGCAGTGCCCACGGGGTGGGGGGGGGGGCACCAGCATCCTGCGGAGCCCCTTCCCCTTGCGGACCAAGGTGGGGTTGGCTTAGCAGAGGCCCAGGGGACTTGTTGGTGCTGCGGATTCCTGAAACCCCTTTTGATCCTGGTTTTTCTGCCTAGCAGCAAAAATCTGACTTATGTTTTGTATGCCTGCCAATTTGGCTGCCATCAGTCAGGCAGAACTAGGTTTTAATTGCCTTGATCACCTGTATTCCAAAATACTGAGAATCGGGTGTTCTCTCGGGAGGTTTTGGTGGGCACAGTGTTTTCAGGAGGCATCATCTGAGGGGGAAAGGGCTTTTCTAGCTCCTTTGGGCTGGGATGGACAAGAGCATCTGAGAACACGGTAGTGTCAGAAATCCCAGCTGCATGCAGGGTGTTCCTGTTCTATGCTGTCCTTGCAGTAGGAAAAGCACGGCTTTGCTTGGTGAGAGGAGGCAGAAACACTGTGATGACTCCCTGTGGTGCTCCAGTACTGGTGAAGAAGAGGTGCAGCAGTCACATACCAACCCCACCATTGACACCAAGGAAGCCAGGTCAACTCCCTGTAAAGGGAAGCACCTTTGGGAATAGCATTTTGGGAACATGAATCTCTGCCCTGCCTCACTCACATGCAGCTACAAGTAGGTAATGGCAGCATGAGAGCTCCTGTGGCCCATGCAGTCAAGCCCTGAGAGAAACCACCCTCTGCTTGCCATTGCTGCTCCAGGATGCTGCTCTGCACCTTGGTCTGCTCCCGTGTCCCAGCTCTTGTCCTTAGTAATGGCCACTTGTGAGCCATGTGTCCTGCCAGGGCGCCAGTCCCCCTTACTTCATGAGCGTGCTTCCAGACAGAGCAACTCCTGAAGCCACCTGTGGGCACTCTCATTGCTAGAAAGCTGCCAGAGCTCAGGGGGCTGCCTGGCACTGGGTACTGTGTTGGAACAACTGCGGCTGAGGGAGCCAGGGAGTCTCGTTAGGTTGCTGGCACTGAGCAGCCTCTTAGCAATACGTTAAGCTATGCATTGGAGCAGCGAGCTGGCAGTAGCTCCCTTAATTGTTTTCAGTAGCTACACTGTTAGCCAAGGCATGTTTTTATTTAACTTATGCACTTTAAAAATAGATTACCACCAAATGCAGCAAAGCTGTTTATAGATAGACTCTGTCAAGCTGCTACTGCCTTGATTCCTCCYAGAGCAAGGGTAAGCACCAGCCTGGGGTTTAGCAGGTTTGTGACCTGCTTGCTCTGGGAACCTCGCCACCTCTGCCAGAGCTGTGACAGACGTGGGCAGACAGCGTCCCAGTGGCTGGAAAGAGTCTTCCTAACAGCAATAAACTAAACTCAAGTGTCTGTGTAGTGCTGTACTGGTTACTTCTCCTAATCATTTCTCTGCTGAGCTCTATTAAAACAGCTGGTGGGAGCAAGAAACATAAACAGTCCTCCAGATTTTAACATGCTGCTCTCATCAGTCTTTGACCACCTGAAGCCTATAACAAACGCATCCTGTGTCACCTGCTGCTACCTGCAGGCACAGAGAGGTAAGCTGAGAGAACTGTCCCTGCCCAAGCTCTTCTGATTTTCACAAACTCTTTTTGGCACAAAGTGCAGAAAGGAAGCAATGATACTGTTGCCCATAACAACATGACTTGAGAATAGAAAAAGGGACTCAATAGCAACAGGCAAAGGAGATCTGAGAGATCTGGAGTATGGTAAGACCTTGGAACACACCAGGTGAATCATTTTGGTGTCTGAGCATGGAATTTATTTCCACCTGCTGTAGTGCTCGTCAGGTGTACTCTACGAGTCTGTATTCTGTAATATGTCATGTAGAGTCTCCCATTTGGTAGAGCTAGTATAATGCTGTATTTCTTGGGGACAAGTCACAACGGAGGGATCAGGCAGCATCTGCAACAAATGCCATGAGTAAAACCCTATTCTATGATTCCCTAGCAGCTTAGCAGTGCCCATAAAATATGGGAGACTTTTGGAACGCTGTGCTTTGCCTTAGGAGTTCATTTGGTCAAATCTCTACACCCAGCAGCAGATATTGATCCAGGAGATCAAGATTTAAGGTGAAGCTTCATGTAAAGCTTAACACTTCTGCTTCTGCTTCTTGGGAAGCTGGGTTGGATGGAGGGCTCCTAGCCTTCTTCCCTTCAGCCAGAGATTTGAAATGCTGCAGGGAAAAGAAAGCGTTAATGCAAAGATTTAACTCTGAATAACTAGAATAAACACAGCATCTGAAAACACAAGCCCCTTCCCCTCTGTATGACCTGTGTGGTCAGCAGCCACCTAGAGCCTTGTGTTGGCCTCTGGCGTTTCCAACCTTGTTCTGTCCAAGTTCCTCTCTGTGCTTAGCACATTCACCAGTTCTTCACTGGGAAAAATATTCTGGACTTATGCTGGACTGTTAAACACTGCTGCATCCCACCTTTGCAATAAATCAGAGGCACCTTGTGTAATGCTGCAATACTAATATTGTTTCTCTGAGATATTAGGAAAATTAGAAGCTTTGAAAATGTTCTTTAGGCCCCTTTTATGTTGGCCTATTAGCARTTTGCAAACACACACAGGGTAGCAAGGCCAGTTTTAGGGGCAGAAGTCGTGTAATGCTCCCAGCTGGGTGACCAGGGCCCGGCCAGAGCTGCTTACCTGCGAGTTCTTGAATTCCGAGTAGAGAGTGAAAAGGACGTGCAAAGGCTGGATCCGACTCTTGTACACAGGGATGTCCAGAATGGCTACAAACAAATACCAGAAGTACACGGGAGTACATGGGCCATACTGCCCTGCAGAAAGTAAGTGCTGTAAGTACCAGCTGCCTCCCATTGCTTGGGCCTTTGTTCATCAAAGGCCACACGTGTCTGGCACAAGGGTTCACTTCCCACTGCAAGCAGCCAAATATGGTCTTGGCTTCTTGGGGCTGAATCTACATCTATATAGGCCTCTTGCTTTTGCTAATGCCAGGCTAGCTGTACATTTGTGTCTTCAGTAGTCAGGGGTGCACAGGACTGGAGCTGGTCTGTCCTGAATACCCAGAAGGACCAAGTGCACCTAGAAGTACTAGGTTGCTTTTTTTTTTTTTTTTTTTCCTTTAAACTCTTAGAACAGGAGGAGAGTTCTCTAATCACTCTCGTCAGCCTGCCCAGCAGAGTAGACGGAACCCAAGCCTCTTCATAAGGAATAGCACTGAGCTTATAACTGCCTGAGACATCATCTTGAGACCAGCATGAGATAATGTTGTCACCTCACAGTATCTTTTAAAGCTTCATGTTTCTATTTTCTGGTAGTTTCTGGGCTAGAGACAATCAGATGTCTTTGAAGAAGAGGAAGAAAGGGATATCCTCTGCTTACCACATATCATGTCGATGTACTCTGTCAGGCTACAGCTTATCTCCGCAGTTGGGAGGCCCACCTGGAACAGAAGTATTTATCAGCTCTATTTCCACACAGCAAAAATCTGAGAGCATGCACCAATATTAGGCCCATCACAGAGGCTGCCTGGGCTGTGGCTGGGAATTCAGGCATTAGGCTGCTCCTCCTATCTCTTGGTAAGGGAGAAATGCTAGAAAAGGAACAAATCTGAACTAATCAGGCTACAGGCAAAGCAGTCAAAAAGGAATAGAAACCCAGATTACATGCAAGGAGGTTACTAGTATCATGCACTGAACTAACTACTCATCACCTGGACAACATACCTTTCCCAGGAGTTCTTCAAATTCTGGTAACCATTCCTGCATGAGAGTTTCAATGTCAGGCATTGGTCTGCAAGGGAAAAAAAAACATATACTTCAGGGTTATGTGCAGGTAATGGAAATAGTTTCCAACTGCCAGACTGGTGTACATGGGACAGCCTCTGTTCTGTCCCGTTGTGGGACAGTACGTCTGTGGAACATCAGTTTGGGCATTTTTATTTAAGAAAACAAGGCTAAGTTTTAAAGGTGTAACATCTGTGCCTGGCACTATGGCTAATGGAAGATGCTAGAAACAGTATATCCTTTGGAGTGGGGTTGGACAGCTTCAAATTATGAGTTTGGGCAGAAGGGACTGCCACAGCAGCTGAGAACTGAATGAAGACATGGTAAGAATAATAGCCTTGCCTCCTCTGATTTACCCAGGTTTTTCACTTTTTTTGCAAACTCACTGCTTGCATGAAGCTGCACGTTAGATGTCCTASCTGTTGAGCTAATTCAAGTTAGGGAAGAAAAGAGAAGGGCAGAGGGGGAAGTGAGTGTCCTGCATACACAGACTGCATGACTGCCCTGTAAAGCCACAAATGCCTTCTCCTTCTTAGTGTCACTTGGATCGCTCCACTCAGTGCTCCTGGGCTCTCCTACTAGCCTTCCACTGAGCCGATTTTACACTGCACAAGTACATGCAGCTGCTAAGGTAAAGGAGAGCTGGTATAATGACTCACCTAGTGTAATGGACAGTGGCAGGTGGTTTGCAACGATGCAGCTCACTGATGCTTTCGATCCAGCTGTCAATGGCTTTGGGGTTCTTTTCTGCATTCTCTATACTCTTCACTTTTATCTGCTGCTAAAAATAAAAATATGAATCTGAAAACACATTGTWGCAGATTCTTGCAAACCCTGTGTTTTTTTCTGATTGAACTGTGTATTTGCTCTTTCCTAGCTGCACCATGTCAGCTGGTTTCTGCAGACAGAAGAGCACCGGGGAAACAAAATGCTGAGTAAAACCAGTTAGTGACAAACAAAAGGAAACATAGATACAAGTCTGTACCAAGACTTCCCTGAAGCAAGGTTTTAGATGCATTTCAGTCTAACGGTTGAAAAGGATTGTTGTTTTTCGGTTGTTGTTGTTTTTTGAAAGCCAAGTTATCTGTTTTGCTGCAACATTGTATTCATTCAGCCACAAAGTAAGACTAAAACATCATCTTTTCCCTATAGTGTGCAGTAAATGTCTCCTTTTCCCTCATAACTCACTGCGATGTTGTGTTGTTTGGAATTCTCTGTTAACCAAAGAGAGAGCACTGTGGGATCTGACTGCTTTGTAGATGGTTCATCTAGGACGAGCAGGCCAAGGTTGTCAGGTTTGCCATCTGGACGTGGAACCTGCAGATAAACCGAAAACCTGTAATTCCAATGGAGAGGAAATAGGGGCTATTTAGTACAGACCTTCTGTGTGGTTTAATCATCACACTCTAAMAGCAACTGGCAGGCCTGCTATTTTGTAAAAGAAAATGTATGAGAAGAGCACTACCTGAAATACACAAGGTGTTGGACAAAAGAAGGTGTAGCCATTAGCTCAAGTGATGTATGTTTTGCTTGAAGAGGTCACGGAGCTGACCACACCAGTCGCAACCATTTGGAGTGTGACTTCCTAGGTGTCTAGTACAGTACCTCCCACAACTCAGAGCAAAGGTCGCTCACTGCTGCACAGATGGTGTGGTTGGCCTCTTTGACTGTCAAGATCAGCAGTGCCACATACTCTTTCAGCATGTGCAGCAGGAAAGAGAGAAATACCTCAAAATTGGTATACCTTTAAGAATGCATCAATGTCTCCAACAGCAGGAATGAAGTCTGGAATGAAAGGCTGCAGTTTGTGCTCGATTTCTATTATTTGGGGAGTGTACCTGRAAAGCAAGCACACACAGGAACACACACAGCAGGTAACTACAAATTTACCTGCAAAATTTATCATTAAGTCAAAGGAGAAGTAAACAGAGCCTAAAACTCTTTCAACTCACCTCCTTATATATTCAAAGAGTTCTTTAATTTCAGTAGATACTGGCAGATAATCATAGTCTGCTGGGTTGTAGGCACTAAAGAAAGGAAAGGATATTCAGATGAAGATTAAATCACAGTAGGTTCTGTACAAGGGTGCTAATGGTAGAAAGGCAGGAACCTGGATCCAACTGTACAACAAAATTACGAGGGAACTATCTTGAAGTGCTCACAGAAGAGTTCTTGCACACAGTAACAGTACTGAACTACTTTTGTCAGAGGCATCCCAGCCAAGCAGCAGGACAGTGACAGAGAGTTTGCRTGGGGCTGTTTTAAAGATCCGGTGAGCACAAAGCAGCACGCGGCGTAAACGATGCCGGGAGAGCACGGGACCCTCACCCCGCCAGCGCGGCGCCGCGCTCCTCCTCCTCGTCGTCGGCCGAGTCGCTCTCGGAGCTCTCGTCCTCCTCGTCGTCGTCGTCGTCGTC
>NW_028186116.1:1394972-1405904 GCF_003343005.1 Rhea americana
AGGGCCCGGGCCCGGGCCTGGGCCTGGGCCTGGGCTGGCGGGCGCTGCTGCCCCCTTCCCCGCCGCCACCCCGGAACTGTGGTGCTGGGGTCGCCAGCGCTTGGCGCGGCGAGGGCACGTTCGCTGCGCTGTCGCCAAACCCTGCAGGCCTTCGTGGCTGCTGCCGTAGGCAAGCTTCAGCGCGCTTGTCTTAAAGGTCCTGCGGAGCAGGAAGACTCGTGTTCGGCAGGGCCTTGTGACTGGTACCGCGGGTGTGTAGCACCAGGCTTAGGAGAGGGCCGGCCAGCCTCCCTCACTGGTAGGCAGCATAAAGCTGTGAGGTTTTTCCTCTGTTGGAGTAAATCCTGCTCCTTGTTTCCCATCCATAGTGTCATTTCTCTCAGCAGAGGCTGCCGTGCTCTCTTCTCCTCAATAGCTCAGTGGAAGAGGAGAGCTGCATGTTAGCTCACCACTTTGAAAACTTGGTGCTCTCTTTAGCTCTCTTGTGTTGTGCTCTGAGACCTTTTACAGAGTAGTTAGAGAAGAGAAGCTTGCTTTTGGCCTGTTCATTTCAGGACATGTTTGTCTGTTTGTCCCTGAGTTGCAAAGCGTTAGGGCTCCTAGGGTAGTAGAGAAGACTTTGACAGTTTTATCAAGGCATCTGAATGTCTCACCTGGGCATACACAGAGCACTATTGCTCTGGATGTCAGGTAGGGCTTTAAATCAGTCTGCATTTGAGAGCTGGTAACACTTGCCTTATTATTACAGGGCTGTAAATAGATAGTGTTGGGGATTTAGATTTTTGCTGCAGAGAACTGCCTTATGTTGACTAAATCAAGAAGCTAGTTTTCCTTGAGGACAAACTTCAGAAAGAAGCTTTGGTACTCCTAAGGCAATCAGAGAATGTAAATGGGTAATTGCCTAAGTGCCTTTGTGTTGTTGGTATGATAACATCTGTGAAATACTCAGGAGAATCATCTGTGTGCTGTAATTAATACAGCTTTCCATATTTTGTGAATATGACTTTACTGTAAATGTGGCATTGAGGAGAAACCTYGCATTTCAAAACAATCCTATGTTTAATGCTAGCTAGAAACTATTCTATCTTTGAACAAGCCATTGTGTGTCAGACTTACAGAGACTGTGTGGTGTTGGAGACCTGCTCCCTGCAGGGTGCAGCTGACGGGGCGTTTGCCCTCCCCACAGGTGCTACTGGCCGCAGCGGTCTGCACAAAGGCGGGGAAGGCCATTGTCTCCCGACAGTTTGTGGAGATGACTCGAACCCGCATCGAGGGACTACTGGCAGCTTTCCCGAAACTCATGAACACTGGGAAGCAGCACACTTTTGTGGAAACAGAGAGTGTGCGGTATGTATATCAGCCGATGGAGAAGCTCTACATGGTGCTGATCACCACCAAAAACAGCAACATCCTGGAAGACCTGGAAACACTCCGACTTTTCTCCAGAGTGGTAAGGGTCTACACTTGAAAACACTGTGTGCAAATTTGCGTGTATGTAGCCTGAAACAAAGCTGTTATAAGGGAACCTGATTACTGAAACACTGTCTTGCCTCCACCTGAACAGATTTTCATTTTCTATAACCATTTCCTGATGTGGAGGTAGGCAGTGGTCTTGATCTTGTATGTTTCTGCAGCATTTTTGAATTGCGCATGGAAAGCTTTTGGTTGCAGTTTTAGTGGTGAGACTGAAGGGAATTTGCTACAGCAAATTTAGCATGAAATGTTTGCTATGTTCTTAAGGCAACACCTATATTTCTTCTAAAAACAAAATAACATGATGCTACAGTATGTGGTTATTAGAAGTACAATGTTACCTCAGARATATTTCTAAGTAGTATATTTGTGCAGATGTCATTATATTGATTTTATAGCCTGTTTCTGTCATATACAGCTAGAGGACCTTCAGGAAGTTCTTCAGCTGTGCAGTGTTTTTTTTGTGTAGGTTTCTGTAAGTTATAATGTTGCAGAATTAAGAGGTTGTCTAAATATTTCGAGTTCAGAAAAAATAACAAAATGTGTTAAAAGCTCACCATGTTGTTTATTAACRACAGAGAGGAACATCAAGGAGTTCAGTGGTATGCAGGTCTTGTGGGGGATCTAGAACAAATTTGAAGTCCGGGGATAGCAGAAAGAAAATGTTAAGACGTGCTTACATCTGTTTCTACGAGGACTCCTTTGGCATGTTTTTCCCTACCTAGATCCCTGAATATTGTCGAGCTCTAGAGGAGAATGAGATCTCCGAACACTGCTTTGACCTGATTTTTGCCTTTGATGAAATTGTTGCTCTGGGCTACCGTGAAAATGTAAACCTGGCACAAATTCGGACCTTCACTGAGATGGACTCACATGAAGAAAAAGTGTTCCGAGCTGTCCGAGAGGTGAGCAGAAGTAATTGCAAGATTGGTATTCTCTGTCTGGGAAATGCTACATTTAAAGCAAAAATGTTATTCTGCTATGATACAGGTCTTAGCCTTATTTTGCTTCTCTCTAAGCTAAATGTTCATCTTCTGTTTTCTTTTCCTTCACGATGGATTCATAAGCAAATCGGCTTAGTTTTACTTGCTGTGTGGCGAAGACTGAGATCCCAAAGCACTCTCAACCTTTTATCTTTCCCTTTAGACTCAGGAACGTGAGGCAAAAGCTGAGATGCGCCGTAAAGCAAAGGAATTGCAGCAGGCCAGGAGGGATGCAGAGAGACAGGGCAAAAAGGCACCAGGTTTCGGTGGGTTTGGTAGTTCAGCTGTATCTGGAGGCACAACTGCAGCAATGATCACAGAGACCATCATTGAAACAGAGAAGCCTAAAGTGGCACCAGCACCTGCCAGGTATGTGTGTAGTAGGTAACAAATAGTCCTTGGAGTTAGCACTGGCTGAAAAGTATGTGCCCAAATAAAAGGTTTCCATAATTCTCCTCTAGAGGCTTACTTTCCTTGTTGCTTTTGTTTTGATAAAGAGGGGTGCTAAAATAACTGGCATGCCTCAGTACATAAGGTAGTAGTCACCTGTGGACTGTATGCTGGAGGGATCTGCCAATGTTTGGCCAAGTGGACACTATTTTGGAGGTCAGGTCTCTTGCCTGTTCCTGCAAAAAGCATGCAATTCTAATTATGGCTTATCTGTGTAGCCCTCCCATTGGGTTACCATACCTGTTGATACAGTCAGGCCTCTCCCATTAATTTTGCTGATCTGTGTTTGTTGACCTCTAAGCCTTTAATATGGGTGCTTRTAAGCCAGTATGCATTATATGTTCTTTAGTTCAGCTGGCTGTTATTTAAGGACATCTGTTACATGTGTCACTGTAGCATCTGAGCATCTCATAGTCAGTATGAAGTCCTTAATGGGCAGGCCGCTTCTCATTTTGTGTCTGAGAATGAGATACCAGATAMTGGTAGAACTGGGAACAGAATTCAATCTACATTGCGACCTGTTTTACTACATATGAGACCATCTGCTGTACACTTGGGCTTCTTTGAAAAAGACTGCAAAGATAAAGTGACACTGATGGAGGGGGAGATAGTCCAGTTATAGTAATGGATGATAGCTGAGGAAGGATGAATCTGCCCTAAATTGGCTTGGAGACATTTATGCGTTTTTTTTCTTTAGGCCCTCAGGTCCTAGTAAAGCTCTGAAACTTGGAGCTAAAGGGAAGGAGGTGGATAACTTTGTGGACAAGCTGAAATCAGAAGGAGAAAATATCATGACTTCTGTAGGCAAACGCTCCACAGAGGCAGCCAAAGTTCTTGCTCCTCCCATCAACATGGAGAGGTAGGTATTGTCCTTGCTTTAAAAGTAGTGTTCTTACAGCTTCCTGTATGAWCCCAATGTTGCTTCAAGAGCTATTAAAATCTTTCTTCTTAGTTTTTGGAATGGGCCTTTTTTTGCTGTTAAACTTTTTGTGTGCTGAATCTGGTATGTTAAAAGGTGATGGGCAGAATCTTAGAAAGCACAGCGAAAAAAAGATAGATGGCTCATTTGATTAGACATTGCTTTAATTAAAATAGGATGCACGTCCATTGTTTAGCTGAGATTGGAGATTTTTCTTTGCTTTTGGGAATGTTGCTCTTTCCCGACGTTTTTGCCTTCAGATAAGGTAACGTAGCTGCTGTTTTTTCTGTTCCCCAGACACAAAGACTTCCTGTTTAATTGTAGTGTAGAGTACGAGAAGTCGTGGTTTGTTTTCTACRTGGCAGTTCAGAACCCTTTACTGCCATGAGTCAAGCTGCTGCAAATTAAAGGGGTATTCAGTGAACAGCATATCAAGATGCTATATATTGTTGTTTTTCTGGACTTCTTTTTGTTCTGGGCTTGCGTCTGTAGATTGGTGCCTCCTGGAGCAGTGTTGCTGTGTGCATCTGTTGTCCTGTCTATGTTACTCTGTTTGGGGCCATCACTGTCTTGAACACTAACCTCACATCTTGTCTGTTAGATATAAGTGTAGTACTTGAGATACTGCTTTTCTTCTGTCTAGCGTGCACATGAAAATAGAAGAAAAAATTTCCTTGACTTGTGGCCGTGATGGAGGATTGCAGAATATGGAGCTGCATGGCATGATTGTACTGCACATCTCTGATGAAAAGTTTGCACGGATTCGCCTGCATGTAGAGAATGAAGA
The DNA here is from genome assembly GCF_003343005.1 of Rhea americana. Lineage (NCBI taxonomy): Eukaryota > Metazoa > Chordata > Aves > Rheiformes > Rheidae > Rhea > Rhea americana. The sequence continues at coordinate 1,399,585 of NW_028186116.1, forward strand.
CAAGAGGGGAGTACAGTTACAGGTAGAGTCTGTTTCCATGCTGCTGAACATGCTTTTGCTGCTCTCCAGGGCAAAATATGGGAACTATTTCAGTGCATCCCACTCTGCTATGCTTTTGTCCAAGCCTTCTCAGCAAATGCATTGAAAATACCAATAGTTGCTGTAGACATTACTGCAGCATAAATACAGGGCCAGCTCATGGCCAAAAGGCTGAAGTTCGCTTGAAAAATCCAATCTCATGCTTGTCTTCGTACCTTCAGAGCCTTATCTATCTACTGATGCACATTGGCATGCCACCTGATGTCACTTGGACTTTGCAGCAGTCTGATGTGTTGCTTGATGCTAGTTTTACCATGTGAGCTTTAGCCATGGAGCAGGAGTGTTAAGTTACTGTGCCGATGAAGAATGAATTTATTTTCTAAAAAGCTGTTTCCTCCCGGTCGTTTGTGTCTTGCTATTTCTGTAAGTATCAAAAACAGTTGTCAGAACTGGAGCCCCTGGTTGCAGTTAGTACTATAACCTCAGAAGAGTCGTAGAGAGATGTTCTTCCCTTTTTTTCCTGTGTATTTCTGTTACCTTACTGAGCTTGGAAGATTGTTTTGCTTTGATATGTTGCATGGCTCCATCCTTCAGGGCAAGAACTGGCCTGTATTTAGCTGGCTGTAGGTCTGTTGATAAAGTAGTAGATTCCATATCAGCTCATCTCAAACAAATTCTGAACAGTACTCTCGCATTTGCCACTTCAGAGGGAAGATTAAATCAAACCCAATGTTGACTCTTGTCTTTCTAGTTAACGTTCAAGTTACACTAACAAAAATCCTTTGCTTTTTAAAAGTTGTTCATATTTGATGCTGTGGTTTAAATTGAGTTTGACTGCCATCGTTTGTGTTAATATRTGCATAAAGGCTGCTGATGGAAGTAGTATTCTTGTGGTTTCAGGGTATTCTTCCAGGTAGTGTGAGGTTGGAACATTTTAGGAGGCTGCTTTTTTTTCTGAAGAATGAATGTTTTAAAAACACTATTTCAGATTTTAAGCATTGTTACAGTTGTTCTGTAAGTATCATCCTGGTTTTCCCTCGCTTAAAGTGTCTGGACTAAATTACAAGTAAAAATTCCAGTGGTGTCAATTTTTCTTCATGGATCCATGTTTTTCTAGAAGGAGTTGTAAGTTGATAAGCAGATGTGGTCCAGTAGGGTTTCTGAGACAGGAAGAATTAAAAGGTGTGTTTTCTAGAAGAAAATACTTGGGGATGTGTGGGGCCATCTTGTTAGAACCTGAGTTACCTATATATAGTTCTGTCCCAAGGCTTAAAATTACCGCAGTGACAGACACGGTCTGGGCTTATGTTCCCATTTCAGACCCACCCAAATGTGGACAAGAAGCTCTTCACTGCGGAATCGCAGATTGGTTTGAAGAACCCAGAGAAATCATTCCCTATTAACAGTGACGTGGGTGTGCTGAAGTGGAGGTTGCAGACCACAGAAGAGTCCTTCATTCCTCTGACAAGTGAGTTCAAGCGCGCATGTGGCATTTTGTATATGGCCTGGGGAGCTTGGGCGGAAGAGGCTTATCTTCAGCCAAGGCTTGCCAGCTTGCACCCTGCCTTACAGAAGCACAGCTGGCTCTGGAGTGAGATATGTTGTGAGACTACTAGAGTGCAGAGATGGGAAGACCTTTGTGTCTTCTATTTAGATAGTACCTGTTGTTCACACTAGTGAATTGCTTTCAGTAATGCTTTTAAGAAAAGCTTTTTGCAGCTCTTCAAGTCAGAATTTCTTGTTGATAATTGTGCTGTGCTTTTTTTGAAGTGCATCATTTTTGGAACATCTGCTTCACTTACAAAGATTACATGGTTTAGGATACTGTTTTTGTGTCCTCAGTTAACTGCTGGCCATCAGAAAGTGGGAACAGTTGTGACGTGAACATTGAATACGAGTTGCAAGAGGAGAGCCTAGAACTGAATGATGTGATCATCACCATCCCTTTGCCGTAAGTAGCATTCCACCTAGGGGCAGAGCTGACAAGTGCCTTCACGTATCCTGTCAATTCCTTTCCTTTTCTGTCTGGCCCATGCCTATGGGCTTGAACAGGTGTACCCTTACCTAAGGACAGATAAGCTATTGTAGCTTCTTGTTGCCTGCTCTAGGTCTGGTGTCGGGGCACCAGTGATTGGGGAGATTGATGGCGAGTATCGCCATGATAGCCGGAGAAACCTCCTTGAGTGGTGCCTGCCAGTGATAGATGCCAAAAACAAGAGTGGCAGCCTGGAATTCAGCATAGCAGGGCAGCCAAATGACTTCTTCCCAGTGCAAGTCTCCTTCGTCTCCAAAAAGAACTATTGCAACATACAGGTATGGTTACTGCTGGTGCAGGACTCGCTCTGAAAGAGCTGAATGCACTGGGGGCACTTGGCAGAGCATGCTGTTGCTGTTTCATGCTAATAATGCTGAGGAGAGCTGCCCTTAGCCTCTCTGGCTACATGTGTGGCATCTACTTACCTGTGCAGCTGATGTTCTTTAGCTGTCTGCCTTATTGTGCTATCCCCTTCCCTAGAAAGGTGATGGAGAGAGAGGCCATCTTCCTCAGAGGCAGCTCTTTGTCACAGTGCTGTGGTCTCCTCTTGCTCTGCTTTAATTCTCTGTGAATCTGAGACTGCCCCTTCCTCTGCCTCCAACTGGTCCCAGTGAAAGAGTAAGCAATGCTGCTGAGGATGGCTCTGCAGGTGTAGTGCTTCACAACGTGATTCTTACCTCTTGCAAGCTTCCTCAGTTCATCCTTTGGGTAAAAACTGCTGTGGTGGGGTGTGATGCGTACGCACTGCTGTCCCATTTAGTGAGGGCTTAGCTGTTAGTAATATTATGTTTTTAACTGRATTCGTTGGTGCCGGTGAATAGTTCTGCTAACTGCAGCTTCCTAGAACTTGCCTGCAGTTTGAGTTAAGCCTTCATGCATCTTCTAAGTAGTAATGAATTGCCCTCAAACTTGTGTTAGAGAATCTATTGACTTTCCAAGCGAACAGACTTCTCAACGTAAGCTCTCTGCCCATCCTCTGTTGAGCTGTAGCTCACAAGCGCTGCTTAACCCTTTGCAGCCTGTTTTAAGCAGATGTGARGTTATTGTCAAGATTGGACATCAGAGTTATCTTTCTCCTGTTTTCAGGTTTCCTGAGAACAAAGCTCTTTCTTACGGTACTGACTTGGGTTTCAAAGTAATAGGCTAATTTTAGCCTTGTGACTGCCTCAGAGTTAATCAGAAAGTTCTACKTAGGCATGACTTGGGACCACAGTGTTAAATGCTAAACTAACTGAGTGTGTTATCTCCACAGGTTACCAAAGTGACCCAGGTAGATGGGAACAGTCCTGTAAGGTTTTCTACTGAGACCACCTTCCTGGTGGACAAGTATGAAATCCTGTAATGCCAGCTGTGGGAAATCGTGAAGGAAATTTTTAAATTAAAAAAAATAYAAATAAAAGAGGCCGAAGTTGATTCTGAATGTCTGGAACGCCGCAGTCCTCTCTGCTAAGACATGTGACTCTGTTGGCCATTTGCAATGTTCCTGGGTCATAGACGTTTTTTGGCAGAGTATTGACATGATCACAGGAGGAAAGACTGCAGATTTCTTTGGCAGATTTTTTACTGGCCAGCAGAAAAGCAAGATCTCTGCAGAGAACACTTCCCCTTCTTGCAAGAAGCTGACTAGAGCTCAGTCCCAGAGCATGCTAGACATTATTCTCTTCCTTTTTTTAAACCTCACACACACTTCTGTTATTGGTGCTGCCATTTTAATTTTTCCTCTGCCTTCAACTTGTGTTTCTATTGATGAAAGCAGACATTAAGATAATATGTACAAGGGCATTTTGCTTCACTGGACCACTTCTGTCTGGTAGAAGTGGAACAAGTTGACTCCAATTTCTAAGGTGGGGGGTTGTGGCAGGAGTTATGAGTCTTAGCTGAGATGCTCTGTCCTTTTGGCTCCGCACCATCATTTGCTGTCCCCTCAGCCCTGCTTTACAGTGATGAACCTATGTTTGGGCTTATCAGGAGGCCTGTAGGCCTCCTGTTTGGTGTCTTTAGATCAGAGTGGGCTTGTAGGGAGCAGAGACTGCACCTCTGAATTGTCTAGTTGCTGCTGCGAAGGAAGGACCATCCAGAAGTGACCCACGTCCCATTTTAGGGTCTGTGTCTATTGCGATAGCTCTTGGGCCAAAATTTTAAAGCAGTTTCGTTCATTTAGAACCATCTGTGTATCCCGACTTGAGCTGCTCAAGTTTCTTGGTAGGTCGAACCACTTTGCCTGCCAGGGTGAGGACCTGTGAAGAGGTATGGAGACTAGTTTATTCAGTCTGTGCACGGATTGCAAGTTCTATTAGGACCTGTCTGAAACTAGTGTTTTCTCTGAGCCCTTTGCAATGTAGGAGGAAAATGATACTAGTTTCCAGAGTACATGCTGGACTGATCTGACCTTTGTGGAGCATTAACAGCACCTGAGCGTTACTTGCCGTCACAGAGACGTTCCTTCTCTGACTGCCTGAATAGCATTATTTAATTCATCCCACAGAGTGTGCTCTCTTCAGAATTCATCTTGCCCATTTGATTCGGGGGCCTGTCACTGAGTGAGCGGTCGGTGGTCCTAACCTGACTCCCGCTGGGTTGTAACTGACCAACGACATGGTGCCTTGCTGCTGTATGAAAGGCTACTGGCTCTGAGCAGTGAGAGAGTCGGGCGGCACGCGTCCTGTCCTCAGAAGTCCTAAAAGCTTACGTAGTGTGCTCCAAGAAGAGTACCTCCATGAGAGTAAGTGCATGTCAGTTCCCACAGGGTCATCTGCCAAAGAAGTTAGCAGTCTCTCTTCCGTTAATAGTACGCACCAGTGAGGAAATAAGCCCTGTTCTTTTGATGGGAGGGTGGTGTGTTCTATGAGAGGGGAAGCCAACCCTGTTCTGTAGCAAAGTAGACAATGAATCCTATTAATTCAGTTCTGTTCAAGAGTTGCTTGTCTGTATGATTTTAAAATGGAGTCGAATTTAGTTCGAACAGCAAAGGAGCGTTTTTCTTAAATTTTGAGGGTAATATTTAAAAAAAGAAACACATTTTTTGTAACCCTGTACAATAATGGCCTAGGGACTAGAACACATTCCAGTGTATACAAGAATACAAATTCTTTAATCAAATAAAGAGTATTATAAAAGGAAACTGGCTGAGATCCTTCTGGCTTGCTTAGGTTTTTCACACTGTGTGCCATAGAAGACATGGCAGATGATATCAGACCAACACAAAAGAAGTGGGAATTACATGAGCAGAATTGCAGTTTGGTTTGCTTGCCCTTAAAAGTAATTTTGCTTYTGAATGTGTGCAGGTTGTGTTTGATAGGGGAGACCGCTCTGGAACTTCTTGAAAGAACGAGCTCTTGCCTTGTTATAGTAGGCTGAACTTTGACAGCTTCTGCTGTTCAAATTTTAAATCCAGAGCTGGAGATGCAAGAGACGTGTTTAAAACATGAGAAGAATGAGAGAATTTTCATATTAGTGTTCAGGTGTGACTATATATACATGAGTTGGACTAGATGATCTCCAGAGGTCCCTTCCAACCTTACTGTTTCTATGATTTTGTGACTATATATATATGAATAATATGAAGGTAGTTGAGCTTTTCCTCCAGGAGTGCTCTGATACTGAATGTCAAACTGCCTTTCAGCAAAAGTGCCTGCACCAGAGCTAGCAGTGGTGATTCGTAGAGGTAAAGGCAACCTGGAGGTACTGTATATTGTAATAGTTTTTGGCAAATTGCAGAGTTAGGGGGCTGTATTTGATCCTGGAGCCTCAGCACAAGTTCTGGTTAGTGTTTAAAAAAAATATATATGTGTAAAAGCAAAGTTAGAGATAGCTGAATGTTAGCTGTTTGGGGAAGGCCTGCGTTGCAGCTGCAGGTGAGCACRTCTCCCTGTGGCCAGGGCAAGCTAAGCCCAGGGCAACGCATGAAGATGAGTTAGCCTGTTCCTTCCCCTTCTTGCATCACTGCTTGCTCTTCCCCATTTCCACCTGAGTTACGGTGAAGACCTAGTTTCCCTGCACATGTGTTGGCTCCCGTCCCCCAAGCGCTGATGCAGCCCTGGAAGGGAGGGGCGTGCTCTGTGCGCAGGGCCCAGCCCGCTGCCGGTCGGGCCCCGGCCCCAAGGCGGGCGGCAGCGGCTCCTGCGGGAGGGGGGTTTCGTGCTCCGGCGGTGCCGCTCGCCGTTCGCTCCGCCTGGGCTCCCCGGGAGCGGGGGTGGGCGGGATCCCCCCGCCCGGGAGGCGGCGGCTCCGGCCGCTCCCAGCGCCG
>NW_028186116.1:1406065-1410920 GCF_003343005.1 Rhea americana
GCGGGGCGCCCGGGGGTGCCGCGGACGGGGCCGTGGAGGCGGCGGGGCAGGACGCGGCGCCGCGGGAGCGGCCGCCCCGTCGCGGCCCTGGGGGTCGCGTTCCCACGGCAGAGCAGCGCGCACGGCGCCGGGGCCCTGGGAGCTGGGCTCTGCCTGGGACCTCCTGTGCTGGGGTGACACCGCTTGCCGGGGAGGCCGAGGGAGGTGCGGGAGAGAGCAGAGGAGCGGGAGCAGCTGCGCTCAGCCCTGTGTGCTGTGGCCGTCGTGACCGGTGTCCACGGGTGCCTGGGCACGGGGCGCCTGCCGGCGGGGCCAGGGGCAAGACCGAGCCCAGGAAACTGCCCCTGGCCACGGACATCCGCTGTTGCAAAACGCTTTGGGGATGCAGGGTGGCCTGGGGCTTCCGGAGCGCAGACGTGACCCGGCTGCCCCTGGTGCTGGCGCGTCTGTCACTCGGGGCAGAGAGGGCCCTGGAGACCAGCAGGCTACTGCGTGGGAGGCTGCTGGGGCTYGCCAGCCCTGAGCCCCTCCTGTGCTGTGGCGCATGGGCACGCGCAGGGCTGGGCTGAGCTGCACCGGCCCCGCGGTGGGGCATCGGCCCCACGACGCCCAGCCGGGGCAGCCCCGCACAGCTGCTGGGAACCATCCTCGCCCGGAGCAGAGCTTGTTTACTCCAAGCTTCCTGATGCGTCCTCGCCGCTGTCCCCCCAGCCGCCGCCGGAAGCCTGAGGAATTCCTTGGCCTGCACTGGCTGCCTCTGGCCCAAGACACCGCCCAGCTGCTCAGGGCTGGTGGAACAGCTGTGTGGGGCCACCCACTCCCAGCTGCCACGAGTGGGGCCGTGGGACTGGCCCGCACCCGTRATGGGGCTTGGGAGCGGCTGCCGTGCTGCCACGGGTCCCAGGCCCAGCTGGGCGCCAGGGCGAGCAGGAGTGACRTCCCGCTGGCCGCAGTGCTTTCTCAGAAACCCTGCTGCGTGTGGGTTTGCTGCGTGGTGGTCCACAGCCATGGCCATGTTTCAGTGTGTGCRGGGACGCAGCCAGCAGCAACAGGCTGCTGCAGAGTGTGCAGGAGCTGCAGGTTTGCATGAGCCCCCGTGAGCTGGTATTTGCAGAATGGCCAGAAACTGGGACTAAAAGAGTGATGGCTGTTTTGGAGCGGGTGGGGATCATCCTCACCCCTCGCTGGGGAGCAGAAAGCTAGCTGGCAGTCTGGGTAGGCAGCGGGAGCCGAGGGTCACCAACCGCGTCCTGCACCGTGGCCCCGGGGCTGGTGCTGGCGGCCGGGTGGGAGTGCATCCTGGGGCGCCGGGATTGGCGGGTGCAACCAGGATTCCTCAGCACCGTGGGGAGAGGATTTACAGTGCCAGCAACATGGCCAAGGCTGGCTGCCCCCCGCAGGGTGCCAGGGGCTCCCCCCACACTGAGGAACACTGCAGGATGCCGGGGGCAGCTGCTCTGCTCCGGGACTGCCACCGAGCCATGGGAAATCCGGCCGTTGTGCAGGCTGGCTCCTGGGAAACCCTGCTCGACGCACGCGCGGCTCCCRGCCCCCGCAGCAGCAGTGGTGGGGCGCTCAGGGCACCGGCGGGCAGCAGTGCGTGTTGGCCTCGGGGGGTTGTCTGGGGAGCAGCGGGAGCGAACGCCTCGCGGCCCCCAGGTGAGGCCTCACTGCCGGGGAGAAGAAAGGCCCTCTTGTTCCTCCTCCTCCTCCTCCTCCTCCTGCTGCTCCGCTCCGCAGCACGGCGTGGAGCCCCACAGGAGGGTGCCCGGTGGGAGCGGCGAGCCCCGGGGCGGCGCGGGGGCTCTTTGCCGCTTTGTGGCAGCTGAGCCCGGCCCCTTGGCATTTGCTGCCGCTGCCTCTGCCCGGGTGGAACAAGCGGGGTGTTCTGCTGGCTGCAGGGTGAGAAGAAAGGCAGCCTTGTCCGGCACGGAGGTGGGGCACTGCCGGGGCCGCACAGCATTCCTGCTGCCGAGGGGCCGCGCGGGGCCCTACGCCGGGGTGAGTGCGACTGCCACGGGGCAGGTAAGGGCAAGCTGGGGGTCCTGCGCGCGTAGCTGGGGAGCCCGCGATGTGTCCATCCCGCTCTGCACGGCCACTGCTGGCTGTGGGACCGGTGTGGCCAGCGCTACTGCCACGGAGCGGGACGGTCCAGGCTCCTCCCAGCCCCTGCCCCCGGCCCCGCTGTTTTCCAGCGTTTCATTTTTTCCGCAGTGTGTAATAGTGGCCTGCTCGCCCCCGCTGCCGGCTGGCGGTGCTCAGCCGTCCCGGTGCGGCGGAGCGGGCAGGCAGCCTGGCCCCACGCGCGCTGCACGCCGCACTGGGGCCGCCGGCACAGTGCTGAGCTCTGGCTGGCGTCCCCAGCATGCAGCATGGGGCACTGCTCCCCCCGGGACGTGGGTGCCTGGGCGCCCGCGGCAGCCCGCTACCCGGCAGCTGGCGGGTGATGCTGGCCGGCAGCGGGGCCGCAGCCACCCTGGCCTGGCAGCCAGGGAAGGGTTAAGCGCCGAACAAGCCCAGCGGAAGGGAGGGAGCAGGCAGCAGACGCAGACGGTAAAATTAGTAACCCTGGCGCGTCCTGAGCCGCCGAGGCGCAACAAGTGGTCTGAGCGTGGGGTGCGGGCGATCGCAGGCTCGCGGGACGGGTTCGTGCCCAAGCCACTTATGTACACCGTGGAGAGAGGGAGCAGTGGTGCTGCCCGCGGCGGGGGGCACGGCTGGGGGCTCCTGTGCACCRCTCGCCCGGCAGCCCTTGTGGTGCCCGGGGCAGCCTGGGGAGCCCAAGCCGGACGCTGTGCAGGGCAGGGTCCGCGAGCCCRGTGCTCAGGCGGTGAGCGCTCTCAGGACGCACGCGCAGCAGGCAGGCGTGCCGCTCAGCATCGCCTGCCCTGCCACGGCACAGCCGAGCCGGCAGGGCGATGGGGTGCGAACGCCCTGCTCTGCAGGGCTTCTGCAGCTGGGGTGCCGGTGCCTGTGCACTCTGCGAGGCCTTCGGCTGAGCGTGGCCCCCGCACGCGGCCCCCGCCACAGCCCCTTGACATCCCTCTCCCCGCAGCAGCCGCCACTGCTAGAGAGCACCAGGCGTGGGCACCATGGAGGCATCGAGCCGCGGCACCGCCAGCCTGGCCCGCGGGGTCCAGACCATCATCCAGGTGGGTGCATGTGCCGTGCTGCCCCAGCAGCGCTGGTGCCAGCGCTGGGCACGAGCTCCCGGGTGGTGGGAGCGCGAAGGCCACGCAGAGCTCCTGCTGCCCAGAGCCACCTCTGCTCGGCCGCCAAGGCGGGCGCCGCTGCCCTCGGCCTCCAGTCGGCCCAATCCTCTTAGGGRATCGGCTGCAAAGCCAATCGAGCTAAGCGGCTGGCAGCGTGGATCCTGTTAGACACAGCCTGAGTCCCTGATCGGCGCACAGGCAGYGCACGTGCACCTGGGCCTGCAAATCCCTGCGTGTGCTGCCTGGGCTGCCTGGGGCTGAGCCAGGCCGGGGCCACAGTGGCGTGGGGGGGCAACTGCAGCTGTGGTGCTGGGAGCCTCCTCCCTGCTTCTGCTCTGCAGCACTGAAGGAGAAGGAGYCCGTAAATATTTATGACCTGTTGCTGTGCACAGAGCAGGAACAGCAGCAGCTTTGGCTGCCTCTGGCATCACCGCGTGCACACGGGCCCCTGGGGGAGCCGGGCGCTGCCCGGCTGCGGCGCCCGGCCCCGGAACCGCCCTGCAGAGCCCAGGGCTGCCAGCTCCGTGCAGGGTGCCAGGCAGGAGCAGACCTGGTGGCTCAGCCCTCTCTGCACACCCAGCCGTCGCGTGCTCAGGGCCAGGCCCCCACCCCACACCCGTTCCCGGCCCAACCGGTCACTTTGCCCCTGCAGAACAGCCCGCTGGACCTCATCGACACAGGCAAGGGGCTGAAGGTGCAGACGGAGAAGCCGCACTTGGTGAGTCTGGGCAGCGGACGCCTCAGCACGGCCATCACACTCCTGCCGCTGGAGGAAGGTGAGTGTCCCCCAGCCCCGTGGMAGAGGGCCAGGGCCCAGCCTGGCCCGCAGAGGCTGCGCGGCCAGCAGGAAGGGTCCTGGTGCAGCACTGCACCGTCTGCCGGGCGCGGGAACCTGGGCACTGGGCCGCAGTGCGCAGTGCCGGCGTTCAGCAGCTCCTTCTCCTCCTAGGGAGGACCACGATCGGCTCAGCAGCAAGGGACATCATTCTGCAGGGCCCCGGGCTGGCGCCCGAGCACTGCTACATCGAGAACACGCGCGGCACGCTCACCCTGCACCCCTGCGGCAACACCTGCGCCATCGACGGTGTGCCGGTGCAGCGGCCCACGCGCCTCACCCAAGGTAGGGCGGCAGCCGCGCGCTCTCCTTCCCCTTGCCCGCCAGCAACACGAGCGTGCAGGAGGCACCAGCAAAGCCTAATGCCAGCCTGGCTGTCCAGTGGCCACGCTGCAGCAACCCGTAAGCCGCGCAGGGCTTGCGGTGGCCCGGCCAGCTGCGGAGACGTCCCCGTGCGCTCCAGGCTGACGGGCAGCCGCACGCGCTGCGAGGTCAGTGCCGCCRGCCAGCGCCGTTCCTCCGTCCCCGCAGGCTCCCCCACGGGCTCGCGCGGCCGGACTGGAGCGGGAGCTGCCGGAGTGGCTCGGGGCAGTGTGGGGCCATGATTTCATCCCCCCGCGCCCTCGTTACGTTTTTCACCCAACGGCCACCGCTCTGTGCGCGGAGACGGTGTCACATTTTCCGCGTCTGCTCTCTTCGCCGAGTGAATCACTTTTTCTGATGAAAAAAACTCAAAAAAAGAGAGAGAGAGAAAGAAGGCGGCAGCGGAGGAGCAGGGCGGGGAGCCCCGCGGCAGGGGCAGGGGCAG
>NW_028186116.1:1411098-1414092 GCF_003343005.1 Rhea americana
GCGGGAGCGGGGGCGGCCGCCCGGCGCTCAGGCCCTCTTGCAGGCGTCTGCCCCCTGCAAACCTCCCCCCTCGCGTCCTCGCAGCGCCGTAGCCTCGGGCAACGCGTCGCGGGGAGGCGCGGAGAGCCGGACCGCGGCCGTGTCCTGGGAGGGAGCCGCAGCCCCGCGGCGCCGGCGCTGAGCCCCCGAGGCGCTCGGCGCGCGGGAGCTGGGGCCGGGGCCGGGGCGAGGGCGTCTCGGCCGCATCCCGTTCCCGGGGAGGTTTGCAGCCCGGCCTCCCCGGCGGCCGCGCCGGCGCGGGCTGCGCCTTTCGCCCCTTCTCCCCCCGCCATCTCGTCCGTGGCCCGTGGTGTCGGGTTGCACCGGAGGCAGAAATCTGGGCTTTGTGGTCCTCGACAGGCTCGCTTTAGAGGTGGTGGCTTATCCGGATAAGAGAGCGCCTTGCAGCTGCACAAAGGCCGAGGAGCTGCACGGTCGGCGAGTCGTGCAGCGCCGGACACGGTGCTAGCGCGTACCCCGGCGCGGCGGCGGCTGGGGGCTGTGTGCGCCCGGGACAGTCCGCTTTCCGGGGGACTTGCACTGCCCCTTGCTACTGCAGCCCCAGCTGCCAAAGGGCCCGGAGCCTCCCGGGGAGCCAYGTGAGCCATGGGCAAGCGGTGCCTGGCTTTGCCGGCTCTGCCCGCCTGCTGCACCCCGCTCCTGCAGTGAGGCCTGCCAGCGCGCCTGCTCCCAAAGACATGTGCCCTGCGGCGAGGGATTTTCAGCTGTGGCTGCCATGGAGCAGCAAGCCTTTCCCTGGGGCTGCGGCAGGCGCTGCGAAGCAGGGCGTGTCGGCCACCCAGCTGCCTCTGAGGCTGCAGCGCGGGGCCCCGAGCCGGGTGCAGGTGCAGGACGTTGGCACCCCACTCTCCGGGTACTGCTCCCCTTATTGCAGGGCAGCGTTACTGTTGCCCTGCGAAAAGCTGCGTACAGCACCGTTTCTGCAGCGTCTCCGTGCCGTCAGGGTGACCAGCAGCTGCTGCTCCCGGGGGCAGAGGGTGCTGTGGGGGAGCCCCTCCCCGGCAACGCCAGCTCCGCGCACCTTTGCAGCAGGCGGCCCTGCAGCCGCGCTGTGCCAGGTGGCAGGCATGCGCCGTCCGCACACTGTCCCCCGTGTGCACAGTGGCTGGGCCGGGCCAGATCCTGCTCCTGCAGCCCGCGCTAGGCCTTGGCCACACGCAGCCTTACAGGGCCCAGGGCTTCRTCTCTGCGCTGGCTCACACTCGCGGTGCGTGCGTGCGCAGAGCCCCTGCATTCCTTGCTGAGGGTAACCAGCAGCCTTCCCGGAGCAGCGCCCGCTTTGGGCTGAGGAAAGGCGTTCTGCTGCTGCAGACAGGAGCTGTCTTGTCTGCAGCTGGCAGCGGTGGCAGTGCTGGAGCRCTGCCCGTTCCCCTCTGCCCGGGAGCGCGCTGGCGCAGACCCCCGCGGCGCCCGCGAGGGCTGCGTGGCTGCACCGCGCTGTGGCCTGAGTTGCATTTTAGCCCTGCCGCGGATGGCTCCCGCACTGGGGAGGTGCTGCTTGGTGCAACAGTGGCTGGACACCGCCGGTTCTCACCTCTCCTCCCCTCTCCCCCACAGGATGCATGATCTGCCTGGGCCAGGGCACCTTCCTGCGCTTCAACCACCCTGCTGAAGCCAAGTGGATGAAGAGCATGATCCCTGCTGGCGGCAGGGGCCCTGCGGCCCTCTGCGGACTTGCGGCAAGTAGGTGCCCCTTTCGCTGGCGGGCATGGTGCCTGCTCTCCGGGGCACTCCCTGGCCAGTGTGGCAAGCTCGCAGAGGGCAGCAGCTGAGCACTTGCAGCGCCTGGGGCTTTTGCTGCCATGCCTCGTGTCGAGGGAGTCTGACTGCGGAGAGCAGCCCTGGGGGAATCTCGCCCTTGGAGCCAGGGCCGCTGTGCTCCCGCGTGGCGCCCGTGCCAGCCCGCGGTGCTCTGCTGCTTCCGTGCCTGCTGTTGACTCAGCCTGGCAGCTGCACTGGGGTTTGTTAATTATTAATGCTGCCTCGGAGGGGTTTGATCGTGGCTCTGAAGCTGGCTGTGGGCACCGCTCACCGTGGCCATGTCTGGGGCCATGCTGCTGCCCGGCCGAAGTTGCCAGCCTGCGGGAGCAGTGTTTACATGCAGGGCTGGCTGCAAGCCGGCCTCGAAGGCCGTTTCCCTGGCTGCGGTGCTTAATCCAGCCGGCTGCTTATCTCGCTGCGTCTGTCCGGGGCCGCGAGTCGCCTTCCCCCCACCCGGCTGCAGCAAGACAGCACCGTGCTGATGCGGGCTGGCAGCTCCCGCACGCAGTCCCCGTGTCTGCGCGGTGCCTGGGGCCCTGCAGCACCGTGTTGGACTCTGCCGCTCCAGGTCCTGCCCAGCCTCGGGTTTGGTGCCACCCCTGCCAAGGGGATGCTCTGCGGTCCCCCGGCTCCTGGTGCTCCGGGCGTTGAAAGGAGGCGCTGCACCCCCCCAAACCCTGCTCTGGCTGATGGTTTGGGCTGCAGCTGCACAGTTGCTCCTCGGCGGGCAGGATCTGCCTGCTGGGACCGCGGTGCGCGGAGAGCTGCATGCACTGCCATGGCACACGGGTGCTGCCGCCGTGCTGGGCATGGGGCACTGTTTGCCCTTCCTGTGCTGCGGGGCGCCGGACACTGGCTGACACCGTCCCCTGTCCCACAGAGCCTGAGGCCCTGCTGAACGGCGCCCGGCAGCTGCCTTCGGCAGAGCCGCCGCAGCACCCACGGCCCAGCCACAGCTCTCTCGTCAGCTCCATCGAGAAGGACCTGCAGGACATCATGGACTCGCTGGCTGCCGAAGAGCCACCGCCGCCCAGCTGCGCCGTGCCCAACGGCGGCGGGCGCTGCCTCCTTGTGCCGCCGCTGAGCCCTGGGGCTGCCGCTGCAGGCTGCGGCTACGCCGGCGCCTCGCCACCCTCCTCCCCGCTGCCCTCGCCCGCCGGCGCCGGCAGCTGC
>NW_028186116.1:1414475-1447938 GCF_003343005.1 Rhea americana
GCCCCGACGCCGCCCCGAGCCCCGTGTGCAGCCTGGGCTCGCTGGCCGTGCCCTCGCCCCGGCAGAGCCCCCACGCCCAGCGCAAGCTCTCGGGGGAGCCCTGGCCACCGTCCGGCCCGCGGGAGCGCAAGAACAGCATCACYGAGATCAGCGACAACGAGGACGAGCTCCTGGAGTACCACCGSCGCCAGCGCCAGGAGCGGATGCGCGAGCAGGAGATGGAGCGCCTGGTGAGCCGCGCGGCGGGACGCCTCCGGGCGTGGGCATGGGCACGGGGTGGCAGCAGGGCACCAGGGTCTCCCGCGGGCATGCCCTTCGCAAAGGGCCCCGAGCCGCTGCCTGCACTCCCAGGGATTGTGCTGCAGTTGCTAACGGCAGCTTACACATAACGCGGACAGACTCCCGGGCTCCCGGCTTATCCGGGGGGATTACCGCAAGGAGGGCAGCTGGCACTCCGTGCGTTCACAGCTGGCTGGCAGAGACAGTCCCTCCACCGCCCAGCAGCCCTGCCGTGCCGTGCCGGGTGGCTCCCCTCACCGCGGGAGCTGCGGGGCTCCCGTGCAAATGTCCGTGCCCCCGCGCCAGCTCCGCCAACGAAGCGCGGGGGAGCGGGGCCGCCAGGCCGGCGAGGGCTGTGCGGATGCCATTCCCAGCGGGCGGCTGCGGGGAGGCTTTGCGGCGCCACGTGGCTATATTTAGGGCCCGGATGGGTTTTTATAGAGCGCGCAGCTGCCTGGGTGGGACTCGCCCTGTGCATCTGCCCATCCGGGGCCAGACGGGGCGGCCCAGCACCGCAGCTCCTGCCGCATCACCCCTCTGCTCCCCGCCGCCGCCCGGCCCGCCTGCAGCGCCGCTTCTTCAGGGGGGGCTCCGCTCGGCTCCGCTCGGCAGTGGCCCTGGGCTGGCTCTCTGCRCGCAGGAGGGGTGCGGGCTGGCAGCGTGGCGGGGTGCTGCCGCCTGGCCGGGGCGCGGGAGCCGACATGCTCAGCCCTGACTCACGCTGCACTCAGGCAGCCTGAATCACTGTCCAGAAATAGCGACGTGCAGTGCGGGCAGCCGGCACTGCTGTCTCTAATTAGCACGTCTCCGGCCGCGGGTGGGCTGGCTGCCCTCGCCGGGAGCCGCGCCTGCAGCCAGGCTGGGGGCTTGGTGCACCGCAGCGCTGCCCGGAGCGGCCAGGGCGGCGTGGTCCCGCGTGCCGGGCCAGGGGAGCCGGCGCTGCTGCTGCTCTGCGGCAGGGAGCAACTCTGCCGCCCTGTGCGACGTCCCGCGGCCGTGCAATCACGCGCTGCCCCGGGGCGACGTTGCGGCGACGCTGAGCAATCCCGGGGCAGAGCAGCACCCTGCGAGGGTGCTGCGGGCCGGCACTGAGGCCGCCTCCCCACAGGAGCGGCAGCGCCTGGAGACCATCCTCAGCCTGTGTGCCGAGTACAGCAGGACGGACGGCGAGCCAGGCGAGGCGCCGCGCGTGCTCTGCGCCGGCGAGGCGGAGGCCGCCGGGCAGCGGGCGCCCAGGGGCACGGCCACCACGGGGCTGGGGCAGGCCGCGGAGCAGCTGGGGGCCCTGCGGCACGGGGAGAGCCTGGAGCGCTCGGACGAGGAGAACCTCAAGGAGGAGTGCAGCAGCACGGAGAGCACCCACCACGAGGTGAGGGGCCGGCGCCGTGCCGCGCCGCGCCATGCCGCGCCGTGCCCGTGCTCTGCTGAGCTGCCCTGCCCTGCCTGCCCGCAGCACGAGGAGCTGGCGGGCCCCTGGGCCGCGGAGGCGCGCCGTCTGGAGGAGGAGCGAGCCTGCGTGCTCGGCCGCCTGGACCAGCTCAAGGGCCGCGTCAAGGAGCTGGAGCAGCAGCTGCAGGAGACGTCGCGAGAGGTGAGGGGCTGGGGTGCCGTGGGGCTGGGGCCTGAGCCCGTGGGCGGCGTGCGTGGTGCTCGGGCTGCAGAGCGGGCGCCCGGGCGCCGCGGGGCACCCCAAGGCCAAGCACACCGTGCGGCTCCCCGGAGCAGGGCCGGGCTGGGACGGCGRTCCCAAGCGGCCGTGTCTGCGCAGGCGGAGATGGAGCGGGCACTGCTGCAGGGCGAGCGGGAGTCGGAAGTGGTGCGGTTGCAGCAGGAGCAGGAGCTTGTGCAGCAGCTGCAGGAGCGGCTCTCGCACCTGGACTGCAGCGCGCGGAAGGAACGCGACAAGGTAACCCCGCGCGGCCTCCCCTTCGGGCCGGGGACCGGGGCCGCGGCGCGGGCCGCGGCGTGCCTTCCCCAGCCCTGGCCCTTGGGAAGGCTGTTCCCGGTGCTGTGCTGCTGTGGGCCATGTGCCTGGCCCCGCAGGAAGGTGGCAGTGGCTTCCCCGTGCTGCAGCCTTCCCCCGGGGCACTCGTCCCCCGTGCCGGGGAGCTGCTGGGGTGGCTCCTGGGGGCGCCAGCCTGTGGGGCTCGCCCCAGGCTTTGCACGCGCATGGGGGAGCCTCTGCTTTGTGTGGAGGGGGGGTGGCCGGACTCTGGGCTCATGTCGGGGCATCTGCCCATCTGTCTGGGGCTGGCGCGGCGCTTCCCGGAGCCCTGTCGGAGCAGGGCAGGGTCTCGCACTGGGGGTGCGTTGCAATGGCTGTCTTTTGAACTTGGATCTTGCTGGATGGCACCGGCCACGGGGCTTTCCCTGTTGACTCCATCCTGCCGTGGGCAGCTGCCAGGCTCTTGGCCYTCGCGCTGCCCTGCTTCCGGCCCTCGGCTGGGGCGATGAGCCTTGCAGCGAGTTTGCTGCTTCTCCTGCCCTTCAGGGCATCTGTGAGTGCTCATGCACRGTGGTGGTGACTGCTGTAGCATTTAGCTTGCTGGAGAGGCCTGTGTCTTTTGCAAAGCATTTTCCAGCTGTGGCCTGGAATCCCCTGTGGAGTCCTTAACTTCCCGGCGTGATGGTTGGGAAGCGGGTCCTGGAGGTGGGCTGACACCCTCCTCCCCCCTGCCTTCCAGGCCTGGGCTCRTGCTGGCTGCAGTCTCCGCCAGAGGGGAGACCCCGGCTCACCGCTGTGCAGATGTGCCCTGCGCCGGGGCGTGTGGGCTGCCAACCTCGCACAGCACACCCGGCTGGGCACTGCTCACGGGCACATGCCTCCCCGCCAGCGAACATGCCCACCGCGTGGCAGGCACCTCTGCCACTGCTCGCRGGCCCTGCGGAGGGAGCCACCAGCTCTGCGCCCTGGGGGCCCCTGCCCGGGTGCTGCGGGGGCTCCCCGCGCGCGATGCTSTCCTCAGCCCTGCCCTTGCCGCGGCTTGTAGGCAGCTCCAGGCTGGAAGTGCCCCTCACAGCGCTGCTCACAGCTGGGAGCAGAGGGGCCGAGTTGCACCCCCACACAGCATGCTCCCACGGCATTTGGGGTCTGCAATTCTTTTGCTTGGAGTTTTGCAACCCTCTGGTAAAGCCCCTAGTGTAGGTCAAGCCTGTGCAGAGCTAGGAGAACAGCAAAAAGAAATCACGCTCCCAAAGGCTGCTGGCTTAACTGTTTCCTTTCCTACCCAGTCTGCACTAACTCGCTCTAACTCCCCCGAAGTCTGCCTCTGCGTGCCCTGGGCCCACTGCCCGCCCGCAGGCTGCCCCGCTGGGCCTGCCTGCACTCCCGCCGCTCTTCCCGCCCGGGCTCCGGAGGTGCGCGGGGCGCCAGCGCCGCCYGCCTTTGCCTTTGCCTTGCTCCCTTTTGCCCCTTTGTCCCGTTGCGTTGGTGTGCAGGCGTGCGAGCAAGGAGCGCGTCCGCGGCGGCCACGCGGTCTGTTGCCCGTGTGCCGCTCGGCTGCGGCGGCGCAGTCCCGGGGGAGCAGCGCAGAGAGGCGGCGAGCGGGTCCGCTCGCGCTCGCTGCGGGACGCTGCAGCGTTGCGCCCGCAGCATGCCGGGCAGCGGCGAGGCTCGCGGCCTGCTGCCGCGGCATCGGGCTGGCGGGGGAGCAGGGGAGCCGCGGGACCCGCCTCGGCACCCTGGCGAGCAAGGGCGGGCGGCGGGGAGGCGCGGAGGCAGCGTGCGGCACGCGCCCCGCCTGCCCGCACGGCCCTGCGCTTGGGGCGCGCGCGGGCTGCGCGCGTGGGTGCCGTGATGTCGGCACCCGGAGTGCTGCGCGGCGGCGCGGGCAGCGCGCCCACAAGCCGAGGATGCTCGTGAAGTTTGGAGCTCAAGGCACGTTCTTGGGCAGGCTTTCCTCTGAAGGCCTGCGGGGGTCTGCAGGGTCTCCCCATGGTGCCCCACGTCCCGGAGAGGGCGAAGCTCCCTGGGCTCAAACGGTGCGTGCAGAGTGCCGCGCGTGGCGGCTGTTGTCCTTGCAGAGGCCGGGCCAGGGACTTGCGACTCCTCATTTCCTTTCACGTCCACTGTCTGCGTCTGCTCTGTCACTAACACACTGACACAAAACCCAAAAGGCCCTGGGGGCCAGCGGAGCAAGCTGCTTACTAACCCGGGCAAGACTGGGTCTCAGTCTCTTGTTCTCGCTGCTGTGCAGCTGGCACCCACGGTGCTGGGACACCCTTTCCTGCGGGATGGGCRGTCGGGGCTGCTTAGCCTGCAGATCGGTCCCGCGTGGTTAGTGGACCACAGCCTGGGTGCTGAGCACTCGTTAATGGAAACGTGTAGCCGTGATCCTCAASAGCGATGTGCAGCAACGCAAGGGGCTCGTGGCGGCGGCTGTATCCCAGGGGTCCCGTGACGAAGGCTGCGGAGCTGCCCGGTGCACAGAGCCRTTTGCCCGACCAGGCCAGCTTTGCACGCGCGCTGCAGAGCCCGTAGCTGGGTCTTCTGCTGGGCAACATAAGACTGAGGTCCCGTCCGAGCCCCAACTCCTGCGAGGCAGCAAACTTGCGCCTCTTCCCCTCTCCCTGCCTCAGCCTCTCTAACTCTCCAGCTTCTGCATGGCGCCGATTTGAGAAGTGTGTTTTCTCTCTCTTTTTTTTTTTTGTTTCTTGTTTTGTTTTTTTCTTTGTTTTGTTTTGCTCTCCCCCAATTCAGGAAAGGGCAAAGCTTGATGCAGAAAGGAAGGAGCTAGCAAAACTGCAGGCACTTTACAATGAGTCGAAGAGCCAGCTTGATAACTGCCCTGAGTCAATGCGGGAGCAGTTGCAGGACCAGATGAGAAGGGTCAGTGTTTCCCCCCGCTCCGGACCGGGGCCCACCTCCCTCTGCTCCAGCTTCAGCCAGCTCTGCCCGGGCAGCAGGGGCCGTGCTGAACGCTTCGCACCCGGCGCGGAGCCGGCTGGCGCCTGGCACCACCCTCTTGGTAAGCTCGCCGCTCGCCTGGGGCGGCTCGGCAGCGCGAGCGGGGCTCTCGCCGCTGGCGAGGCTGCCGCGGCCCCGCGCGGGAGCAGCCAGCGCCGGGCTCCGCCGCTCGCCCCCACCTCGGCCCCGGCAAGACCCTGCTGGCGCCCAGCCCTGGAGGCGCGCCGGAGCGGGGCAGCTCCGTGTCCGCGTGCGGGTCTGTCCTCGGCCGCTCCCTGCGAGCGTTCGTTTTGACAGTCCGGTTGGGTGCGTCGCCACCGCTCTGCAGCRTTTCCCCCGTTGCCTGGGTTGTCTGGTAGGGGCCGGGCTCCTGCCACCTCTCTGCGCAGGCCGGCTGGAGCTGCGGCACGCGGGGCACGGGGTGCTGCGCTGCCCGGCGCGCGGGGCGCAATGCGTCCCCGCGGGAAACCCGGGGCAAGCATCAGCCAAGGCAGGGAAGGAAGCACTTCGCTGGTGGCTGGGGCCGCCGCCGCGGCCGCATCAGCGGGGCATCAGTGCGAGGACACGGGGCACCGCAGGTGGCACGCCGCTCGCCCGCCGGGCGCTGCCTCCCGCGTGGGCGCCGGCGTGGCCGCGGCCACATGTCGGCAGCGCTGGCTACGCCAGGATGCTACGCTTCCCCGCTCAGGCCACCGCCGCAGCCCGCAGCTGGCTGCAGCCTGGTCCCGGTGCCTGGCCCCATGCAGGGCACTTGCAGCGGGAGGGGAGCGCTCTGATGCGGCCCGTGCCTGGCGCCCACACGTGCAGCTCCTTCTCCAGCACGGCTGCCCGGCGGCACCTGTGCTACCGCTGCGTTGGTGCTGAGTGCGCAGTGCGTCCCCGCCTGCTCAGCCAGGAAGGCGGCTATGTGCAGCCCCGGCACTGCTTCCTGGAGCAGACCGGTGCCCATGGAGCGGGGCCCCGGGCCAGCCCGGCGCCTCGGCCCTTCTGATGGGGGCAGCCAGCACCAACTGGCCGTCAGCTCTCGGAGAGCAGCCTGTAGCAGCAGCCCGAGCCAGTGCTGCGGCTGCTATGCAGCGAGCCCTGAGCAGCTGCCACGCTTGTGTGCCCGAAGGAAGCCGAAGCCCTGGAGACTGAGGCAAAGCTGTTTGAAGACCTGGAGTTTCAGCAGCTGGAGAAGGAGAGCCGGCTGGAGGAGGAGCGCGAGACATGGGGTCAGCAGCTGCTGCAGAGCGCGGCTGAGCACCACCGCAGCATCGCCAGGAGGAAGGTGGGCAGGGTGCGCGGTGTGCAGCCGAGCTGCCCCGCAGCGGGCGCCGGCCGCTGCCCACTCAGCTCCGYGGCTCACTCCACAGGAGCGGGTGGCCGCGCTGGATGCCCAGGCCGCCCAGGTGCGGCTGCAGAGCGCACAGGATGCCGAGCGCCTGGCCAGGGAGAGGAGCRGCACGCTGCAGCTGCTGCAGAAGGTACTGCGGCCAACCCCACTTGGCGCGCCCGCCCCCGCGATGCCTGCGCTGGCGGCACAGCCCTACCTGTGCACGCTGCTGGCAGGAGAGACGGGTGCCGGTGCTGTGGCACTGACCCCGCTGGTTCCTYGGCTGGAGGGAGAACTTGGGGGCTAGACCCCTGCACCGAGGCACTTTGCAGCCCCCAGCTTGGGGCTTCGCCCAAGGCAAAGGCGCTGTGCGCACTGGGACACGATGGTGCCTCCCCTGACAGCAGGGGCTGTGCATGAGCCTGGGGGTGTTGGTGCCACAGTGCCAATAACTGCTGCTGCTGTCTCTGCTCTTGCTGTCGCTCAGGAGAAGGAAAAGCTCGYGTCTTTGGAGAGACGGTACCACCTCGTCACGGGTGGCAGGAGCTTCCCCAAAACATCCTCAGCTCTCAAAGAGGTAACTGGGGGCGCGGGACAGTCCCCAGAGCAGCTCTGATGGCACACACGGCAGCGACGCGGAGGCTGCCAGTGCGCTGGAGCCTGGGCTGGTGGGTCTCCCTGTGCAGAGCCTGCCGCAGCCCGGCTCGTGTCCACAACGGCTCCTTTGCTCCCCATCCCTCAGGGCGACCCGCGCAAGGGGCAGCCAGCTCGGTGTGGCTGCAGAGCACTTCTCAGCCAGGCTCGGGCACTGCCCGCCCCCCAGGTGCCCCCGGCAGTGCYGCTGCCGTCCTGTGCTCGAGGGAGAGCATGGGGCTGCCGCCCTGTGCCCCGGCGTCCAGGGCGCTCGTAGGGAGCTGGGGCCGCCCTGGGTGTTGGGGAGCAGCGGGCTCGTGCGGCCGGTGCATCGCTGCCTGCCGGTGATGCCGCCAGGGCCACGTGTCCCTGCTGGCTCTGGACTGGCGGCTGTGCGGGACCCGGTGCCTGTGGGGCCACATCCCACTTCCCACCTGGGAGGGGGGAGTGGGGGCTCCTGCAACCTCACCGTGCCTGTGCCTGCCTTGCCGACGTGCTCTTTACCCTCCAACAGGAGACACTTCATATCTCAGAGCCCTTTGAGCTGCTGGAGGGAGCTAAGCCCCTGAGCCCCCTGCCAGGAGCAGCCTCCTTAGCTTCTCCTCCCTCCGCCCGCTCCTACCCCAAGGCGCAAGAGGTAATGACACTAACTGCATGTGCTTGCTCGCTTGCTGCTCCTGGGGGCCTGTGTGGGCCACCTGAGCTGCTGTATGACGGCCAGCAAACAGCCTGGTGGCCAGCATGGCCACCAGACCCCTTAAACAGACTAACACAGTTTTTGCGCAGGGCTTGAGGCCCGCAGGGAGGCATGTGGAAACAGCATGGCAAGGTCATTTCTCAGTTAGCTGCCCGATGCCTGAGTGCATTAACCCTCCGGGGGTGAGCTGGCTCCTCATTTCAAATGCTCGTTGAGCTGCCTTCAGCCCCACGGCTCTCCCGAGCTGTCTTGGCATCCTGGCCCTTGCTGCTAGCTCCATGCTGCAGCCTGGAGCTGTAACCCCAACTCAGCACTGTGTTGYAAAGAGACATCTATGTGTTACAAAGAGACATCTATGCGCTGCCTTTCTCCCACCCACTTACCTTCTGGATAGCATCCCTTCAGATCCTGCTGTCCTCGCTTCCCCCAAAAAGTAAGCCCCCCAAATCCATGGCAGTCTTTGGGTCAGAACAGTGAGGAGGTGGTTTCTAGGCTGGCTGGCAGTATGCTTAGCTGTGAGTTTCTGCTGCTGCCTAAGCAGCACGAGGCCCCAGCAGTTGGCTCCACTGGTGAGGGTTCCCAGTGGGTGCTAATGCTGCTGCTCTGCCGGGCGGCCGGGCTCTGCGGGGGGCCCTGGCCCCGTATGTCGCTGCGGCGTCGGAGCGTGCCACTGGGAGCCGAGCTGCCAGCCAGCTCGGCGTCCGGGCAGCGGTGGGTGCTGGAGTGGCTGGAGAGCCTGTGTCGTACCAGCTGGCTGCAGAGGGCTTGCTGTGGGCACGCTCCCGCAGGAGGCGAGGGCTGGCGATGCTCGGGGCTGCTGGGGACGAGCCCGGCACCCGTGCAGCACTGCGCGCCAGGGTGGCTCCCTGGGGGCCGCTGCAGCTGTGCACCAGGCAGGGGAGCTCAGCCGGCAGAGCTGGGACAGGCRCGCGCGGGGAAATTCGCTCCTGCTTTGTGGTTGGTGCCGTGAGGCCAGCGCCTGACTCTAACTCTCCTCCTTCTCCTCCGCCATGGGTTTCTAGGAGTACATGAGGCTGTCTGACGTTTTCAGGTTCTACCGCAGTGTGCACGGCCCCAGCCCGGACACTAAAGCTTCTGCTGCTGCCCCTGCTGCTGCTCCACGCTCTTTCTTGCTTGCTGTACCTCCCGCAGCCGACGAGGTACCTGCTCCAGAGCATGCTCRGTTCTGCTTCCTTGGGCTGCCCGCCCATCCCCAGCAGCCGCTCCGGGCTGGCCGCGCGGCCGCCTCGCATGCCCTGGTGCTCAGAGCACCTCTTCTCCAGGCTGGGCGAGTTGTCTGAGCGGGGATGAGAGGCTGCAGTGAGCCACGCTCCTTGCAGGGGAGCGTTCCTGTCTGCCCCAGAGCAGGGCTGCCCGCTGGCGCAGCGGCGGGGGCTAAGGAGCCGAGCGTGGGGTGCTGAGCAGGCCGGTCCCCCGGAAGGGTGGACCTGTTGGTCCCGGGGAAGGCACTTGCATGGGGCTTTGGCCGCTGGTCCCAGGTGAGGAAGGAGTGGAAGCGGATGGCAGGAGCTTCATCTGCTGGAGCCTTTGCTGAGGTCCCACTCAGCGCACTGTGGAGCGGGGCCATGCCAGCAGCAGCCCACCCTCTCCGTGGTCCGGTGCACCCTCTCTCTGGGGGCTGGGCTCCAGAGCTGCCTGCTCACGTCTCTGTGTGTGCCTGTCCCTCCGTCTCGCCTTGCTCCAAGCCCCTTCTCCRTGTTCACTCTCTTCTCTCTGCCCAGTACGTGACCATCGAGCAGCTCTCGGGGATGCTGGGCAGCACCCGTGTCCCTGCTGCTTCCCCACCGGGCTGCGCCCCTCTGGCTCCTCCGTCCTCGGACTGTGTTTCTCCTCCTGTGCTGCCTCTCTCTCCTCCCTCCATCTCTGCAGAGGTTCGTGTCCCGTGGCAGCCCCTGCAGCGCGCCGGCCCGCTGCACGCCGGGACGCGGGGGCCGCCCTCGCTCTCGAGGGCCGGCTGTGGCGCAGGGATGCCAAGGCGTCCCGCCTCCTGCCGCCTTCCTCTGCCTGTGCCTGCCCTCCTGTCTCACACGTTGTCTCTCTTCAGATGGAGAAGCAGCTTCAGGGGGGCCCAGTGTGGCTCCCAGCCCTTGATTTAGAGAAGTGGTACCAGGAGGTCATGGCTGGCTTTGAAGCCTCCTCCCCTGTCTCTCCTCCTTCTTCCCCTCCTCCACTGCCTGCTAAAGCTCATTCCTCTCCACAGCCTCTCCAGGTAATGCCCTGCTCCGCGGCGCGGGCGGGCAGGGGCAGCGGGTCAGGCCTTGGCGCTGCACAGGCTGCCGGCCCGGGCCGGGGCTGTGCGTGGGCACCGTGGTCTCCCTCGCGGCAGCATTGCACCGCGAGCTCCGCTGGCGCTGCAGATGTGCCAGCGGGACGCGCGAGGTGCCGTGGCGGGCGCAGGCTCCCCGCAGCTGGCACGAGCCCCGCTCCCGTGAGCCCTGCCTCCCCGCGACAGCGCTGTGCCCGAAGGATGCGTCCTGTGCCGCCGCCGTGGAGCCGGGCACTGCTGGGGAGGGCTCGCCTGGCGCCGGGGCTCGGCTGTCCGCCGAGGGGTTCAGGGCCGCCTTCCTGTCTCAGCACTGCCTGCTTGTGCCCAGGTCTATCGTGCCAAAATGGAGAGCGACGCGGGCACCGTTGCCCCTCGGATGAAGAGCGGCACCCCCTCGTCCTCGCAGCTCAACATCTCGGTGCTGGGGCGCAGCCCCTCGCCCAAGGTACAGCGGGGGGGAGCCACGCTTCTCGCCGGCACGGCTGCCGGGGACGGCTGGGGGCACGCGGGGCAGGGTCCACTGCAGCCCCTCCACGGGCTGCCGCCCTGTGCCAGCGGAGGCATCCCCTCACGGCGCGCCGTCTCGCCGCAGGGCCCGCGGCACGCCCCGAGCAGCGCGGGCAGCCTGCCACGCAACCTGGCAGCCACACTGCAGGACATCGAGACCAAGCGCCAGCTGGCCCTGCAGCAGAAGGGTGAGTGCTGGCCCCCGCTGCCCTGGATGGGCTCCCGCGGCCCCGGCGCGCAGCGCACGGTGCTCCTGCTCCTGCCCGTGCCGGCAGGCAGGGAGGGCTGCGTGCAGGTCCCTGCGGGAGGGAGCCCGGCTCCCTCTCCCACATGGCAGGGGCTATTTGCTGCAGTGCTCGAGGAGGACGTGGCCGGGTCAGCAGCCTGCTGGTGCTGCTCCGTCCCTTCCCAGAGGCTGAGGGCGGTCAGGGCTGCTGTCGGCACCAGGCTTTGGCTGCGCTGCAGCCTCTTTGCCAACGCCAGATTTCACCCGGAGGAAGGAGGAGAGGCGAGCCGACAGCAGCGCTCTGAACGTGTCTGGGGGTCTCCGGGGCCAGTCCTTYACGGCAGAGGCAGCGTCTGGCCGGTTGCGGGGGCTGTGCACCCGGCCGCTGCAGTCGGTGCCRCAGCTGGGCCGGGCCAGGCTGCCCACGGTGCTGTGTTGCGCTGGGCCCGGCCCCTCCAGCGGCTTGGCACACTGCCCTCGCTCGGGCGCTCCCCAGGTTGGGACGTGGCGCCTCTCTCACGGTCTCTTGCTTTCCCCCTTTTCTCTCCCCCACTTCAACTCCCTTCACCTGATGGTGTGCCTCCAGCCAGCCCGCTCTCAGCAGAGTCCTTGCAGCCAGGCGAAGTATCAGGTAGAGATGTGGAATGGCTTGGATGCCCTAGAGTAGCCTGGAGGCAGCAGCATGGCTGTTCGCTGGCATCTCCTGCCCTGGATGGCAAGGGAGCCTGCCCAGGACCCCAGGATGCCCGGGATATGGAGGGACTGGGCTGCATGCCCCTGACCCACACAGGTGCCCGGTCCCATGGAGCGAGCCGTGGGGCAAGAGCTGGCAATAGGGAGCCACGCTGAGGCAGGTGCCCTGCCTCTACCCAGGGGTACCTGGGAGCCCCAGTCCTGAGTCCTTGGCCTGCCAAGCATCCTTGCATGGTTCCAGGTGCTTTCTGAGCCTCTCCAGATGCCCAGGCCTGCTGGGCAGTGGCAGCATCTCAGGAGCCTGCTGCCTTGCCACAGCACCCAGATCCCTGGGACTCTCTGGGCCAGATCTGCCTGCTCTCCAAGGCTTTGGGATGGCATGGTTGTTGTGTGGGCTTGGCAAGCACAGTCCTGGCAGCTCCCCCTGCAAAYGCTGTGCCCAGCCCTGTTCCCACCAGCTGCACGCGTGTGCCCCCTTTGGCTGCTCCTGCTGCACGTGTGTCTGAGCTTGGGCCAGGATACCGGCCCTCATGCCGGTCTTTGCGAGCTGCTGCCCTGGAGAGAGTGACCRGCCATGTGTGTTGTGCGTCTTCCCCAGAAGGTGGGCTGGCGTGTCAAGCCCAGGCTCTGCAGCAGTGCCATGCCACCCCTGCCACGGCAGTGTCCTCTCCTGCTGCCCTTGCAGGCAGCAGCTCCCCACTAGAAGGGTGCTTCCTGCTGGGCCGGACCCGCAGCGCCTGCCTGTGCCTGGCCGGCGCAGTGCTGCCGGAGCGGGGAGCGCGTCGCGCTGCCTGCCAGCAGGCACCCGGTGGCACATGGGCCCCAGCGTGGGTGAACACAAGCAGGCTCAGCGGGGCACAGGGTGCTACAGCAGACCCGGGCAGAGCCCTGCTCTGCTGGTGGGTCCAYGTCCTATGTGCGCCCTGCTCTGTGTGCCAGAGCTGGGGCGGCTCTCATAGCTCGGTGGGGCGCATGCCTCGTGCTCCTGGCTGAGGCTCTGCCTGTCTTGGGGCCCGGTGCTCTGCCTGCCCTGCTGAGCCTCCTCTCCTCTTCCTCCCTGGGGCTGCAGGTCAGCAGGTGATCGAGGAGCAGAAGCGGCGCCTGGCGGAGCTGAAGCAGAAAGCGGCAGCCGAGGCGCAGTCTCAGTGGGAAGCCCTGCATGGGCAGCCTCCCTTTCCCCCCTCCTACCCTCCGCTCATGCATCACTCCATTCTCCATCACCACTACTCACACGGCATTGGGTCCCGGGCCGAGGACCTGGACCACGCGTACGACACTCTMAGCCTGGAGAGCTCGGACAGCATGGAGACTAGCATCTCCACAGGCAACTCGGCATGCTCGCCCGATAACATGCCCAGGTAATCCTGGGGCTCACTTCCAGCCCCTAGCTCAGCTGCCAGAGAGATGAGCCTGCTCCAGGGCTTATGTTGTCCAGCTTGGCCCAGGAGCCCCTTGCTGTGGGCACCTCGGTGGYCCCATGAGCGAGAGAACCACGTCTTGCCCCGAGGATAAGCAGGGGCTTGCAGAGGGCGAGCTGGCATGGCCAGTGTCTTCACAGGAACCAACTGCCTCTGGCTGTTTGTGGGCTGCTGTGACACGTCCATTGCACCATCCTGCATCCCATGTTAACCCATGGCCGCCTCTGCCCGCAGGCAGCAACAGATCTCCAGGGATGGTCCTTGGGGCACCTGGCTAGAGGGCTGGGGCCCCGGCACCCTGCCCTCACTGTGACCAAAGGCATGGGGCTCGCATTCGGGCACACTGTTGCACAGAGCGCTGGCTCATGCACCCTGTGCCTTGCCCGCAAGGCTGGCCGGCTGCAGCATGGTCAGCGCTGGCCAAATGGCACCCACTCCTGCCCCCGGGACAGGCTCCCCATACTAGGCCCATGCAGCAGCAGCGGCTCTGCTTGTCTTGCAGTGTGAGCGGCATGGAGGCAGGAAAGATCGAGGAGATGGAGAAGATGCTGAAGGAGGCACATGCGGAGAAGTCGCGGCTGATGCAGTCCCGGGTGAGCAGGGCCACGGCTGAGGAGCCCCCTGCTGTCATGGCTCCAGGGACTGGAGCTGGGAGGAGCGGTGCTGGTGCCAGAACCACCAGGTCTGAGCACCATTGTGCCTGCAGGAGCGAGAGATGGAGCTGCGGCGACAGGCGCTGGAGGAYGAGCGCCGGCGCCGGGAGCAGCTGGAGCGGAGACTGCAGGATGAGACRGCGTGTCGGCAGAAGCTGGTGGAGAAGGAGGTCAAGATGCGGGAGAAGCACTTCTCACAGGTGCGGTAGCTTATTGGAGGCCTCATCCCCTGCTCGGCCGGTGTTTGCATGGCAGCACTTGCGAGCATGCAACTCTGCCTGCCATTGTCATGCCAAGGCAGCCCTGGCACCGTTTGCAAAACCACATTGCTTTTTCTAGGCTCGGCCCCTGACGCGGTACCTTCCGATCCGCAAAGAGGATTTTGACCTGCGGATGCACATCGAGTCCTCAGGCCACAGTGTGGACACCTGCTACCATGTCATCCTGACAGAGAAGATGTGCAAGGGGTACCTGGTCAAGATGGGGGGCAAGATCAAATCTTGGAAGAAGCGCTGGTTTGTCTTCGACCGCATGAAGCGTACAGTCTCCTACTACGTGGGTGAGTCCCCGCCGGCATCCCAGCCAGCCCGGGTGCCCTTCTCCGCTCCCCCTAGAGCACTGCGTGCCTGCCGTGCCCTTGCCCGCGGTGCTGTGCCTGATGCCATCCCTTCTCCCGGGCAGACAAACATGAGACGAAGCTCAAGGGCGTCATCTATTTCCAAGCCATCGAGGAGGTTTACTACGACCACCTCCGCAGTGCTGCTAAGGTGAGGCCCAGGCCCACGCATGGGTCTCGCGTGCGCCTGACAGGCAGGGAGCAGTGTGGAGCGAGGGTGGCCCAGCTCTGCCGGGCTGCGGCGCCTCCTCGSCGCCTGGTCACCGCTGTCTTTGCTCCTAGCAAGTAGGAGCCGTGCTCCCTGCCGGCTCCCGGCGCTCGCCCTGCTCCGGGGCGCCATGGCAGCTGCGGCATGGCCCAGCTCCCTGCCGTTGCTGCCGCTCGTCAGCCCCTTGTGCGCGGGGCTCAGCTCGTGCCATCGCAGAGGGAAGCGGTGGGGTGCCCTGCCGCTCAGGGTGGGCCAGGCCCCTCCGGAGATGCTCATCCCGTCATCCTCTCCTCTGCAGAGCCCCAACCCTGCTCTCACCTTCTGCGTCAAGACCCACGACCGCCTCTACTACGTGGTGGCACCGTCAGCTGAAGCCATGCGTATCTGGATGGATGTCATTGTCACGGGGGCAGAGGGGTACACCCAGTTCATGAACTGAGGGACGGCAGGAGGGGCTACCGCGGGCTGCCCCCAGCCTGCCCTGCCTTCCCCGGCACCACCGGCCGCGGCTCCTCGTGGGCCCTCTGCCCRTGCCCTGGGACACTCAGCCAGCTGCCGCTCAGTCGCCATTGCAGCGTGCTGCTGCCGCGCCRGGCTCTGCTCTGTGCTCAGGCACCCGCAGCGAGCGCCTTTCCCTGCTGCGCGAGCCCCAGTCACTCCACATGGGCACTGCCACAGGCCCTTTCCAGCACCCCAGCATCTGCGGGCTTTAAGGATTCTTCTATAAGTACCACACGCCGATATGACACAACCCCTGTCTTCTGATGTGGCAGCGGTTCCTTCGCTGCGTGCACGGCGCAGGCCCACTGCCCCAGTCCTTGCTGAAGGGCAGGGCATGCAGCAGTGCAGCCACACACCCATCCAGGAGAACTTTACATGATTTTAAAGGACAAACAGAAACTTGTTGGAAATGTATCACAGCGCTGAAATGTACACAGCGCAAAAGCTGCCAAAGACCTGACTCTTCTGGTGCCTGGGGGTACTGCTGCTGGGCAATGCTGGATTTTAGACCTGCGCTGCTGAACTGCTGCCACGTTTATGTGATGAGAGGTGGTACGGCCTTCGGCACCACTGGTTCACCCACCCACAGTCACCCCCAGTCCCAGGTCCTTCGGCCTGCTCCCCTGGCACTGGCACACGGGGCCGTTCCTCCAGGTGGGGCCGTGCCACTGGCGGGGGGCTAGACCAGGAGCTGCTGCACAAGGGTGTGCGTGGGCATGGTGCAGGGCCACGGCAGGCAGCTGGAGTGCCTTGGCACCAGCCGTGTAACAGGGCCCTTCCTGCCCCACAGGGCCAGTTTCGAAGAGGGCAAACGTCTCTTCAGGGGAAGGGACTGTTTGGACCCCCACCTTGCTTCAGTAGCCTCAACCCCCTCTTTGCAAATCTTTTCTAACCTATGTACGTGACTCCCTCCCGCTGCGCCGGGCCTGCCCGGGTGGTTGCGGCACAGGGGCGGGCTGCAGCCCCATAAAGTGTTTCCTAACAGCGTCTYCTTGCCCCGCTGCATGGCCATGGGCGGGAGCATGGTGTCCCAGCCCCTGTCAAGGGTGGGGGCCTCCGGGGGGGCCTGGGGACTCCATGGGAGGTGTGGGGGCTCGAGGAGGAATGTGGGCCTGGGGGGGTTCTCGAGGGGGTCCGGGGGAGGTTTTGGGGCTCGTAGGGAGACGTGTGGGTCTGGGGCTCTGGGGAAAGTCTGGGGGCCGCGGGGGGGGGTCTGAGGCGCCTCCCGGCCGCCAGGGGGCGATGCGCGCCGGGGGGGGAATAGGCACGTCAGCGCGCACGCAGCTACGTCAGCGCGCACGCAGCTACGTCAGCGCGCACGCAGCTACGTCAGCGCGCACGCAGCTACGTCAGCGCGCACGCAGCTACGTCAGCGCGCACGCAGCTACGTCAGCGCGCACGCAGCTACGTCAGCGCGCACGCCTACGCCCCCCGCCGTTGCCGCGTCCCGGCGCTGCCAGTGGCGCCGGCCAATGGCACCGAAGCTCCCGTCGTGCCCGCTTCCGGCTGTCGCGACGTGGCCCAATGGGGGCGCGCGGGCCGCCCCGATTGGCGCGCGGCGCCCGGCGCTGGCGGCCGCGCCAATGAGCTCGCGCCGCGTCCCGGCGGCGGGCAGCGCGCGCGGCGGAGGTGGGCGCCGGGCGGGCCCTGAGCCGGGCCGGCCGAGCCGTGACGGGGCGCCCTTGCAGCGGGCGGCGGGCCGCCGCGGCGACGAGGATGGCGCGGGTGCCCTGGGGGGCGCTGGCCTGCCTGCTGCTGCTCTGCTGCCTGCCAGAAACAGGTACGCGCGGGCCCGGCGGCGCGGCCTGGTCCTCCCGGTCCCGTCCTCCTCCCCGGGACTCGGGGGCCGGGGCTCTGCTGTGCCGCTGTCGGTTCCCCTCGGCCCACCAGAGCTCGAGCAGCGGCTGAGCCGGAGGCAGGCAGCTAGCGGGGAGCTCCMCGGCGGCTCCCTAGAGCTCTCGGGGAGGCCTGGGCGTCCTGAACAGCTGCGCCTGCTCCAGCGCGCTTGTCCAGGAGCTGCTGGGTCCCGCCTGCGTTGGCGTCCTGCAGCTCCCGGCTCCTGAGGACCTGCTCGCCTTCCTMAGGATCTGTGCTTAACGGGAAAAGGGTTATTCTCCTGGAGAGTAGGTGTGTTTATTCACGTGTCTTTTTTGCTCACGTCTTGCAGAGTCTCTGGCTGTGATGTCGGTGGACATGGGCAGTGAATCGATGAAGATAGCCATTGTGAAACCTGGTGTGCCGATGGAGATTGTGTTAAACAAGTAAACAGCAACTGTTCTTCTACATCTCTATGTGTTGGGATTAAGTGGTGGGAGGATGAAATGCGGTGGGCTGCTGTTCACCCGTGTTTATTCTGCCTTATTTATTAGAGTTTGAAGTTTCCTTGCAAATACTCTGAGTTAATGATTTGCAGCAGTAGAGAGTTTAATTAATGCTGTTTGCGTGTTGTAAGCAAAATAACCACACCATCTAATGCAGGACTGCATGACTTTAGTACTCACCAAGGCAGCAATTCAGCTTTTACCTTACCTTAGGTGTGCTTTGTTGCACTTTAGGGGTCTTCTAAGCAAGTAGCTCTAAGTCTGTGTATTTAAGAATATTTCATGATCCAAACGTAAAAGGATGTAATATCGTGTTTCTATATGTTCAGATAAGAAGCCCGATTCTCTGTTCCCCATAAGGTAATGGATAGACTGTTCTGTTTTACTGCAGCTGTCCAGAACCCATAGTCATTTATGAAGCAAATAAAACTCTTCTTTCACTTTGCTTCCTCAGCCAGTCTCTGGGACACTGCATTGAAAAAACATTTCATTTGCGAGAAGATGTACTATCAGGAACATCCTCACTTTCCGGGAGTTTAGGTTCTGACASATAATAAACAGATCTTTCACCCAGCTCCCTGAGACTTGGCAGTCGTTAATAGAAAGAGGGAACACTCCCTTTGCTCACTAAAGGAGGAGGAAAAAAAAAAAGCAGATCTTGTCTGATTATAAAGCAGCACTTTCCAGAAAATTGGTTTGTGAGTTTGCCTTATTCATAACAGTTTTCTTGTTTTGTTTTGTTTTTTTGTAGCCTTATGTTAGAGGATTGCTAGCATGTTAYGAGGCATTCAGAAGTGGATAGTATACTGACGTATTTCTGAGCTTTGTAGGCAAGTTGAAGCTGTTTAATAGTTACCACAGTAAAATAGTCATYCCAGTGTTTTAATGCTTGGATTGGAGCAGGAAAATGAGTCTCCTCTGTAGGTTGCTAGTGCTACAGGAAAAACAAGTAATTTGCGCACAGTAGCAATTGTTAATTTGAAGGGTGGCTGTCCATGTTTGTTAAGCATGTCACTTGTTCTTGTCATGARGAACATCAGCAGGCATGAAGCTCTGAAGGGAGAGGCTGCTCTTGCTGCCCTTCAGATTCATGAAGRCTGCTCTTTCTCTCACTAGATGGTATCTGAGCATCTTCTTTTAGTCCATCAAAAACACTCCCCATTCTCGCTAGAAACTGTGTATTGATGGCCACCTGTATCAATTGTTTTATCCTGCCCTTCCTGCATAGGGAGTCACGAAGGAAAACTCCTGTGGCTGTTTCGTTGAAAGAAAATGAGCGTCTCTTTGGCGATAGCGCACTAGGAATGGTAAGAGCTCTTGTTACTCAGTATGCCAAATGCARTTCCTATGTACAGATTGTTTTTCCTCTGTTGAGTCCTTGATGATGGACATCTGAGTTAGAAAGTTTTATTTTTTGTTTTATACTTTTTTCCTCTCTTAATCCATGTGGTRTTTTACTGGCTTTCTGTATTGGCTCTTTTTGTACCAGTCTTGCCTTCCAAACTCCCGTAGCAAGAGCTGTTCAGTGTGTGGAATGAGAGAAGTTTATCTGACAGCAGCAGAGCTGAAGAAATCTAGTTGGGTGATTTGCTTTTCTTTTCTGTAGTCAATAAGGAGCCCCAAGGTGGCATTCAGATACTTTCAGGATCTGTTGGGTAAACATATTGATAACCCCCAAGTGGCGCTGTACCAATCACGATTCCCAGAACATGAGCTGGTGAAGGATGAGAGGAGACAGACAGTTCTCTTCAAGCTGACCCAGTAAGTGACTTCTTCTGGGACTTCTTCCGAGACAGCTAGGACTTTGGCTGTTGGGCTTCTATWGCTGACTACTGTAAATTTCTTTCCTGTTTGTTTCTTGCAGAACTATGCAGTTTTCTCCAGAGGAGATGCTGGGAATGGTCTTGAACTATTCACGTGCTCTGGCTGAAGAATTTGCAGGTTAGGAAGATTTAGGTGTTTCTTACAGTATCTGCGCATGTGTATGTATTAAAGGATTTGAGTGTGGACAGGAGGAATCTGAAAACCTCAGAACTTTACGAAGGATTTTGGGTATTGTGAACCTCAGCTTGTAAGCAGGACTTAGCAACTATCAAGTTATCATGTGTATTCCATGATGACCGTTTGGGTTCTTAATCCCACCCACTGTTGCACTGAAGCCCTTTATTGACAGTCTCTGGAGAAAGAATAAGATGTTCTCTGTGTGTGTGACTATGACTAGTCACACTAGACTATGTGACTCCAGTCACAGTGTGACTAGAGCTGAGGCATATTGGTTGCTCATGTGTAGGAAGAAGTGGAAATTCCTCTGTTCGTGTCCATGTTGTAGCTGRTCTGGATGGAGACTTGCTGCCAAAGCTGACCTACAGTAAAAGAGCAAAAAGTATTGTTCGCTTAGTAATACTGAAGTCAGTTCGAAGACTTAGTCTGGAGAGTAAACTTAACCCATTGATACTGCAAAGTTCCATGAGGATCGTATTTGCTAAAATCTAAGGCATCCCAAAGTGTCTGAAAGTAAGCGCGACACACAAAAGAAATGTCAGTGGCCTCATTGCTTTGTGAGAATCTGCAAAGTCTGTTTGGTTTCAACAGAAGACAAACAGATTCATCGTCAGTGATCCTGGTTGCTGATGTTGCTTCAGGATTGATTTATGTAGGGGATTTTATCTTGGAGTCTCTGGCTTTGCTATCATCACCGTATTATGAGTGTTTGTGCATGGCTGCAGCAGTGAAAAACATATCCTCTTCAACTATTTCAGAGCAGCCCATCAAGGATGCAGTGATCACCGTTCCTGCCTACTTCAACCAGGCAGAGAGGAGGGCCGTTCTGCACGCTGCTCGCATGGCTGACTTGAAAGTTCTGCAGCTAATCAACGACAACACTGCTGTAGCGTTGAACTATGGAGTTTTTAGGAGGAAAGACATCAATGCCACTGCACAGGTATGTGCATTTGGGAGATGCAGAGAATCCTGCGCACRTGCGTGCATGTTGGGGAGAAAGTGCTGCAGGCAAACTCAGAAGGGCTTAACTGTAAGAAAGYGGACTTTGCTATTTAACCAGTCTCCTTTGTTTTTGTATGTGCATCAACAAAGTGGAGAAAGAAAACCCTATCTGAATTACCCAGGAGAGCCATGGTGTGGAAAGGAATGGTTAATTTATTAAACTATTCTGTGGCTGAAAGCTGCTAGAGTGAAAGGCAGATGGTTGGGTTTAGGATTTTCAGTTCCCATTCTGTAAACCTGTGCTTGTTCTTTGCCTGGGAGGGTGGCGGGGGAAACATTATTTATCTTGTAAGGAATTGACTCCGAAATACTTGACTTTTTTTTTCCTGTGGCTTAAGAAACTCTTAAAGAGCAAAACTTCGTTTCATACTCTGTAGAATGGGTGAGAAGGGTTTTCTTGACTCCTTGTATCAAGTCTGACAATGAACATCTTTTAGTTCGATCAAAGATCGAGTCCTGCAACTCTGTCATGCAATATAAAGCCAATTTAGTGAGCAGATAGTCATGGCCTGTATCAAGCTTGGAAAGCCACAGATTCTTTTTTTTTTAATTCATGGGGGGAATCCAGGCTTTTCTGCTTTACTGTCCTGACTTCTCTTTTCAGACTATCATGTTTTATGACATGGGAGCAGGAAGCACTGTTTGTACTATTGTTACATATCAGACGGTGAAAACTAAGGACTCGGGAACTCAACCTCAATTGCAGATCCAGGGAATTGGGTAAGAATTCTTCATAAGTTTCAAAAAAACCCCCACAGGTTTCAGGAAAGAAACCACCTGTTTCACAGCCTCTTCTAAATGTAGACTTTTGCACAAGACCTAAACATGGTAACTCAGATAACAGAGTGGGATACATTTAGAGCAGAAAGGCTCAAGTTACTAATAACTCCGGTATCAGTGTCCTGTGCAGAAGATGACTGAGAAGTTAAAGAAGGCTGGGGGAAGGGCTAACCAGTATGCTTAGTTTGTTTTAGGCTTGGGTTTTTTAATAGCCTTAAGCCATTTTAGTGTAATTCTRTGTCATTTAATCTTACAGAAGTGCAGTGTGTCAGTTTGAAATAGTGGAATATAAATGAAAGTACAATGAAATTAGGTGTTACCTGTTAAGGAGAGGTATGCTGTGCATCTCTATTCCAACAATTTTAACTCTAAAACATGTATGTTAATATTTCCTAAAAAAAAAAAAAAATCTAGGACCTTTAGTTTCTCAGCTGTTTGACATGCTTAGCCATCAGGTCTTTATCATACACATTTTGAAGTTGTATGTTTAAAAGCTATTGTCATGGTGACTCTATYTTTTCTTGGTTGAAGCAGTGTTATTTTTGGAACAGCAGTTGTTCTTTCATAATCATTCACAGCTGGTGGCACTATAGCTGCTTTTGACTGCTTTCTACTCTGTATATTTGTAAAATAATAAATGAGGCTTATTTTCAACATGTTTTAGTTTATTTCCTCTTTCCTTTGCTAAGGTTTGATCGTACTCTTGGAGGCTTAGAGATGGAGCTTCGGCTCCGGGATTATTTGGCAAAACTCTTCAATGATCAGCAGCCTTCAAAAGATGTTCGAAAGAATCCCCGGGCCATGGCCAAACTACTGAAGGAAGCTAACCGTCTGAAAACTGTCCTGAGTGCAAATGCTGACCACATGGCGCAGGTCTGACAATCTGCTGCAGGGCTTCCGGTTTCTTTAGGACTGAGGGTGGGGTGGAATAAGGACAAGTAGGTAAGAGCACTATCCCTCTGCAGTGTCAGTATGCYGAAGAGCATCACTTCCGCTCTTCGGAGATGGTGGCATTTGGGTTTCCTCTAAATTTCTATTTGCATTGTAGCATTAATGATGTAAATAGATGGATTGAATGAGAGTTAGTCATGTTAAATATGGTAAATGAACTTTTGTGGGGTCTGAGAGAAGCTCATTAGGTTATATCTCGAGCCCTATGTCTTCTGTTCTCTCATTGCCTTAGCAGTGGTGGGATTCAGATGGAGTGCAATCAGGTTCTGGGTGTGTTAACAGAGCTGGAACTTTCTGTAACCCAGGCAGGTCAGGCAGAGACATTGCTTGGAGAGTGCTCTATGAATAATGTTATGCTGGTTGTTTTCTTCTGCCAGATTGAGGGACTACTGGATGATATTGACTTCAAGGCCAAGGTCTCAAGGCAAGAGTTTGAGGATTTGTGCTCTGACTTGTTCCAGCGAGTCCCAGGACCTGTGCAGCAAGCTTTGAGCAGCGCAGAGATGAACCTGGTAGGTTTAGGAATGCATTAAGAAGCCTGGTGCTTCTGTGTATGGAGCTGCTGTCACATGATCAGAGCATCAGTGATTGTCTTACCTGACATGGTATCAGCACTGCTGAGATGTACAGATGCCTGCTACTATTATAGAGTGCAGTGTTTGTGCTGCACAGAAGTTACTGTTACTCCTGTTAACTAGTGTTAAACAGGAGGCTGTCATGGTTCTCTGTACTGAACACCAGAAACGAAGGAGTTGGATGAGGGTTTTGTTCCTGTTACAGGATCTCTACTCTKGGGTTGGAGGTTTTTAACACTGGTGTCTCCTTTTTTTCTTGGATGCTGGTTCTGGTTTCTGTTTYGAAGTTTTATCCCAAACTGCCTGGATACAGAATTACTCCTGTCAGGGTTCTACCTTGAGCACTCCCTTCAGAAGCCCTGTTCCTGATTACAGTTGCACCCAACTGTGACGAGCCCTTTGGAGAGACTCATTGCATTTTTAAACACTCACATTTCAACRTGCTGGCATATTCCTGAATATCTTTTGACTCTGGTATTCAATACRAGACACTGAATTGCCTCTTAGAGTCCATGTTTCCTTTTTATTTATTTATTTGTTTATTTTCTGGTCTGGCTTGTTGTCTGACTTACTGGCTGCTCCAACACAAACTGTTGCTTGCTCAACTATTTCTAAATAAAGTACCGTATTTCATGGGACACTGAGCAGCAGCAATATCATCCCTGTTCCATAGGCTTGATTCCAGGTTCTATGTCTGTGCATTGGGACTGCAAGGTGTAGCATGGTTGTTCTCAAAGTGCCACATCAGTGTGTGGTGATGGGGGAAAGAGCATAAGAAAGCCCTGAACTTAGCATTCCAAAATTGCTTTCTCAAGACAAGGTGACTGTTTCCAATCCCTAGGGTGGAATTGACCAGGTGATTCTAGTTGGCGGTGCCACACGGGTCCCAAAAGTGCAGGAGGTTTTGCTGAAAGCTGTGGGCAAGTGAGTATGTGAGGCCCCCTTCTAGTCTGTCTCCTATTGACAAATTACTGTTCATACCRGTGGCTGCAAGGCTTATTTCTCTTGCTTTTCACTTCGTAGAGAGGAACTTGGCAAAAATATCAATGCAGATGAGGCGGCTGCTATGGGTGCAGTCTACCAGGCAGCTGCTTTAAGCAAAGCCTTTAAGGTGAAGCCTTTTGTTGTTCGAGATGCAGCTGTGTTTCCTATCCAGGTAACCCGTTGCTTTCTTTCTCTTGGGGAAAAGTATGGGTGAACTGGGCTGTTTTGGGAGGAAACATTCCAGGTAAACTTTTGGTGTGGGTTTCTCTTGGTAGTGGTGTTTTTAAGTGAGGAAGTTATGGAGATCTTTCTGCCAATCTAATAAAGTGCTATATCTAACAAGTTTTTAGATGACTGTAGGTTAGACACATCTGTTGAGAAATACTTAACTGTCCTCTAACTTCCCACATAAGACATAGCAGTCAAATGCTGTGGAACCCTCTGACATAGAATACTGTGGAAGAAGAKGTTTGTACTTGTCTAACTCTGACTTTGCATGSATGATGCAGGTGGAATTCACTCGTGAAGTTGAAGAGGATGATAAATCAAAGAGTTTGAAGCATAACAAGAGGATTTTGTTCCAGCGCATGGCACCCTATCCGCAGCGCAAAGTTATCACCTTCAAYCGCTACACGGATGACTTTGAGTTCTATGTCAACTATGGAGATCTGTCTTTCCTGAACCAGGATGACATGCGGTGGGTTGGGACGGGCATCTGAACAAACAGCTTAGTGACAGTGCAGTATGTGTAGCTGGAAAAGTTTGTAGGCAGGCAGAYCCGTGCATCTGGCTAGCCAGCTGGTACATATTTGCAGATCTGTTATCCAACTTGTTTGTGCTTTAGCAAACCAGAAGTGCTGGTGACTTGCTTTGTGCAGTTGTTCAGCACTGCAAACATGAATGTGAGAAGTGGTTAGCTGCTCTGCATCATTGTCTTAAAAGTTTTCTCTTTCTGCTTTTGTCTTTATACCATCAGGATTTTTGGATCTCTGAATCTGACTACTGTGAGGCTAAAAGGAGTTGGGGACAGTTTCAAGAAATACTCAGATTATGAGTCCAAAGGCATCAAAGCTCACTTCAACATGGATGAGAGTGGAGTACTAAGTCTTGACCGGGTAACATCCTGTTGTAATGATTGTCAGCTTGTTTACTTCCCCAGTTCCATCACTGTCTATGGTAGTGGTGATCTCTGCTTACATCTAACTCCTTGTTTATCTCTCCAAGGTGGAATCTGTGTTTGAGACCTTAGTGGAAGAAAAGCTGGAAGAGGAATCAACACTGACAAGTAAATGCTGAACTTTGGTGTTCATACTGATTGTTTTGTGTTAACTGCAGTAGCTGGGATAACTACAAGCATCTAATTTCTTTGAGCAGAGCAAGAATCATGTACCGGGGTGGTGGGAGGGAGAGGAGGTGGGGAAATGGGCAGTTAACTGTAGCCTCTGATTATGTTTACAGCTCCAAAATACCTAAAAGCCCTTTGCAAGTGGCTGCTGGGTGCTGCAAGGAGCTCTGTCTGAGATGTCATACACTCCTAAGGTGACTATGGCATGCATTGCGACTTGAAAAATAAGAGTTTTCTTCCTTGTCCAGCTGCATCTGCTCGTTTCAAGAGGTTTCAGGTCCTACATCCATAGCCCTGCGGCATCCTCCCTTCTGGCTATCTGGGTTATGATGCTGCTGATCTGTGCTTTGCATTGTCCAGGTTCTAAAGCAAGAGCAAAGATTTCTCTATAGAAAGGGAGTTGGAATTTTTCATATATGGAGATGAAGGCGAGGTGCGCGGGTAGCTAATGCAGTCATACGTTGAAGCTTAAAGTTTTTCAATTGAAGTAATAAATCCCAGATCCTGTTCTCGTGGAGARTTGGACTTCCATCTGTGTATGTGTGTTTGTGTGTGCGTGTACGTATGCAAAAGGCACAAAGTGAAGTTAAGGGAAGGGTGAGTTTCTACAGTATATATAACTAATCTATTAGGGACGGCCTTGGTAATGACTACATTTTTGAAGGGAAAAAATGAGAGCTGAAGATGGCCTTCTTCCTCCTTTTGCACAGGCTGCTTTGATGATGTTCTGGAATTTTTGTTTCTCTTCAACAGAACTTGGAAACACCATCTCAAGCTTGTTTGGAGGTGGTGGTCCTACACCAGAGACTGGAGAGAATCTGACAGACTCAGTTCAGGTGAGCCCCAGAGTGCTGGCTATGATGATTAAGGGGGAGTCCTTGGGCCTTGCTTTGGCTGCTAAGGAGGCAGTGGTTCCTGTGAGCAAAATCAATGCTGTCTGGCAGGTTGTCAGAATTTTAAATATATATATTTCAAAAAATATTGTATTTCTCTGAGCTGTGTGTGGCATGCTTTTAAGAAACTTGTGGCCTTTTGCTGGCAAATCCAGCAAAACTGGCTTTATGGGCTGTGGACTTGTTTCTGGTCAAATCTTTCTACATTAGGATAATTGCTGTATGGACAGGCTTTTGTCTGTGTGCTGTCAATGCAAATGTTAGCAGGCTCCTTGCTTCCTGGGCCATATAGGTACAGCTGCAGTTGTACTGGCAGGAGTGATTTGCTTTCCTTTCACTGCGATAAATGTTTCTAGCCATGGAGTTACGTTCTGCATTGAGGTGGTTCTTTGTTAATATTGTAACTCTAGCCCACCTAGCGTGCTCTCTCACTAACTGCTGTTTTTGCTGTGAGCACTGAATTTCATATATGCAGCTTTGCACAGAATATCTGTTTGGTGAAGCACTTGCATGGAATTTCTACGTAAAGACAGTGTTTTTGTTCCTCCTTTGCTTACCTGTGGTGACCAGGAAGAAGAAGAGAGCCTAGCAGAAAGTGCTAAAGAAGAGCAGGRGGAGAAACAAGACCAGAAAAACAGTGCAGAAGATGCTGATGAAGACCAGGGAGAGGAAAAAAAGCAGTCACCACCTCCAGGTCAAGACAAAACAGAAGCTGCTGCTCCAAAAGCAGAGTCACAGAAAAAGGAAGAAGGAGAGAAATCAGAGTCTCAGGTAAGCAGCAGACTGAAGGAATGTGTATGTAGCTTTGGTGCTTGAAAGGTATGTTTGGAAGAAACAAAATTCCTATCATCTTCCAGTGCTCAGTGTTTAGGAAAGCTTTTTCCTGTCAATGCCCTGTCTTGGAAAGAGTTGCTTAGTTTGGCTTCAGTTGCAAGAAACATTTCTTTTTTCTTCACAAGCCTCTCTGTCCTTTATTCTTTTCTAAGAACAGGGCTGGTAAGTACCCTACCTGCATACAGATTTCCACACTATTGCTATGGAAGTGTCTTCATGGATGCTTCCAGTCTTGTCCTGCAGACTTGGCTGAGTTTTGTTCTTAACTCCCTGTGCATTATTGGGTAAAAGCTCCTTGGCTGCATGAGAAGCATTTTTCAGACCATTTGGAAGGTGATGCAAATCTGTCTCTTTACCTGAAAATGTATTTTGTCTGTTACAGGATCCCAAAGAGAATAGAGAATCTGTGAAAGAGGAAGAACTGTCCAAAAGTTCCAGTGACAGCACAGCTGCCAAAACAGAGGAAGAGAAGAAGATCAAAACACCCAAGAAGCAGAAGCTTGTGCATGAGATCACCATGGAACTGGATGTAAATGATGTGCTTGATCTGTTGGAGGATGAACTGAAAAGCTCAGTAAAAAAGTAAGTGTGAAATTGGTGTCCTAATATAAAGCACTGGGTGAAGGGAGTGAATTGCTGTGGGACTAGAGGAAGTGATGGTTTCAAAATATACTTCTTATTGAGCTCAGTTCCCTRTGCAGAAATGGCACTATCTGTATTCCTTAAGCAGGTGTGCATAGAGTATATGTACCTGCTTTGGTCCTTGCTGCCTGTACTGATCTTTCTTAGATTAGCTCCCTGCCGTTGGCAGCTGTTTAAAGTGAACCAGGGGAAAACGTCTCCGGGGCAGATGCTGGCGACTCTGAATTGTCATGGTGCATATGTCTGCATTCTGAGATTGTAGTAGTTAAGCTAGGATCACGCTCAGCCTACCGCARCTCTTAGTGGAAGAAGAGGCAACAACTAGGGGAACATGATGCAAATAGTAATATTTGTCGTAGTGCTACTGAGTTTCTTAAACCAAAAGGTGTTTCTGGCTTTAAATAGTTAAGCTCTTGTTAGTGTGGTGGTTTTAAAACTGGAATCCTCTACTGTCTCTTCCACTTGATTTTTAGTCTATTTCCCACCTGTYACCTCTCTGGCCTAGAGATGGAGGATTGAAGGAATGATGATCACTCACAAAGTGCTACTGTCCGTAGAAACTGATGTATATAATGTTGTGCTCATCTAAAGGCACTGATTACTTTTTGATTTCTGCTCTGTTCATGTGTTAGACTCCAAGATTTGACGGTCAGAGATCTAGAGAAACAGGAAAGAGAAAAATCGGCCAACAGCTTGGAGTCGTTCATCTTTGAGACGCAGGTAAGAGAGGGATATAAAGAAATAGACCTCCTGGAAAGCAGGTAGAAGTGGCTTGCGTACTTTGGCTGATCTGTGTGCAGGGGAATTTTGTTTGGGYTGTGATAGGGGAAGGCTGCTTTAAAGATCCCAGTTCTTGCCTTTCAGTCACCTTTTTCTACTAATGTTAGGCTTATCCAGGCCCATGTGGAGTAGGGCATTTTCCTCAAATGAATGCTTTCCATCAAGTTGTCTAAAGTTAAATTTCAGGTTTCCCATGTACCTTATGTACAGTTGCCTGTGAATTTTGGAACACTCGCACTCTGGCTGGAAAGAAATTAYGGCTGCTCAAAGGGTACTGCAGAGAAAAGGACAGTAGTGAAATTATGGTTGTTGCAGCTTTATCATCATATGTCATGTCTGGTAATGCTAAGAGCAAGAGCTTAGATTTAGGAGGTTAAATTAGAATCTCTTGGTCAGTTTGTAGAGCACTCCAAGAGTCCACAGTACAGCACTGCTRCAGGTGGGTGACCTGGTTATTTATGCTTCCACAGTCAGTGGTATTTCTTAGAGAGAGGTTACTTTGTCCTTTTCAGGACAAGCTTTACCAGGAGGAATATCAGCTTGTCTCAACGGAGGAGCAGAGAGAAGAAATCTCCAGAAAGCTTAGCGAAGCTTCCAGTTGGATGGAGGAAGAGGGCTATGCGGCTGCAACTAAGGTACTGYTGTGTGCAATCAAGATAAGTCTGCTATAACTGACGTAGACATCTCCATGCAGGATGACAGAGTAGTGATCTGGTTTTGATCCTTTATAATCTGGTTCTTGAAAACTCCTTGCTGCTTCAGTGTATTATGTACTCAATATAATAAGACCTCATTCTTCCAGTCACATGTGTGTGCATGATCCTGAGCAGCTTTGGTAGAAACCTGTTGATTCTGCATAAAGCTTTTAGTCGTGTGACTTTCACTTTACTATTTGGAAATAGTACGTTTGGTAAGAACTACAAAAACTTGCAGTGTTGACTTCTGGGGCTTACAGTGTTACCATGGGGGAAGAGGTTAGACATGGGGTAAACTTCTTTTTTTTCTCCTCTCCCCAATTGCAGGAGCTGAAAGACAAGCTTTCAGAGCTGAAAAAGCTTTGTAGGAACCTCTTTTTCCGTGTAGAGGAAAGGAGAAAGTGGCCAGAACGCCTGGCTGCTCTGGACAGTCTGCTCAACCACTCGACCATCTTCCTCAAGTAAGAACGAGTTGTTAGGAAGAAGAGTTGTGTGGCTGATCACATAAGAGATGCCAGCAGAACATTGACAAGCCATTTCAAGTGGAATGTGGTCTGATAGCTCTAGTGCTCTCAAGGCAAGGAGGCYATAACTGTTTATTAGTGATTGGTTCTACAGCATGCATTAAGAGAAGCATGCAAACCCTGTTTAAGCTGTAAGAACAGGAAGTGTCAAATGCTCCGCATGCTGTTTCTGGGCAGATCTATCCCTCTTGACTTCTTTTGTAATCTTCCCTGTTGTCCTGCCCTTGTGATAGCTGCATTTGCTGGCTCTGTGTCCCATTTCTAGCATTCAGAGATGGATTTAGGCCTGTTTCCTGCAGATATAAGAGGTGCAAGTGTAAAACGCAGTAATTGGTATGCAGTGACTATTTATTTTTATTATTGTAATTAAAAACACTGTTGCCCATTTGTGGTCTGTTTGGTTGCAAAAAAACCTCTTTTTCTTTCTTTTTTTTTTCTTTTTTTAATTTTTGAGGGGAGCGCGAATGATTCCAGACTCTGACCAGATATTCACAGAAGTGGAACTGAGTACACTGGAAAAAGCCATCAATGAAACAACGGTAATAAAGAATTGAATAGTTTGGGGGGTGGGGAGGGCTGTTGGAGTTGTGCTTCCTGTCCCAAGTAATAGGTGTCCTTTCACCCAAGGTTGGGGAATAGAGCCTGCAAGTCTTGTTTCTGTACCTCTAGCAAACCATTTTTGCATTTCAGTGTTTTCTAATCCCCAGCTTGACCCTGGACTGCTTTGGGGAGATAAAGATTTTTTTGTGTTGCATGTAGACAGAGCTCTCCAGGAAGAATGCTGTAGCCCAGTAATCTAGCTCCATACAGTTTTAAAAGTAGCTGTTGTTTTTTATTCCGGTTCTTTTTGTCCTATGCCTGGGATATCTAAGAAGCTGGAAGAAATGCAGCAGGGAACAGTGTTACCCTGAGTAAATTAGGCCTAGGAACAGTRGTTTCAAGATACTGTGATGTACTGTGGTTTGAAGAACCAAGTAGTACCAAAAAAGTACCTCTTCCTCCCTACATCAGGTGTGGAAAAAYGAGACACTGGCTGAACAGAACAAGCTCTCTCCTGCTGAGAAACCTGTCCTGCTGTCCAAGGATATAGAGCTCAAGATAGCAGCCCTGGACAGGGAAGTGCAGTACCTTCTGAATAAGGCCAAGTTTGCAAAACCYAAACCAAGGAAGGAGAAGAACACCACAAAACCTGATTCAGGCAAGAATGTTACAGCAGCATCTGAGAGTGAGGACACTATCCCTCCTACGGAGGGGAAACATGAAGGTAAGGGAGGGAGTGATGGCAGCATTGCCTTACTAACTTGTAACTGCCRTATGTAACATGCATCTCTGCCTTGAGTTAAAGGAGGCTAAGTGGACGATAGCTAATTTAAAG
Source organism: Rhea americana (assembly GCF_003343005.1). Taxonomy (NCBI): domain Eukaryota; kingdom Metazoa; phylum Chordata; class Aves; order Rheiformes; family Rheidae; genus Rhea; species Rhea americana. Next base: position 1,445,117 of record NW_028186116.1, read on the forward strand.
GTGAACTGATCCTCCTGCTAGTTGTTAAAGACAGCAGGGAAAGTCTAGGCAGTCTTCTGCCTGCCTCCTTCCTTCTCCCTGTGTTCCCGTTAGTTTTCTCTGAAGGAAAAGAAARGGTTTATAAACTTCCTAGGAAGGTTAGTGTCTGTCTCTTTGGCTAGCTGCCTTATTTATAAGATCAGCCATCAATTACATTCCTGGATGTGCAGAACAAGTATGGAAGGTTAAGTCCTATATTAAGGAATAGATTGAACTGTTGATGAGAATGTTTTGTAGCTAAGGTGGACTCTGGAAAAAAATCTCTTGGAACATGAAGAACTTGACTTTCTCTTTTCTCAACTTTAAAGATCTTCGGGTTCTGGATGACATGTTTCTCTTAAAGCTAGACTGCTGTTTATCAGCAGACTTCCCAGCCTGTTCCTTGGGCCTGAATAAGAGATCCTGATCCCACTCTAAAGGTGACTTAGCTGCACAGTCAGTAGATTGTCCAGGGTTTCTAGGGACATAAAGCCTGGCAGTGAGAAATCAGGAGTGGTTCTGTGATGTTCCTCTGAGTGCGTTACAGAGATCCCCTTTGAGATTGAATTAGTATTGTCCTGCAGAGGCACCTTAGTTGGCTTGTTTGCAACCTCACTGTAAGCCACATGGCCTGCACCTCATTTCTGAACATTTGCATCATTTCTTTTTGCATTAAACATAGATAAACCTGAGGATATCAGTCCAATCAAGGAACCTCCTACAGCTGAGAAAGTAGGTGGTGAGCCTGGATCAGACTCAGGTGGGTGCATGTTTGGCTTAAAGCTTGGTAGCTATGAATGCTATGAATGCATCCATGAGTGTTTTTTCCATCTTTTGGATGTAGAAGGCAATTAATGTGGCAGAACCTCCAACTGCTGAGTAGTTGGGAATTCTGCAAAGAGGAAAATGAAAGTTTGGTTCCTCAGTATTCCTGACTTTTTATTCTACCCAGTGCAGAGTTGTAATGTACCACTGCCTTCTGCCTCATCAGCTGCTTTGTGCCTCCATCWGTCCAGTTTATAGCCTAATCCCTTAGTTTAAGCCCATCTTTGTTAAGTGCCAAGCAGCATATATCACTTTAGTGAGTTCATGTGCACGTGCAGGTTTTTCTGCCAGACTTGAATTGAAGACAGCAATATTCAGCAGGTGGAGGGCAGTAATGTCGCAAACTCTTCATAGCTGAATACCAGTCCCTAAAGCATTCCCATGATGTATGTGCCACAGATTGAGAATTTAGCRGAAGATTTAATGAATGTCAGTGATGTTTAATGCTACTTTGTGTGCTTTCRAACTATTACAGTGTATAACTTGGATCTTTTCATTACACAGGGTCCCAAAAAGAGAAGAAAACAGAAGCTGGAGGAGAAAGCAGGAAAAATGATGAGTTATAACACCCCTGAAATCTCACTAGAGTAACATCTATTTATTTGAGGGTTACTTTCTTGTTTTTTATAATGGACCTGGCTAGTTATGATGTAAAAGGCACACAACAAACAGTCTGACAACAAAATGCAATAGAGATGTACATTTTTTTTCCTGGGGATTTTGCCGCTACTAACTTAGTGAATTGTTTTTTATTTTCTCTGTTCTTATGTGTTTAAAGGTGACTGTGTGCTCACCAACGGTTGTCTCTGTTTCAGTACAGTCTTACTGAAGTCTCCAAAGTGACTTTTCTGTAGAGGAAAACAGTGAAAGAAATGCTRTAAGCTTTAGGTGGTTACTTGGAACATAAATTCTGTGCCACACCTCATCTGGTGAAGATAAAAGGGATTAATCCAGAAACATGTTGCTAAGATGCTCTTGTCTTTGCATATGAGGCCCTAACCTAAAAAAATTGGTGTGATTTCAGCTGATGGGAAGTGTACGCTCATTTGGATACCTGGGAAGGCAGAACAGATTTGGGAAGACAGATGCTCTGTGCTTCAAGATAAGAATGTGTCTATTTTCCATAGACTGTTATTAAATCCATCTCTATCCATGCTCTGTAGCAGAGTCTGAAAATGGTGAATTGAGACTTAACTAAACGATTCAGTTTATTGTTTACTATAAAATAAAAGCTCAAAAATTGCAAAGTTGAATGGTAAGGAGACTGGAAGAAGGAATACATTAGTGTATCTTTCTCTGTGGTTCATTTTGTTTGTTGTTCCAACGAGAGGGGGCACAGGGTTAGGTAAAAGCAAGAGAAAAATGGCAAATTTAATACAACTATCCTCCTTCTGCAGTATCTTGTGTACTCAGACTGGCTTCATTGTGAAACTCTGTCCTTGGCTGTGGTCTCCTAACTTCTTGGGAATGTTCATGCTGCTAAAATACACGAGTGAAGTCTTTGACTTATGCAAACACTTGTGAATGTGCATCTGATGTTGTTCTCCATTGGCCWATTCAACCAAAAAATAAAAATTATCCTTCCTGACAGTCTCTTAAATACACTTTTGTTTTGGAAAAAAATGAGAAAGTTTACGGAGCTTTATTTTAGGTTCTGGTTCAAAACTTGTCTTCTGTGTGCAAAGACTGTGTATTTTTAAAAGCGGTGGTAGGTGAATCTGTGCAAGTGCCTTTCCCCGTGCAGCTCAGACTAGTCCTGTGCCCTGTTAATAGCAGAAGCTGGTGGTGCTCGGCGGCAGGTGACGCGCTCGCAGGGCTTTAAGTGGCGGGAGGGTGCGGAACAGGCCCTGTTCTAAATAAAAGGGGGAAATAAACAAAAAACCCAAAGAACTTGCTTGTTCCCGATGCGGAGAGCGGGCGGATCCGAGCTTCCTCTTCGCTTCTTGTCAAGTCTGATCGCCGCCCCCGGGCCCGGGCCC
>NW_028186116.1:1448390-1467450 GCF_003343005.1 Rhea americana
CGCCGCCGCGCTCTGCCTCGCTGCAGGTCTCATCACGAGCAGCCAGTCCGCGGCTTACGCTGTCAGCAAGTTCGTGAGCGGCGTCCTCTCCGATCGGATGAGCGCCCGCTGGCTCTTCTCCTCCGGGCTCCTGATGGTGGGCCTGGTCAACGTGGCCTTCTCCTGGAGCTCCTCCGTGGCGGCCTTCGCCGGGCTCTGGTTCCTGAACGGCTTGGCGCAGGGACTGGGGTGGCCGCCCTGCGGGAAGGTGCTGCGAAAGGTAAGTACCCGCGCGAAGCGCCGCCGGCGGCTTCCTGCGGCTCTTGTGAGCTCTCCCGGCAGCAGGGCTGTACGCAGTCTCTCAGGAACGCTTGCTCTGAGGCTGGAGGAATTCACAGCTATTCCTGTTTCCTCCTAGCTGGGGAGGTCTCAAATGCCAGCCGTGCTTTCTTCTACCTCGGGGTGAAATTCCACGCACCAGATCCCGTTTATCCTAGCAGTGAATCAGAGAGCGCCTTTAGATGCCTTGGTTCTAGCTTAGTTTGCTAGCTAGTGTCTCCTTGGGAGCAGGCCTTTCCAGTTACGAGAAACATCGGGTGTTGGAGTCCAGTATTTTAAGTAGGAAGACAAAGGTCTCCTAGTCACTTTACTGTTGTAGTCATCTAGTGCTGGGAAAGGGAGTATTCAGTTTGCGTTCTCCGTGAGCTCAGGAGTTACGAAGTGCAGCCTATTCAGACAGAATACAAGGTAACGTACGGAGCAGCGTGAGTCAAGCTTCTAAGCTGCACGTACCTGGATGTTGAGACAATCTAAATAAAACAGACTGATTTCTGCTTTGTGATATTGAGGGAAAGAGTTTAGCTGTACGCAGCTAGACTGTGGCTCCCAGGTCCCGCTAGGACCACTCAGACAGCTTATGCTTAGTGAGCATAAAAGCGGATGGGAAAGTCTATGTACTCTCCACACCAAGTTGGCGGGAATTTCCCTGTGATAAAACCATGTGATTTTCTTGACTGCATGTAAGATACGGAGAGACGTAAAATCCAGGAGTGCATGTACTTGCAGGAAAGGGAGAGGTGAACAGCTGTATTGCCATTCTCTGAGGCATCCAACAGTTGGCAACAAGAAGACTTTCTGAGATGGTTTTGTACACGTAAAGGAAGTTTGTGAAACGCAGAAASAATATGGTGTTTCCTGAAAATATTCAAGAGCACAGCTGTTAGGTGCTTTAGTGCTCTGATATTTTCCTGTCAGCAATGACAACCCAAATGGTTCTGGCTTGGAATACACGTTGCAATAGAGAGCTGATCRTGCCTGATGGTTCATGCAGCAGTGAGTCCTAAAGTTAGACTGTGACTCTCTGCTTGCCCACTATGGTACTGTGCCAGCAAACATTTCCAGGAGGACACTGTTCCTAGCAAGTGGGTATGCAGAACTGTGCACTCTTAGATTTGCCTCTCCTATCTCRCATCTCAGTTTCATTATCTGTAAATGGAAGTTATTCTGAGTTGGCTCATGGTACGAACACCTGTCAAGCTCATATGATTGATGCTCGTATAATGTTTTGAGTTCCCTTCAAGAATAAGAAAATAAAAGTAGAGTCTCACTTTACTTTTTATCTAGTTTTGTAGATCTGTGTCTGAATTGCCCAGAACCTGCAGCATGGGCCTTTATTAAGGATTTTCAGGTGTCGCATCAAATTTTTCTGCAGACCTCATGCCCTTTTTCTTGTTGTTGCACAGTGGTTTGAGCCTTCCCAGTTTGGGACTTGGTGGGCAATCCTGTCTACAAGCATGAACTTGGCTGGGGGCTTAGGCCCCATTGTTGCTGCTCTCGTGGCTCTGAAGTACGATTGGCGTGTGACTTTGTCCTTCTCTGGCTTCATCTGCGTGGTTGTCTCTTTTGTTTGCCTTGTCCTGATAAAAAATGAGCCGTCGGATGTTGGGCTACCCAACATTGAACAAGGAACCAAGAAAGGGAAGAAAGGTGAGCACTGGACTTCATTGTAAACGGGGCTCGCACAGGAGGAGGTGCGGTGCCTTCTGCCTGTGATGTGGTACAAACGTGTCACTCTCGGTGTACTGAGAGCTGACTCCTTTCCCTTTCCTGAAATTGCTCTCAGCGGGGTGTGTATAAGTGGTTGTTTTTAGCAGCTTTCTTTTGGTAACAGCTGAGCTGTTGTGTTTAAGTATAAACCATATATTCAAACTCCAGTGTAATCTTGTGGACTGGTGCACTGGCTTGTGAGACCGTCATGCTGTGAACTGCGGCAGAGGAAGAGGCTGACTTCTATCTAGTACTGTTCTTTGATCTGCCAGTGACCACGTTTGCATTATGAAGGCACTTTTAGCCATCTGTTTCATCTCCCCATGTGTATAATGTCATTATTTAATAGCTCTGTGTTTCTTGGGGTCCTTGTTTATTTGGATTGTGAGCTGAGGTCTCCTGGGGATACTGGAGAGAGGGAAAAATGGAACAGCAGGAAATGGTTCCTTAGGTGTGACTTGCCTCTCTTCTGTGTTGCTAGAGTACGGGCAGTTCTCCCCTCACCCCGCTGCGGGTTTTGTTGGCCCCTCGCTTGCGGTGGACTCTGCTCAGCTGCTCAGTGGTGTTTTTTTTTTTTGGCCTAACCTAGAACATCTAGTTAGTAAATGTTTGTTCAGCCCACTAAACATGATGCTTCTGTGAAAGCAAAACAGGTAAAGGACAATTGCAACACAGGTTTGCTGTAGGATTTTAAAGGCTAGAGGAAACTCATCACATCTTCTATACTGTCTGGTGATAACCTGTGCTACTAAACCTGACCTCTTAGTATAAAAAACAACATTGTTTTCCCAGAATGTGTTTTTGGGGGGAGGAGGGTAAGTTTGTAGACATTTCTGGGAGACTGATGTAAAATCAAGGTAGCCCTTGAAAATCAACATCTTTGCTTGGATATTTGTGCTTTCTCTCACAGGTTGAGCTAAAAATTAATATGACCTGCTTCTCCAGATTTTGTTCCACCTTTTTTTCCCTAACAATCTTTGTGAACAGTTTACTGGCGACCACGATGTAGAAAATTACTGAGAGTAACACATGGATTATTTCTCTGAACTCATTAGTTAATAGGAAATAAATTGTCAGAAACGTTTCCGAAATCACAGCAAACCCAGGACTAGGGGAAGGTAAAGCCATTTGTTATCAGCAGCTAGGAATATTGTCTTCTGTTAGGATGTCCTTATGCATGAATTATGCTTGCAGACCTTTCTGTGCTGCCACTGAGCTGATGGGGTTCTGTGGCTGTGTTCAAACAGCAGTAATGTTCCTGGTGATCTTCCTTGCAGGATTTTCCAGTGACAATAGCACTCTGACAGAACTATTGCTTTCGCCATACCTCTGGGTGCTCTCAACAGGCTACCTGGTTGTTTTTGGAGTGAAAACATGCTGTACAGACTGGGGACAGCTCTTCCTCATTCAAGAGAGGGGACAGTCTGTGCTTGTGGGTAAGATGTAAAGCTGCATTTTTAAGCTTTATAGCTACAGTTTTGAGGATGTTGCAGAACTCAACTGGATACGGCAAAAGGATACATGTACCTCCATCTGAGTGACTACATCCTGCCTGTCTGCTTAGATACACATAGGCATTAAAATAATTCACTGATGAAGTTGCTGTGTATGCCCAGAGCAGAGTGCCTCAGTGCTGTCTTACAGCAGGGCCCACCTGGGACTGGCAGAGTGGCACCCTTGTACCAAGATGAGCTGGAGAATCTTGTTCAGCAGAGCTACACTAAGCTCACAGTGAGCTGAAAGCAGTTGAATTTGGTCTAAASCATAGCAGCTGTAGCTGCATTTTGAATGGGGAGATGATGGGCACACCAGCCTTCTTATGGAAAAGTCTAGTAGTGTCCTTGTTAGGGAGACTGGGAAACTGGATGCAGTGACCTTGTCCTGAAGTGGTTTTGTGCATGCAGATCACATCCCRTGAGAGTGTCCTGGCCACCTGGCTCAAAGCTGAAGTGAAGCTTGAGGCTTCCTCTTGAAGTTGCTCCATGCAGCCAAGAGAGCAAATTTACCACTGATGTGGAAACAGCTACAGAGGGAGTTTGGTACTGAGACTGTGGATAAGGGATCTCACTTTTCTCGACATTGCTTGTGGGTTTTATCCAAATGCTCTCTTTAATATAAGCCGCAATCTCTGAAGCAGGGGCTGACTGAAGCTTGCTCTGTGTTCCAAAAGGATTTTATAGTTCTTTGGTTAAATTCTCAGCATCATCAGGAAATGTGTGGCAGAAAAGGACAAAGCTGGTTCTTGGCAGCTCTACTGAGGTCTGAACAAGATCTGGGGATTCAGTGGCACTCCTGCTTTTGTAGATTTGCTTTGTAAATGTTGGCATGTAAGCAACGTGCAGGGCATCTGTTTCACTGCTGTGTACCTGTCCTGGAACAGTACATCTCCTGAGCTACCAACTGGCAAAGAGCAAACCAAAGTCAGTATCCAGTTCTTATGACAGCAYGGGCAGTGTCAGTCTGAAAACATAAAATGTGGCAGATTGTTGTGACCAAACCTGATGGCGTGTTCTTTGCTTCATCTATGTTCCAGGTAGTTCCTACATGAGTGCCTTGGAGATTGGGGGTCTGGTGGGCAGCATTGCTGCTGGATACCTTTCTGACAGAGCAGTAGCAAGAGTAAGTAATCTGTGTGCTGGGGAGCTGCTTCAAGATTTTTTACATTTGTTTTTGGCTTCCTTTGCGAGTGCTTAAAGATGCTTTCCTTTTTCCTCTCTAATACCTGCAACAGTAGTAGAGCAGAATGCTCCCCTTGCAAATTTTTTTTATGATGCTCTGGAGACTTGGGATATCTAGAAGGGAGTAGGTGGGGAGCCGCAGCCTCATGCTAGAAGATAGCCCTTCTTGGTGTCATGTTTCTTTCCTCTGTYTTCCCAAGCTCTTCTTGGGGAAGCAGTTCTTCATGTAAACCACCCTGCTTTAAACTAGACTTTTGAAAATCAAACCGTTCTTAGCTGACCCATCGCTTTCCCTCCAGCCAGAGATGGATTGGAAGGGACCCATCTCAGCAGTTTATCTAAGGTGCTCAACCATGCTCAGTCCTCGGTGGTGTTGCCACTGCATGTTACAATTGAGAGAAATAGGGCTGTACCCACTTTTTCTGTGTGCACCCAAATAACTGTTAAATACTCTAAAGGTTTTGAGAAATATGTACTCCAATGTTAGGGGTCATGATACACCTCTGTGATGGGAGATTTAAGACGTGCAATCCCTTTGATTTACTGACTTTAATGTTCTTTAGAGATTTCTCTGTTGGAAGAGATCTGGTTGTTGACAGCTCTCTTCTGGCTGGAAAAAGGCATTGAAATCCAGTAGTTGGATCTGRAGCCAAATTCAAGATAGAAATAAGGCATGGTTTGTAACAGAGAAGTATCATTAATCACTACAAAAGCTTCCTTTTAACACAGTAGATTCGTGACTGCAGGCAGTCCTTCAACCAAGATCAGAAGTCTTGCTAAAAGATGTGCTTTTGATGTAGCACCTTTGTTTCTGACACGGCTGTGTGGACAGCGTTCACTACCACGAATGTAATTTGGTAGGAGCTCTTTCATTTTCTAACCTTCAGTTTTTCTTCCTGCATTACAGGTAGGTCTGTCAAACTATGGGAATCCTCGGCATGTGCTGCTGCTTTCCATGATGGCAGGAATGTGTGTTTCAATGTATCTATTCCGGGTCACAGTCACAGGCAATTCTCCCAAGGTAATCCATGCACAAGCATCTGAAGCCTGTGTGCTGGTGCTGCCAGGTCATCTTGTACCTGTGGGGTATCGACATGGGAGAGGGTTGCTGCTTTGTGGCTTCAGAGAAACTGCAGGATAATGGTAGAATGGGAAGGTGAGCTTGTTGTTGCTGCTTTTCTTTTTTTCAAACTGAAAGGCTGATAATATGCTTATTGGCAGTCAGCATAAAAGGGGCAGTTCCCCTCTTTCAAAGGGTTTGATTTAACTATAAAGAAAACATTCTTGACTGTTAATTTTAATGACAGGGATTTTTGGAGGCTCGCTTTACTTTCTAAACCTATTTGTACATGGGTTTATAGCAATCCAAGATATCCTGACAGATAAATTTGTAATCTGGGTTATAGTTAATGAAACTTTCTTGTAATCTTGCCTCTGAACCATGTAGTCCAAACTTATGAATAGGAGACCTTTCTGCAGTCAAAGAACTTAAAACTGCACTGCTCGTTTGAACTCTAACCAATTTTATAAGCTCAGCCAAAAGTAACTTGAAGTTGTACACTTTCTTCACAGCCTTGTCCTCTTTAATTCTTTCACCTCTGTATTTTCAATAATATTTTCCATATCCCTTCTGCCATGTAAAACATTCTCATAAATAAAAGAAAATGTTTGTACAGAGGACAGAGGAGGAGAGGTACAAGCTAGTGTTCTCAAGTGTATGGGGGCTATTAAAAACATAAGAATCCATTTTGGTGGTGAGCAGCTTTGGGCAGGTTTTGTCACTGTCATGACGTTATGTTATGACAAGATCTGCATCTGCAGGAGGATGTAGGGTATCTTTGTTAAGGTCAGCAAACAGTTCAAGTTTGACATTGATTAGAACTTTTGACAAACGTTGCTTTGAAGCTTCACTAGAGAAAAGCATGAGAGTTGACTGAAGTCTGAAACCAGCCTAGAAACAGGATGTTAGCTATTAATAATGAATATGTTTACATGTTGGAATAAATGTCTGTCAGATTTAGTGATTTGCCATCACTTGTGGCTTTAAAGCAAGCTAGCTGTCTTTCCAAAGCACGTGTTAGCTCAAACAGTAGTTCTGGGTGCAGTGCAGGAATTGGCTTTGTAGAAGGATGGAAGAGCAGGATGCGTCTCTGTAGGGAACTGCAGGACCAGTCACCTTGATGCAAAAGCTATGCAGAGAACAGGATCAGTTACGTTTCAGCTTTAATGTCAAATGTCAAGAAAGGGTCAAGAAATGCTGATTCTGACTACTTGCAAGTGATAAAGTCTTCATTAGGCAGAAGTTGTAGGGCTAGCTCTTCAATGGTGAGGAATTTTGTAATAGGAAGCCTAATAATTTCCTGCACCCTCCCCCAGAACAATAGGTTTTGCATTTCCTTTGTTTGCACGACAGAGAAGTGGGTTAACTTTGTCTGTGTTAGACTGCTGTTGCTACCTAAGCTGGTTTATTGGCTATGGTGTATATGTACTTCTGTCCATCGTTCCCTAATGACTAAACAAACAACATTTCTTTTCTTCTTTTTCCCCTTTTCTTCTTCAGGAAAATGACATCTGGACTGTAGCCTTGCAACCTCTAGCTGATCTTACAGGCCTAAAAGAACATGAGGTTTCTGCCTTGCATTTCTTTCTTCCTCTGCCTGTTTCTGCTTTCACTGATAAGTCCTTTTCCTATCCTGGAAGGTTGGTTAGCACTACAGAACTTAGAACTAGGGCATTAAGAAGATTTCTGTAAGTCTTGTAAAAGAAATCTCTTCTTAAATTCATTTCCTGAAACTAGCTGAATTTTAAAAAGTCGCAATTTAAAATTTGTAAATTTCTGTGTAAAAAGTTTTGAGGATGTTTGTTCATCAGGTAAAATGTAGCTGGTTAAAGGGCCTTGTAGATGAGGCACAAAACTGGAGGTTGGGAGGACCGATTCTGTTCCTGCAACAGTCTTTCTGCTTAGTTTTGGCAAGCTCCTTCCTAATCCTTCATCTCTGTTTCTCATCTGGAAAATAAGATGCTATTTACTCTCTCCTTGGCATTTTGAAGTAACGTTTCTTATTTGCAAAGCACGTTATAATCTCGAGATGTCGTTATTCATTCTTTGTCCTTTCACATTTTGAAACATTTGAAACATTCTGAGCCCAGTAATTTTCTAAGAGTGTAAGCTGACATTGAAGTTCAAACTGTTTTTTAGTAACAAAGAGGCTATCAGATAGCGGCTTCTCACACCTAAAGATGTTTTGTCATTAGCTTTTATTTGAAATGAGAATGGCTTTTACTCAGTGGCCTCCAGGACCATTTTTAAAAGTGATAGATTCACAATTCTCTGTTGCCATTTCACAGGCATATTGCTCATCCCTCTTCTAAGTTCTGGTCCTTTCTTGCAAAACAGTTCATGTTGCATGCATACAGCRTAGTGGGGAGAAGTGTAGGAGAAAGGAGAGCTTGCGCTGGCTAACGAGATAGCRTGCTGGAGATGTCGCTGGGCCTGCATGTACGTGGCAGTGGGGTTTGTCGCAGATGTTAGCTCTTCTTTCTGCAGGCCAGGGAGTCGGCATCAGCTAGAAAATGTCCAAAATTCTTTCACATACTATGTGTGGCATTTAAGACTTTATTCTACATAACGAACCTTTGCAAAACCATGAGTTAGAGCTATACAGGAAAAATACATATGTGCAGTTATGACTGATAGTGGTAAGATGCAAAGATCCCACTTCTGATCTTGCTTTACTTGTTTTGGCAGCTGTGGATACTGACTCTCGGAGCTGTCTTTGGGTTTTCTTCATATGGACCCATCGCCCTTTTTGGGGTTATAGCCAATGAAAGCGCCCCAAACAACTTGTGTGGTACCTCCCATGCCATTGTGGCTCTCATGGCCAATGGTGAGTAACACCCATTTCCCTTTCCCCAGAAACAAACAGAGCCGATGCTTGTTCTTGATAAGTACGGTCTGGCCCCCAAGAGGGCAGCTGTCTTAACAGGGACAGATAATGGAGGTGGAAGCAATAGCTACTCCTTTGCAGTTAGCTGTGTGCGTGCTTTAAAAGCAATAGATTCAGGACCTCCCTAACACCGCATTTTGTGCTTACTGATTCAGTCTGCAACCCCCCAAAAAAGAGTTCTAGGCTACACTTGGTGCTTCTTATCTGCAGTAGGCTATGGAAACTGTAGATACTCATATGGATCCAAAAGGATCGAAGTACAAAAGGACAGATCCTTTCATGGTTGTTCCCCTAGCCTGCAGCTCAGGAGGTAGGATTTAATTTGTGGACTGTTATCAGGATGTAACTGGACAGGAGGAACCCTGCCATCATAGTGTCTGTTAGCAGCCATTGTTGGATAGCTAGAGGGATCTGTGGCCTGACCCAACAGTGCTGGATTTTATCCTTGACAGGGTGGCTGTATGGAGATGTGCCAGACTGCCTCATACCTCTCCTTTGTGCAGCCTTTTGAGACTTTACTCAGAAAGGTTGTAAGAGACTTGCTTACTGCTATTGTTAGCTGAATTCTTCTCAGTCCATTAGAATAGGTGGATTCTTATAAGCTATAAAACATGTAAATACCTTTTCGTATCTTAAGCTCACAATTTTGGAGGCCATTTGCAATACTCAGCTGAACAGACATGACCTACGCTTATAGTTCGGGGTTGGCTCAGTTTTSTTCGAATCTGGACACGCAAAGCAGTTCAGAGGGTGTCCTCGCCCTAAAGCCCTGTTATCCAGTGTGACCAAGCAGCAAGGTGCCAAAGCTTGGAGTCGGCCCTTGAGGTCTGGTTTTGCCTCTATCCATGTGCCCTTCCTGCTGCAGGTGACTCTCTACTTTGTACCCATTAGCACTAAACCTCAGTCTTGTACTTCCCGAAAYGCGAGGTCTGCTAAGTGCTGTTCAGTGATGTGTCCTGGATCTAACATCACTTACAGCAAGAACCGAATAGACTGTAGGGAATATCTGATAGAGCTAGGTGCCACTGGAGATGTCCAGGATATGGTGACTAAGCCTGCTCAGCTATGCTAACCTACACACAGTCTGTAAAATACATGTTTATATAGCTGTGTGTGTAAAACAGTGCAGAAACATGGAACATAGTCTTCCTGTAAATTAATAGGAACCACTTTTTACCACATAGTTCCACATATGGAACCCAGAAAAAGGGTGGCAGTAGACTGCTTGCATATGTGTTCTGAAAGACCAGGCATTAGTTGTTATATCTGCTGCCCTGAGTGTATCAGAAATATTCCCTGATACACCTTACAGATTTTTGTCTAGTACTTTAAATTCAGATCAGGCCTGAGGAATTTTTATAAATGCAGAAACGAGTCAAATACCAGTATTAGGAAATGAAATTGAGAAGTTCAGGTGTTACTACTGTTTTTCTTATTTATTTATTTATTTGTTCTTACAGTTGGGGGATTTCTGGCTGGACTACCATTCAGTACGATTGCCAAGCACTACAGCTGGGCCACAGCCTTCTGGGTAGCTGAAATCACCTGTACTGGTAGCACAGTGGCCTTCTTCTTACTGCGAAACATCCGCACCAAGATGGGTCGGATTCCCAAGAAGGCCGACTGAAGCTAAGCTGCTTGGCCAAAAGGATGCCCCTACATTGACATGAATGATGCATGTTTTATTAACTGGCCTAAGAGCGCATTACCTATTGCTGCAACCTAGATAAACATGTCTCAATTKCTCATTCACTGTCATGTGCCTGAAGGCACAAAGTTCCTGGTACCAATTACTTTTTTCCTAGAAATGTGATAATTCAGCTAGCTTACATTTGCACATATCTTACCCTACCTCCTTTTCACAGCACCATTCATGAAATAAGCAGGTTTCGCAGCCTGAGCTACTAAACTGGAAGTACTGTAGGATGACTGGCTTCAGGTGCTGCTGTCACATTCAGTTTCATCTCACTGTTGGACTTAGCTATTAACTGGCAATTCAGCCTCGCTGCTCAGGGGCCCTGAAATGAGCCTTTGCTATTTTCATTCAGCCCTTCTAGCTCCTCTAAGCACAGCTGTCTTAGTTTATTTAGGTGCGAGCTCCCTGCTATCTCTCTGCCCTGGAACAATAGCACATCAGTGAATAACAATTACTGGAGTGTTGCTTTGTAGCTGATGGAGAGCAGCATCCTGTTAGCTTTACCCTAGATTAGCTGGTACAAGMAAGGGTGGTGTTTTGCTCTGCATGTGCTGTAGATCACTGCCTGTGCTGCTGTGAGGTGGCTCTCTGCAGCACTATGAAATAGGCAAGCTTCCCAGAAATTCTTGGCACTTCAGGGTAAAGCGTTTAGCTAGAGGAGCACCTTCTGTTGACTGCTCCTGCCCAGTGTCATATGCACGTACAGTGTTAATGATTTGCAAGGTAGGCAGCGGCTGCCAAGTCAGCTTGCAGAAAGCAGTCTGCAGATCAACCAGGAAAACTGACCCAGCAGCAGGTACTGCAGTAGCAACTACYACAGGCCCACATCTGCAGGTGGGTTTCATAACCTGGTATTTCTAGCACCAGCTTGCATTTCTCAGTAAGAGACCTATAGTCTGGRATGTCTGCGGTCAAAAGCTGGATCTCTCATGGCTACGGGTAGCAGTTTGGGCTACCTCTGAGAGAAGACCTTAGCAAAGCTACTGCTGACTGTAAGCAAGTCAAACCCAGCTCTCTTTGCAATAAGCAATCGGGTTTTAACCAGGATTTTGATGAATATTCTTGCATTTCTCCAGAAGGATTTACTGGTTTAGGGTCCCAGAAGAAGGAAGTTCAACACATGAACCTCTACACAGGTACTTTGGTGAACAGATTAGATACAAGAGTAGATAGCCCTAATGAAGATAATGGAAGTAAATTACACTTTGTACTTAATTGTAAGATCTACCATCTGTGAAATAAAAATGAAGCAGTATCAGAAGAGCTCTGTTGTCCTATGGAGAATGGTGAAAGCAGAACCATCCAGAATGGATTATTCTCCTGAGGTGCTGTCAGGGAGCTACTGCAAATTTATCCTGAAAACAGAAAACAAATAGCCATCCACCTCTTTAAGGAATCTTTATCATTTCTACATAAAGAACCTTCACAAAACCGTAAGTTAGAGCTATACAGGAAAAATACATATGTACAACTGTAAAACACAAACTACAGTAGGGCTGCAGAACTGCGTCTTCTCTTTCTTCATTCAGGAACAGCAGAGCTGCAGTAACAAAGTAAGCTTCTGTGGCCCAAGGTAAACAGTGGCAACAAGTCTGTTTAAGGTAAACGTCACACGAAGGATACACGAAGCATGTTTTAGGAAGATGCAGTTTCTTCTGTGCAGGACAGAGTTCTGGGAGAGACCAAGTGAGGAAGAGAGATGCTCTGCTCTTTAGGGAAAGGAGTTTGTGAAGCAGGCAAACGTTTTTCTATGATCCAGGCCCAAACGGTCCAGCTTTTTCTGCTACCTCCAAAGCAAGTTTCAAGTTCTGATCAAACAATTCACATCTGAAACATTCAGAAAATCAGAATGAGGTGGCTTCACGTGCAGAAGAGGTTAACAGAGACAAGACCTATACATTCTTTGGTCCTACATCCTTCAAGGAGAGAMTCCCTGAGTCAAGAGGCAACAACTTGACAGCTCTGAAGTAAGATTAAAGCCCCTTATATGGGCTCTAGAGTTATGATAGGGCTGGAGGAGTCATACTAAGAAAAAGCACTTCCCATTTCTCCAAGAGAGCAGCAYGGAGGAATTTTTAAATTGTGTCCTGTACTTCCAGCAGCGTGCTCCGTTCTCCTGCTCTGTGACTTCTGTATCATCTTAGTTACTTGAGAGCTGTCAGCATTTGTTATTGCACAGGCAAAAACCAAAGACGTGCTGAGGCTGTTTCTTACTGAATGTGGGCTTCTTCCTTACCTGATTGGCATTTCCAGCGAGTAGAAAGGATTCTTCAGAGCAAAGTCAGAATAAATCTCATAGATTTTGCGCAAGAGGGAATCTATCCCGGATTGTCTTGGATCAGCGAGTACCACAAACTTGATCCCTAGAATCACAGGGGCATAAGCATGAGGATATAGGTGACAGCTGCAGCGAGGCAGAGGTACCTTTCAGGTGCAAGTGGGAGTGTTTTCCCAGGACAGTGAGCAGATGCAGCGAGGTACCTGTCAGGGTCTGGAAGCAGTGCAGCTTGAAGGTGTCAGTCTCCAGCATCTCAATCCCGGAGCTACCCAGCTCTGGGGACAGCTGTGACCCGATGGCAAAGAGCCTGTGGGGAGATAGCCCTTAGTGGTGCCCGCTCCCTTGCCCCCGCCCCCTCCCTCCCCCGGCACAGCCGGCCCTGCTCACGAGTGGAACATGGAGGCCAGCATGAGCTTCTCGTTGGAGGAGAGCCGGTGGCGGCCGAAGCGAATGGACACCGGGTAGTTGGCAGGGTTGCCCAGGAACTCCAAGATGTCCTTCCCGTCCGCTGTGAAGCGCCCGTTGACCTCGGCACCGTTGATGGCCAGCACGGCGTGGCCCACTGTGGGGACAGCGTGGAGGTGAGCAAGGCCCAGGCCCCCGGCCTCCCCCCGGGCCTTCAGCGCCCCCCCCAGGGGCGGGGCGCACCGCGGATGCCGTCGCGCTGTCCGAAGGCGACGACGACGCGCTCGTCGTGCAGGCGCAGCACGAGGTCCAGCGGGTAGCTGAAGGTCTTCTCGGTGTCGGCGCGCGGCGCGTAGTGGTCCAGCTGGTAGATGAGGCCGCCCGCCTTGTTCACCACGTACACGCTGAAGATGGCCATGGCGCCGCCCGCCCGCCGCGCGCCCCCGGAAGTGACGCCCCCGGAAGTGACGCCCGCCTGCCCCGGAAGCCGCGCCGCCGCACGGGGTTTCTCGCGCTGCTCGTGCGCGGCGCTTCCTTTCTCGGCCGACATCTTGGGGAAGCAGCAGCTGGAGCAGCATGGTGAGCACGGGCCGGCTCCCTGCGGGGGGCGGCGGGCCGGGKTGATGCGGGCTACGGCAGGTGGGGAGCGGGGGCGGCGCGGGGGCGGCGGGCGGAGGCGCCGGGACCACTAGGCGGGCGGCGGCGATCCCTGGCGGCGATCCGCAGCGCGCCCTGCTCCCCTCCCCCCCAGCCTCCTAAAGACGACAAGAAGAAGAAGGACGCGGGCAAGTCCGCCAAGAAGGACAAAGACCCGGTGAACAAGTCTGGCGGCAAGGCCAAGAAGAAGGTAGGAGCCCGTGGCGGGGCCCCAGCGTGTGGCCTGCTGGGTGGGCGGCAGGGCGGGGGCCGTGTGCTGGCCAGGGCCGCGCCAGCAGGCGGTCGGGGCCCCCAGGCCGGCCGCACGCGCAGCACAGCTGAACCCGAGCAACGCCATGGCTGGCAGGGCACTCGGTGCACTGTGGCAGCGCAGGGGGCTGTCGTGTTGTCAGAGGAGCTGGTTCTTCACCTGTAGCTAAAGTGAATGTGGCAGCATGAAACTGTAACAAAAGGCTTTGCTCCTTTTACCAGATAATGAGTACCTGCTGTCTGGACATGTGTAAGTTGGCAGAGACCATCTTGTGTGTTTGCTCAATCCCCCAATCTGATGTGATGCAAGGAGATTTGATGGTGCCATTCTTGGCACCATCATCTTCAAATTAAAACTTGTTTTTGTGTGTGTGTGTGTGTGTGTATATAAGATGGTTTAATGTTTTTTCTCTTTTCGAGTAGAAGTGGTCCAAAGGAAAAGTTAGAGACAAGTTGAACAACCTCGTCTTGTTTGACAAGGCCACTTATGACAAACTGTGTAAAGAAGTGCCCAACTATAAGCTCATCACACCTGCAGTTGTCTCAGAAAGGCTGAAGATTCGGGGCTCTCTGGCTAGAGCTGCTCTTCAGGAACTGCTTAGCAAAGGTAAATACTCACTTAGGAAAAATACCAAGCTGCTTAAATTAGTTTTTTTTAATTATTTTTTAATTATTTTTTTCTTTACTCAGAGGATTTTGTGCTGCATCCAAAGAGCACAAATTGGCCTATTTTTGAAGAATCCATAGCATTTAGTTGGTATTTCAAAAGTGCCCCAAAGTAGGGAGCAGAGGCTGTGTTGTATTTAGTGACATTGCTGTAGTAGGAAAGTACTGCCAAAAGGCCAGGTTGCAATTCAACTGYTCCTGGATGCAAATGACTGCCTTGTACAAGCACACCTACCAGGCTGCCTCTTGGACAGCATCAAAGTATCGTTAGCTCTGGGACTTCTGTATTGTAGACAGAGCCTTGGACTGGCTATAAGGTTGATACAAGATGTTTTAAGTGTCTCTAATAGTAGATATTAGGTATCATAGTATTTTCTATAGCATGCTGTTCATCTGCTATGCCATAGCCTGTGGGAGTGCAGCATCCTCGATATCCTCCAGTAATACGCATGCTCAAATCATTGTCTCTTGATAGGTTTGATCAAGCTAGTGTCCAAGCACCGAGCTCAAGTGATCTACACGAGAAACACAAAAGGTGGAGATGCGCCTGCTGCTGGGGAGGATGCATAGGAAGGTGAGATGACAGGCTGCATTGGGGTGCTGCRTTTTGCTTTGTCAGTGGCCAGCAATCTGCTAGTTACGGTGATGGCAGGATGCTTGTGATGGAAAACTCCAGTTCTCTGAACTGGGCAGTTCTCCCACCTGTTCAGAGGACACTGCTCATACTGAGTAGTTTCCTAGATGGTGTTACTGGAAACATCAGTTCTGAGAGTTAAAAAGTAACTTGCTATTTTTTCCATAGTGCCTATGCAGTAGGGAAAGAATAGTGTGCTCTTCAGTCCCATGGGCTGCTGGTTATGCAGGTGTCTCTAACCTGCTGTCAGTGGGCAATTGAAAGAGCTCTCATTTGACGTTTGCTTTGTGTTGAACTAGTTGTCTGATTTGGTACTTCTTGCTTTGCAGATTCCCCAGTGACCTCTTCAACAATATGTCATATGTAGATGCACGCAATAAAATTACTGAAATAAGTTTTTTGCTTCTTTTTCAAGAATGTGTATGTTTCATTATTGATGTATTTGTTATTATGTATCCCACTGAGAGTGGATTCCTGATATAGGTCACAGGTATCTTCCTGTACAAGCCAGTTTTTGTCAAGCTTTTAGCATTCATATGTTGTTATGAATGTGCTGTAGGCGTTTTTTTTATATTGTAAAATTGGAAGGAACTTGAACATCACTAAGCACTAAAATAATACAAACTGTGTTCAGTTTTTCTAGTAGGAAAAAATTAAACTTTGTGTTTCTTGAATCCTAGATAGTGAAGGTGCTAGTTGGAGTATTATGATTATTCATTTAAACTCTGTGTAAACAAGCAGTGCCCTCACCTTTCAGTGTATACAAGGAAACAATATCTGTCAGGTCAGCATCGGGTGGGCAAGTAAAGGTAAGCAGCTCTAAATGAGGCTGTAAATATGTTGTTTAAATTAAGATGAAAAGCTGGCCATAGGGAAGGCTTTTAAAGCCTCCTCTTTTTATATGGCAAACTGATTATGATCACCTCRGAGGTGATGCAGAACTGGACTCTTTACCCTGAAGGTTGTGTGTTGAAGCTTTGGAAGTAACACAGTGTGGGATCAGTTGCCCTGAGTGCTGCCTCTGCCTCTCAACAAGTTTCTATTAGTTTATTAACACACAATTTTTTTTTAAATCATTTCTCACAAACTTACTTAGAGAGATGCCATGTAGTACAGCAATATAGGACGCTGACACCATGTGCTGTATATGCCAGGCTTCTGGATAAAAAGATAAAAGCAAACAGGCAGGAGACCTTCCTTGCTGGCAGGTTTTACCTTTGTGTAATTTATGACTTAAAAAGCAGTGCCTGGATGCATATTACATGCCCATTACAGGGGGAACAAATCTACTGCAACATCCCTTGCTGAAGGCTACTCCGCAAAAGCTGCTCAGCCCATAGGATTATCCTTTGGTCAGCCTGCCCTCCGTGGAACTGAAGACAACTAGACGGATACACAGAGCCAAACCTGGCAGCAGCAGCAGTGATACAACTGCAGCTACCTCCAGTCTGCCTTTTCACAAGGGTCTGAGTTTGGTCTCTTCTGTGCTCTTTTTCTGATCACCTTTTTTTCTTCTTTTCCCCCGATTCAGCTCTAAATTGATGCCTGAAAAGGAAAGTATAGATATAAGAATGCAACAGCCTTCTCAAAGTGGTAGTGACAGCTGCCGTGTCTACCAAATAAAACAGTGCTATGCAAAGCATTTTAGAACAGAAGCATTCCTCAAGTAGTTGTTCTTTTAGTCATGTCAGTGAGCTGCTTTCTGGCAGTCCTTTCAGCCAGCTGACACAAATTTTGAGTAGACTACAAGCTGCCAGCAGGGCAAGTGTGTGTATAGGCACAAATATGTAGGTGTGATGCATTAGCAGTGTTCACGAAGGCAGGCACCTTTATGTGTGGCAGCTGCAGCAGTGAAGCTTGAAGCTTATCTTGCAAGTCACTTGTGTGATGTTCCAGGAACAGAATGATTCTCTGCCTGGGATGAATACTGAGTGGAGTAACTCCTATTTCCTGCGGTAAGACACGTCTCCTCACCGCTGTTGCTATTGCAGAACCTACTCCTTTAGTAGCGTGTAGAAGGACGCTGCACACCCTCAGTTCAGCATCAGTCTATGCTATCCTGAAGCTCACCTGGACTGCCACCTCCTGCCATGGTTCCAAACCCGCCCAAAGGAAGGAAGCCAGCTGTCGCCTGTCTGGGAGGTATGGTCAAAGTTGGCACCGACACGATCTGCCGGGAGCTTTTTCAGCTTCTGTTTTTCCTCTAAAAAATACTTGGTTTAGTGGAGGTTTGTCAGACAAAATACTTTTGTGTCTTCAGTGCCATACTGGAATGAGCTTAAAGTTAACTGGAATGTAAAAAAGGCACTCACTTTGTTTGAGAAATTCCTCATATGATGGTCCAATTTGTTGTTGACTTCCAGCCTCCTCCTCTTCCTGTATTAGCCAGGGAGGTCTTGCTCCTAGAAGTTACAGGGAAAAGGCACGTAGCTGCCGAAGTGACCTAAATGCGTAACCTGAGATAGGGAAAATATCCCCTTTCCCTATACCTGCAGCTCACCCTTCCAAACAATCTGCTTTGAACTGCATAACGAAAGCAGCAGGCTTGCCTTGGTAAAGGCCATGATAGATCACACCCAAAACAATACATTCCTCACAACTATTAGTATATAGCACATATATTCCTCACCTACATTTTAAAGGTCCAGCTGAGATCTCCTAATACAGAAATGTTTTATTTTAGTGTGTCAAAATATTATCAAAAGATTTAGCACCTCTAGGTTATGCCATGACCATTTTAAAATTGCTTTAAATGCTGCCTGTTGTATTTGCAACCCAAGGATTTTCAATGGAGCAGTAACAAAGTGAGTCAAGCACTAGGAGAGATTACCTGTGTGAATATTTCCTTTCCCTTCTGTTTCCTGTTATCAGAAACATGAGACACCCATTAGAAATTGATGCTTCTGGGGATATTTTAAAGAATGATGTTACGTGCATTCTAGTACATAAGAAATAAAGAGATTATAATTCATTAGCAAAATTAGGTAATGATCTTCCCTACCTGGTGGCCAATAAAAGTCAAAGCAGGGCCTGGTTCCATCCAATTCAAATCAGGTGCTTGCTGCATTCCACTTGGGCCAGGCTGCTCTGCATCATGAGAGATGTCCCTTGGAATACAGGGGCCAAAAGACAGTGTGAGAGAGGTTAGGAACTCTCTGAAAGTTTGGCAGGTAGCGACTATAAGTTTCAAGAGCGAAAGTGAAGAATGAATGTGGCAGTGGTAGTACTGTATTTACTGTATTTGCACCTGGAGAGTTGTGCAGTAAGAAGAGAAAGGAGTAATGTTCTGTGTGTGTGATACTGTTTATATGGCATCGCTCTGCTGGCTGTTCATGGCTGTTGATGCTTACACACCTCTTCATAGGTGAGAGAGTAATTTTTCTGCAGATGGGTAGCTTGCTATGGTCTAGAAAAGTTAGTTTGTCAAGTGTCTGACTGCCTGAATTAAAGATCTGGTGATGGCAGCGTCATCTCCAAACAAGGGCAGCAAGAAGCACCACTGCCAAGGGATGCCGCAGGGTTTTGAGTGCAGTACAGATCAGCAGCCAGGGAGGACACCGGCAGCAGTGCACAGACAACGTCCTACCCTCTGTGTCCTGTCGTGGAGTTGTGGAGAGCAGGTCCGGCACAAAGCTGTGGCTGCGGCTCTGTCTGCGGCCGAGTTGGATGGAGGAAGAGGGATCAGTGTTTCTGAAGGCCCCGAGGCGGCGGGGCCGCCGGGGGCGGGCGGAGCGCGGGCGGCCCCGCCGCGGCACCCACCTCCAGGGCGGCCTGCAGCGCCTCCTGCCGCCGGCGCTCCGCCTCGCGGATGCGGGCCGCCATCTG
>NW_028186116.1:1468349-1484192 GCF_003343005.1 Rhea americana
CGCGCGCCGTGCCCCTGTCAGCGCCGCGGCGGCCGAGCATGGCCGCGGGCGGGCCTGCTGGGGCGAGGAGAGCTGTGGCGGTGGCCGGCGCGGGGCGGCCTGGAGCCCTGGGGCGCAGCTCGGGTTGCTGCGGGCGGCCCTCCGCCGGTGCCAGCGGTGCGGCTTGGCGCGGCCGGCGTGGGCCTGCCGGCCGCTGTTCCCGGTGGTGCGCCACGGTCGAGGCTCCTAACGTGCCCTGCGAAGGTCACTTTTCCTGGGTGCTGCCTGAGCACGTGTGCTGCTGTGTCCATTTAGAGGAGCCTTTCTGTCGCCGATGCCTGGCCATGGCTTCCCTTGTCCCCTGCGTGCCACCGCCTCAGTGCAGGCACTGCTGTGGAGAGGGCTGAGCAGGGCAGAGCTGAGAGCAGTTGGTGGCTTTGAGGGATTGCTCAGCAAATGCGAAAACCTTGTTTTCTGTCTTCAGAGACCGTTAATTTTGTAGGAACTTGTTTCTGCTCTGTACCGAACTCAYAGCTCTGGTGTGTGCTTCTGCAAACTCATTTGGCATATGTGCATTTCAACAGGTTTAACATAGGCTATAAATGACAGGGGAAGGAGGGGGCTAACAAGACATGTGGAAGTGGCGTGAAGTTCAGTCTAGACTCTTCTGATGCTGTCTTCCATGAAGAAGGATTGGGATTGCTGAACATATGTAAGACATGGGCACACAAATGAGTYGCTGCACATTTTGCTTCTGATGTTGCACAGATGGCCATAACCTTCTATTTGAAGCACAGTAATGTGTCTCTGAGGGCTTGCAGGGTTTCTGTAAAGTACAATCTTTGGCAGAAAGCTTATCACAGCTGTTTCTGAGCAGGGTGGTACCTGGCAGAAATCTCACAAGCTTATGATGGGGGGCAGTTTTAGCTCAGTTGGTTAGAGCGTGGTGCTGTTAATGTTGGGGTCGGGGGTTCAATTCCTGTATGGGCTATGCTGAGGGTTGGAGTAGATGATCTCCAGAGGTCTCTTCCAACCTTACCATTCTGTGATTCTATGATGCTTGCAGAGATGTGGTGGGTAAGTCCAGGGTTGTAGCCAATGAAGTTTAATGCCTTTTTTCCTCTTCATTCCGGTCTGTGTCCAGAGTGATATCTTGGTAATACTTCTTCTACCAGTAGTCTGAAGATGAGTGGAGCAACCTTCTTGCACAAGACATTCTCTGGCCTTTTGACTCAAGGAGCAAGATGGTGAGTTGACCTTACCTGGAGCTAGAAATAGTAGCAGCCTTCTCCATAGAATGTTGCACACCCAGTTAGCTTGTCATCTCTGTCAGTGTTTACAAGTATGATAAGAGTGGAGGGGTCTTACTGAGCAGCTATGTACAGGCTACTGGGCTTTCACCATGCTTCTATATGGACTAGAGTATTAGGGTTACGTGCGTTCATTTCTCTGTGGTGTCCACTCTGTGGATTCTGATACTTTTGATTAGGAAAACCTTTTGTTTCTCGTGGTAGCAACATACTCTGAAAACATTGGACTAAACAGTGTGTGGGATAATGGAAAACTCCTCCTGATAATGAGGACTTTTAATGACTGCTAGGCAAATCACAGCTTCACTGAAGTGAGGATCTTCCATAGAATCTAATATGTAGTCTTTTGTGTGTGGCTAAATCCCAGCCTGGTCAGTCTCTCACTTCAGGATGTTCAATTTTCAGAGTCACAGGTAAATCTATGTCTTTTTTCAATATCTGTTTAGAATTTTCCTTGCTGCAGCTTGAAATCATTGCTTCTTGTACTTCTGCTGTGTACTTGAAAAGTGTGGCTCCATCTTCTCTGTAGCTCCCCCAGTAGATGGTCAGAGACAGCAATTAGATCGCTCCGAAGCTGCCTCCAGACTGAACAACCCCAGGCTTCTCAGCCTCATATACTCCAGCACCTTAACTATTTTTAGTGGTTCTACACTGGACTCTCCAAATTATCAATGTCTTTTTTGGTCACAAGTACAGAGCATCAGACTGGTCCTAGGGCAGGTAACACCCTTCCTCTTGTTCTGGCAGTATTAGGACTGTTTGTTCTGTGACTGTCTGTGGAACATGATGCCTTTAATACCCACCCCACATCTCTTCTGAGAAGTCAGCCACAGCAGTAGCATTTACCCTGGCATTTGATGCCAAGAGGCAGATGAAGAAATCCATGTGACAAACGCCATCTTCGTCTAGCCTGACTGTAACTCTATTAGAACACCATCTGAAGGCACTCCATATACCTCTGRGACTTGCTGACCTCACACATAATCTCCTTTTGGTACAGTCTGCCTGGTATCCTGGTCTGACTCCTTTGCTCTTCTGCCTGTCCACACACAGTTCTGCAGTGATCTCAGCTTCTTGCCAAATTTAATAAGAGCAGAAGATGCTCACAGTCTAGTCAGAGGCTGAAGGAAAATACCTAAACTTCAGTGCAAGGTTTATGAAAGTAACTTGATTAACTCAGTGCTGCCATCTAGTGAGGCCACATCTTCAAAAACAATTCACCTGAAATGTGGTCCTGGTTATGCAGACTTTACACATGGGTCTGGCAGCTATCTTCCTCTGACTTCTTAAATGATCAGATGAAATTAGTGCCCAGCTGTGTAGACCCACCCTGCACAGTGGTTTTTCTGCCCCCTGCTAGAGAGGGAAACTACCATTCTACYACATGCTTTCAGGCTTGAGCCTAGGGATCAAAAAACTTTTAACATATTGTCTGTTCTTTTATACTCACGTAGGTTTCTTAATAAAGTTTTGTACAGCTTGTGTCATACAGTGAACTTGCCAATCATCTATTAAAATTCAGCTTTTTAAAGTAACCCTGAGCTTTGGTTTCCTGCCTTTATGCTGTTCTTGAAAAATGTAATCTTATATTCCTCTTTAGTTCCTTCCATCCAGAGTGTGCTTAGTGGTAATGCTAAGTCCCTCACCTTTCATATAAAGGAACATGATCCTCAGTTTCCGGGTTGTGGCACTCAGGTGAAATGAGTCATCTGGCCAAGCACAGGTTACTTCTGGCACAGTCAGGAGCTGCTACAGAAGCCTGGATTCTTAGCCTTGAGGGTGAGAGAGGATTTAAGAGTCATACTCGCATCAGACCTATTGTCCATTTAGCTGTATGCTGTCTTTTGAGCAGACAATAGCAGACCTATAGGGCRTTTACAAAGGGTTCTCTTTTCCTGTGTATTTTCAGCCTGTGCACAGCTAGTTCCGTTTTTCTGAACTTCAGGGTATACCTAGCCTACTCAGCCCAGGAGATTTGAATGTACTGTCCCCTGTCATCCTCTCAATGTATTTCAGRTTTAGCATACAGCTCAGCAGTGAGCTTCAGGACTGTGCTTATTGTTTGTCCCCTGTCAACAGGATGCTCCGGCTCCTGCTCTACAGCCAGGGAAATGTGGCAGCTTTTGACACACTACTGTCGATAACTGGACTGATCCTGCTTCACGTCAAGTGACTGTTGCGGAAGCCACAAAGAAGGTACCAGAAATCTGTTCTTCTTGAACTCTAGACACCTGCTACCTGCCTGACTTCTGGCCTGGGGACCTGATCTGTTTACCTCTTGCAGGAGAAACAAGTAAGTCAATAAGAATAACTGAATAACACAACAACAAGCTCTTTTTTTCTTTCTTTCTTTTCTTTTCTTTGGTCATGTCCTTGCCTCTCCAAGGTAACTCTCTTCTGGCACTCTGTAGTGCTCACGGATTTCCATTCCATTAATTGAGCATTGCTGTGTGGAGGGGTGCCAAGCACCTTGCAAAGCAACCTGTCTACCAGTTTTATGCGGCTCCTTGCCTGCTGCTTTTGCAGCTGGGCAAACAAGTGTAACAGCTTGGAATAACGTCTGTGTAGTAGTGACTCTTCTCAGTCAGCCAGCTCATGCATTCTCTGCATGGCCTCTGACCTGTAGATCAAGAGCCTTTGTTAGATAATGGATCAACTTTCTCCTGCAGTTTAGTGCTCTGGACTGGAAGAAAATTACAAGAGAAAAACAGCATGTGTGGACGACTGAATGTTACGGATGTGGCTGGTGCCTCATGTCAGTGTGTCCCATCTAATGTGAGGTGCATGTGATGGTGCTGATGAGTCTGGAGTGAAGAATTGCCTTATTGAAGAAAATGAAATTGGTCTTTGTTTTCCTTCCTCCTCCTGCTTTTGAGTACTGATGTTRTGATGCTCATAGTAGACTGCAAACATGACCCTCCAAGGAGGGGGATGAAGGAGCACACTGCTTTTTGTCAGGTAGCAATTTCACACTCTCCACATGTGGTAGGACTGCCCCTGCTGGGAAATGATTTGTGCAATGGTGATAGAAGAATTAGCACTCATTCTTTGTGACCAGGCCTCCTGAGGACCTTGAATTGTCAGTAAGGAGTTAAATTCTTTCTCTGTATAATTTCTTCATGTTCCTACCTAATTAATCCTCCAAATATGAATCAAAAACTAGATCTTACTATAATGGACTAGTGTTTGTCATACTTGCAGCAGAAATACCTAAATGAAAAAATCTTTTGAATTAACTGAAGTGTTAAAAAAGCTAGAACTGGAAGTGTAGTGTGACCTATGGCCAGCTTTTCCTTTAAACAGATGGTTACCACCATTTTTCTCAGCTAACAGCTGAGATCACATTAAGCATTTTTGTAGTGATCTTACAAATGGATTTTGTAGGATTAGGAATTTTGTASGAAGTTTCTGGGAATGTTAATATAAAACCATTCTATAATGAAGAAGCAAAACTGCAGTGAGATGCAGCTAGGCTGTGTTTTGCTTCTTGGTAATGAAGAGGCATGTCATCTGCCCTCTTTAGAGGGCAAAAAAAAAAAAAGCCTCCTAGAAATAGGAGAAGTGATGAATGTGGTGTGTCAGAACAGAAGGGTTTATGTGAGAGTGGTAGTGCTCCCACTAGCTAGTGCAGCGTTTTGGAAGCTACCTGTGACAGCACCTGAGAAAATAAGCTTGATTTGGAAACACATGGTACATGTTTCAGAAACAGGGAGCCAGAAGGAATCGTAGACCAAACAGAGATCTCATGAGTTCTGCAAAAAGATAGAGAGGAAGTTGTGGTAGCTTTGTGGACTGTAATGACTGCTCAGGCACTGGTGCTATAGCCTAAACCATAATCAGTATTAAACTGATAGGAATCATATTGCTGAGCAAAGCAATACTGAGATTAAGGCTCTATGTTTTAATTTAGCCTAGTTTGTTTAATCAGACAAAAATTCTTTGGTGGCCTGAAGGCTAAGCCTCCCCTTGTGTGGGTATCTCTGCAAGTGTCTTCAAGCATCTAGTACAATCTTATAGTCCTAAACGTTTGGCTGCATGTGATGACCGTGTGCTGGCTTGGATGCCTGCTGTGCTCACAAGCAATACCAGTTGGGAGCCTTGTCTTGAGCTCATTCTCCAGCTTGAGAGAAGCACCCAGTGATATCCTGCCACATCTCCTCAGTCCTGAGTAGCAACCAGTACGATTTTCCTCAAGGTGCACAGAAAACACTTCCTCTGCGTGTGAAAAGAACAGAATTGTGCCTGGAGAGAGTGCAGTGCCCTTCTGTCACTTTCCCTTCCAAAAAGAGATAAGGTTGCCCTTTAGAGAAAGCAAATGGAAGTGTCCATATTGCTCATGTGGCTAGATGGGACACAGCAACTCAGTTATCCCTTTACTTAAATAAAGGTAAAAGCCAAAAAGGCACAAAGATAAGGCCTCTGGTCTCGGCAGTCATCTTTATCAGGTATTCAGCTTAGCCCTGTCCACATGGCTCCCCTTGACTTTTACTGTACATATAATATCTACATCCCTCTGCTTTGGGAATCTTGTAAAGTCTGACTTGCTCTGCAGTTTGCACTGGTAAGAGCAGGGCTCCTGCCTTCTAAAAACTCATGCTTTGGCACACCAAATTGAGAGCCTCTTTGGGCAGAGTCTGTGCTTCCTCATGAAACTTCTTGCGTCCTTCTGAGGTTAGTTTCCACAGCCGTAACTTGTGGTTTCCATCACCACACACAAAACGAGTAGTTTTCTCAAAGCTGCTGCTGAAGCACAGGTTGTGTCGGATAGTGTTTTTCCAGCTATCTGGGACTGTTTGAAAAAAGGGGAAGTGTTGCCTGCAGAGAGAGAAGATTTTACTGAGCTGAAGCACAGTGAACTTGGAGGCTGCAGTAAGTAATAGGGTACGTTGTATCTGCGTGAGAGAAGAAAGAAAGGTTCCTCCCTGATCCCTATGATTGTAGGCTATCTGGAGCAGTTGAGCAGAGCAGCACTTCGTTTTTCTAAGGGCAGTAAGACAGAGGTAAAGTTTCAGGTCTCACTCTCTGTGTATTTACAATCTGTACATATTTTCTAGTAAGAAGAGAGGGGAAGCAGTTTTCTCAGTGGCATCTTGAGCCAGAAACAGAGCTGAGATGGGAACATAAGTCCCGACTGCCACACCCCTGTTCCTCAGTGAAAAGGTGAGATACTTTTGTACCCCATGTCCTCTCGCTTCCCACARTCCTACACTAAGCATTGGGAGAACAGTGGGTACCCTGTGAACTGGTAGATCTGCTGTACAGTCAGACTGCCATCTGCACTGTTGCACAGAGCCAGGGTGATGAGAATGCAGTAATTAAGGGGGTGTGTGGCCAGCCTCCCTTATTTTGTTGCTCACCTGCCTGGTGCTTTTGGGCTTCTGAGGTCTGGAGACTTCTATTTCCCAAAGCATTGTCATTGCCTTGAGTTTGGGAGTTTCCAGCATCTTCTGAGGAAGAGGGATGTACACACAGGAGGCATCTTCATCCTCAAGCTGGGAAGAGGAGGAGCAAAAGGGAAGGGGTTGTATTAGCCCTCTGTGGAATGAGGGATAGGGATAAACTGTTCTCTTTGGGGGAGGGCGGGTGTGATCGACTGTGTCTAACGGATTGGGCAGGTTTCAGTCCTTTTGTTAGTGGAGATACAGTGCTTTCCTAGATGAATTTCTTTCAGATAGTCTCAGCCAAGAGGCCTAGTTGTGAGTCGGCAACTAAAAAGTAACCTGCCACACTGGGACTAAATTAGAGAACCTCACTGTGCTATTGCTGTGCTCTCCTTGTCCTTCTGATTAGGMAAATTCCAGCCTCGGTTCCAGCACTTTGTACCCTTGGCCTATTCATCAGACGGCTCTGTGCATTGACTGACCCCTGCTATAATGGGAGGCAACTGCTCGCAGAACAGCTGAGTGAGAGTCAGCTCAGATTTCTGGCAGGATCAGTGAGCTCATATGAAACTCAGGACTTCCCAAGAAGTTCCCTTTTGTACCTTCTCAGCCTCACTGGAGGATGATAGCACATCCTCCTTGGAACAGTCCAGGTTAGAATAGTCTAAGGATGTGTTTGTAGAAGAAGCTTCAGTAGCATCAGTGGCTGAGGAGAGCACTGGACTGTCAGATCCTGCTGAGTCTATCCTTGGGTTTCCTGTGATGGGGCAGGCCAGACTGGGGTTTACCCACATCCACAGATGAGGCTGCACATGAGGTTCTAAGGAGAAGAAAAAAACGTCACTCCACTGGTACTAGCTGAGCACCACTGCAATAGACAGGACCCTGCTGTCTGGAAACAAGCTGGGGAGACTCTAACGGAATGCAGATCCGGAGTCAAAGGTGCCTAACTTGCCTTTTATCCTCCTAAACAGCATTTTATTTCCTGTTTTGCTTACAGTGTGTGTATCTCAGTGTTCTCACACCACTATGTCCACTGTGAGCAACTGTGCTCAATTCTGAAATTTTACTTTCTCTTTTCTCTGTAGTGAGATGAGTCAGAAGTGTGTGAATTACTCCATTTAGTCCTTTCCCAAGCTTTTCTGCTGGAAAGGTAGTATTTGGAGGGAASTGTGTCTACAGGCAACTATGTAATTATCATATAGTTGTCCTAAAAAGAGAGGTGAACTTGAAGCTTAGAAAAAAATCCAATCCAGACACAGATTCTCTGGCTACCTAAAGGAAAACCCTTTTCCCGTGACATCCCCTAAAATACCACTGGCCTCTGTAGGTAATACCAGGCCCCAAACTTGCCATTAGGCTCAGCTTCCCCAGGGAGTGAGTGYCTGTGTGCCAGGTGGTGAGCTTGCCACTTGAATATGTGATGGCTCAGTTTCTCATCAGTAGCTGGTAGACCGAGGGAGTCCAGAGACAATGTGGTGAGTTAGAATTGTTTAGATACTCTTCTCCCCACACCCCTCTGCACCCCTTCCAAAAGGGGGCATTTAGATACTCTTCCCCCCCCCCCGATGTGTAATGTGCAGAGATTAGATTGAGAAATGATTCTTTTGGCTTAATGAGTGACAGGGTCTGGGCTTCATACAACAAAATTTCTGTCCTTTGGACCTCAGCAGAGGGGGCCATAAATAAGAGCATAAAGGCTAGACTCCTGTACTGCAACTAAAGGGAAGAGTCTGGGTTGTGAAGAGAGATGCTGTTCTGAGTATGCACAGGGGAAGATGCAAGTGTTGCAGGTCAGGCAGTACTGTAGCTCTCATACTGCTTCAGATTGTTACCATGTCTTTTCATTACCAGAGCGATTTAAAGTTGAAATGATTAAAGCAGAAAGCCATAGGAATAACCACTGAGAAGACTGAGGAAAAAAAAATTCTTCATATTCTGCCRTTGAGTTAAACACTCTTTCAAGGTATAAGACTTGTTTTCCTATCAGCTCCAGTCAGTATTGCCAGCACTTCTGTAACTCTCTCCAGAAGATGTTCCAGACAACGTCTACAAGTTCTATATTTCTACAACAAATATAAATCTGTATTTTTTGTCCCAATTGCATTTTTATAAGCTGCATACCTTATACAATATGACAAAAAAGAAATTTCTTGTCCAGTTTGATTGCATGTAAACATGGAGTGAAATAAAATGTAGTTTTTGCTAAGTTCTGGACTAGAATTTATTGAATATTAGATTTTATGTTTTTCAGCTGAGTTTTGGAGACAGCAATGTTTTTAAAAGAAAGCCAAGTCAATCCATCCCTCTGAGGCCCTTACCTTGGAGAAACCATTCAGTAGTGGTGGTGAGTTTGAATTTTTCTGCCATATCCCAATCTTCAAGACCATTTTTTAAATGCAGGTTTTCCCAAAATTACTTGTTTTGAAAACTCAAGTACATTTTTCTTGTAATTGCAAAGCAACTTCCTGGTACTCAACACAGTGAGATCTGTGAGGGTAACATAGAATCCTACCAGCCTAAACTGCTCTGTATGCTTAGTGCCTTGATTTCATTTTTTTTAAGGATATAACCCTGGTGAGTGAGGGCTGGTTTCACACATATAATACCTATTAAAGACCTTTCCAGTGACTACGTGGTCCAAGCAAGGTGGCTGAGAGTAAAATAGGTCTCACCATCTAGGCTTTGTTTTCTGTTCATTTAATTTAAAGTCATGTTAAATAATCCATTCCATTACTGTGCTAATTAGGCCTAACTTTCCCGCTTCTGTTTCTGGTTAAATCACAGTATTATCTAGCATCTTCAGTGGACCTCTGTAGTCTGAGAACCCAAATGTATGTGGAAGCAGGAGTCATCTCTGAGGGATGAACATAGTGCTTGGGACTAGGGAGCTCTCTCTCCATGCTTACCTGCCCAAGGKGGTTATGGAAGTGGAGCTGAACAGATAGTTTTCTGTTCACTTTGCAGCTCTGCAGCATGCTCCACTCAGTATGGATGGTGTGTGCAACACTTTTTTTTTAATCTGTGTCTGTGCAATGCAATGTAAAGGTGCACTGTGCCAGCTGTTTAGAGGCAACAGTGTTTAAGACAGGAAGCTACTTTAGATCTGCCTAGTCGAAGTGCAGAGGAGGTAATGCAACTGGGGAAATGAAACCAGATTAAGTRGGTACTTATTGTGCTTTTATAGTGAGTCTCTTACAAACTTTTTGTGCAACTTGAAGACACAATCTAAATTCTACTCATTCCTAGATTGCTTTTATTCTTTAACTAATAGTTCTCACACAGCCCCTGTCTAACCTGTCTCAGGTATCATGAAGGAAACAATGTGGCTTATGTCATTAGAGGGTGGTATCAATACATTCTCATCACCATCCTATTTACCCACTTATCCTAAGTCTACAGTTAAGGGGGTGTGGGAGATAGGTGGTTTAGAGGAAATCAGTAACTACAGGGAAAAATCCAAGCCTTGGCTTAGTACCAGCAGGAAGGGAGAATTCAGGTGCGTTAGCATGTTGGCCATTTTGTAGAAACACACTGGTTATGCTCGTAGCTGTATAGTATGATTTGTTGCCARTCTGTAGTAGGTGACAGAAAGAGGCTGTTACTTTGCAATTGTTGAAAAAGATTATGCCATAATGTTGGCATAAGGATGTTGGGAAATTCTCAGCTTAAAAATGAACTGGTGAACCTTACAGCAGAGGCTCGGCTTCAAGTTGATTTTTTGCTTGGTCGTGGAATAAAAAACGGTAGGCTGCTTTTCTCAACTGCAGGTTTGTGCAGTGTTTTAGGCCAAATGTTGCTGCATGGTTTACTGTTGCTATTCTTCAAGATTTTTCATCTTTTGAGATGAGCTGTCAAACAGTGAGTCAAACAGGAAACCAAACTTTTCTTGAAAAGGTAATCAGCAAAGGGCAGAGAAGGATCTTCCGCRCTTCATTTTGCCTCTTCTGTAGAAGCAGGCCTGAAAGTTTGTACTGCATTAAGCTTTGCTTCATTTTTATTAGGCAGTTGATAAGTACCAAGCCAATGTGGCTTGGATTCTGCTAAATGCAGAAGGATACAACCAGATAGCTTTTTCCACCCTTCCCTGAGGAAGCTCARTCTTTAACAGAGATGCACTCTCATCAAATTCTTGAAGAGTAAGCAAGATGTGGTTGGTTGCTTGGTTTCTTCAAAAAAGTTTGAAAGAGCCCAAATCAAAATCCTTTTTGCCTTGCGTGGAATTGGAATCTGATATTTGGGTTGGGATGTGTTGCAAACAAATCAATTACTACAGTGTAGTAATTTACCACAAATCACCTGACCTGCTCTGAGTACCACAATGTTGTTTTCCCCTTCTGTTTGAAGTTAAGCTCTTACACAGCACAGATTAATATGCATCATTTGAGGCCCAGTAATTCATTAAGCTCATAATTATCTGTATGCACCCTCAATTAATGCCTCACCTGCCCCTACAACCTTTGCTGCTTCTACAGAAAGCTCGTGTAAGAATGACAGACTGGGTGCAGTTGCATTAGTAATTTTAGAACAACATAAGCATTTGTGGAGGGGTGGTCCTGAGACAGCCAAACCTTGCGTGAATAAAGTATCTTGACCTGMTTGTTCTTCAGCCAGGCATGACTTTCTAAAAAGCGAGCAGGGCACTGTATGAGGCTGTAATGTGAAGAACAAGACAAAATACTTTGAGGGGAGGTTTGTCCATGGAAAGTACTGTAAGCCATTCTGTGTACCGCTTTCCAAAAGTCACCCCCACATCTAGCAGAACTGCAGGAAGATGGCTAGGAGAGTGTAGCTTTGCCACAAGAGGTTGTATGAACTGATACTTCATGTAACCCCAGTGAGGTGAATTCACCTGGAGCTGGTTCAGAATCAGTTCCTCCTGTGCTGGGTGGGGGCTGGCCAGTTGAAAGCTAGTGTAAACTAATAAAGGAGGTGAGAGCAGGCCCAGCTCTTCCTAGAGTTTGTAGCAGCTACTGGCTGCAGCTGATTAGAGCTCCCTTCCTCCCATTTTCCACAAGGTTTCAGTGCCCTCAGGGACGGGTGGCTGATCTGTGAGACTGGTAAGTAACACTGGGAAAGAGGAGATGCATAGCTTTTTACCCCGAGAAGCCCCGAGCAGCTGTACTTGGATCCTGACAAAAAAGATGTGAAAATAGCTTATTAAAGCTTCCAGCCTCTGCTGTAGGGATGAAAAGCATTCTCCCGTGTGATAATGTTTACTTCTTACTAGTAGATATTTTGAAACATTTCTACAGTACAAACAGAGCAAGGAAAGCATAGAAATGAAACCTATGGCCCAGTCTATGCAAAGAAACTAGGACTGGGAACAAAAGTGTTGTATTTCCACCTCAAAACCTAATAATGTTTTGCATATAAACAGTTGCATCTACAGACCTTTCCCTTAAGTCTAAGAAAAGGCTAATAGGCCTTATTTTGCTTTTGGCCATTTCAGATTCTGAATCCCTTAGTTTTGAATACTGTGCATTCTGGGTCAAAGTTTACAATCCTGATTTCCATCTTACTAACCTTGCTTTCCTAGAGTGGGATGGATCTTGATCAGATCAGTAGAGTAAATCCGTGGCAAGTGAGGTCTAGGAGTGCTGAATCCTTATCTCCTATTGTTTAACTAGAACCTTATGCTTCCCTCCTAAGGTCAACTCTGTTTTTTTGTTCAGACTCTAGCTCCAGTGTCAGAAACAGAAGAGAACCTCTTGACTTGATCCCTGCAGCGAATGTGCAGAAGGTCAAAGTAGCCAACATCTGCATCACAAATAAAGCTGAGACTACTGTAGAGAGGCAACAAGCTGGAGCTGTCTTCACTCAGGATACCTGGATTCCTCAAAGCCAGCTCTTCTCAGGTCAGTCCTATCTGCACAGAAGCCGCATGATGGGAGGAAGACCAGTCTCACCAGTTCCCATCACACTTCTGTAACCCTGAGAACTCCAGGGAGGCTTTCTAGGATTGCAGGTTGGGAAGGGAGGAAGTTCACCAGGCATTCTTTCCCTGTGAACCTCAGGGGTTGATGTTGGACTAAGTAATGTGAATCTTGCTGAGGTTCAGGATACAAAGGAACTAGACTCTTATCTTAGCACCGTAAGTGTAACTCTTCCTCCCTCTTTTTTGTCTCTCTTTTTGCATCTCTGAGATTCTTGGTATTGCTCTGAAAGGAGTGTAGTAGTTCTTGAGTTAGAGGCTGCTTTTAGCTGTCAAATAAGTGTCTGTAGTGCTTATGGCCAAGTTCAAGCTAAGAATGATGTAGGTGTGTTTCCTTTGATCTTGGAGTTGGGGAAGTATAGTTTATAATCTGTGCTGGCTGTCCTCCTCCCCACACTCATATCTGCATACAGCAGAGCATAACGCAGTTAATGCAAGGTGTCTGCAGATTCACATACATACRTCCAAACCTAAATTTGCTTTGATCCCTTTCCCAGAGAACTCAGATTCAGAGAGAGAGCAGAGAGAGATTCTAAGAAACTGTTGCCATCAACAGGTCATTGAGCTCCTAGCACGGGAGCCCTTTACAAAAGCTGGAGTCTGTGGCCTTTCTGGGCCCATTTCCCATCTTCTGGTGTTTTTTAAACTAAGACTTCTTGTTTGCAAATCAAGAGAAAAGACATTTCTGATTCTAGACATGACCATGAGTGTGCTCTGTTGTTTTTCAGAGCGTCTGACTCCTGCATGTGCACTGCTGGGTGTGCACATAAGGTGGAGGCAGATATCTTAAACTACCCTTGTGGCCACATGTGTTTCCATGTCATGCTGTGTGAGGTCTTCTAGGAAAGCCAGAGAAACTAGAAGTGCTCTTGTTTCTGAAAGATATATCCAAACTCACTCTCCCCTTCAAACATAGGGAAGCTTTATAACTTACCTTCCAACCCAGTGTATTTGTTCAAGTCTGATCTCTGAGTCTCTAGTTAATCATTTAGATGCTGCATGGCTATCATGCAAGCTGTAAATGGAGAGGCGTTGTTTGAGGATCAAGGGCTGCCTTTAGTAATGTGACAGAGAACTTAAATTTGACTCAGTGTTCAGGGGCAGAGATACTTCAGAGATACTCCTACTTTGTTTAAAAARAGAAAAAAAAAGAAAATGACTATTTTTTGGGGGGTAATGTTGCTTCAGTTGCAGGTATAAATGAGTAAATGATAATGGCTAAGCCAAGAATTCACAGACACACATGGCAGGTCTGCATCTTATAGGAGGGTGTAATCTGCTGGAGATTTGTGCATGCAAGAAGCTTCAATAGCAATGAGAGGTTCAAGGAAGCTCTCATTGCTACAGGGAGCTAGCAATCTGAAGGGAAGCACACCTATGGTGTGAGATGTTATATTGGGAACAACCAGGTTTCCTCATTTTCACTCGGGCTCAGCTCTGGTCAGTTGCACTTCATCTAGCTGTTGGCCCAGCTTGGCTTTGGGAGGACTGGYGATGCTTTGGTTTGAGCTGCAGAGTGCTGATTCTGCTATAATTCCCCTGATCTTCTAGCTTGTGGGGGATGACTTATATTCTGTGGTGCCTAAAAGCTTTAGATGTGTATAGAGTAACATCCTACTTGTCTATGGTTGGTGCTGTGACTGTATCATTGCTTGTCTTGGCATTTCATGAGGAGAGTAGGCTTGCCCGTGTTGTGGTGTTTGTRTAGAAGCAAACACAGTGGGAACTGGA
Organism: Rhea americana; assembly: GCF_003343005.1. Classification (NCBI taxonomy): domain Eukaryota; kingdom Metazoa; phylum Chordata; class Aves; order Rheiformes; family Rheidae; genus Rhea; species Rhea americana. The sequence goes on from NW_028186116.1 coordinate 1,482,686, forward strand.
GCCTAGGGATACAGATAATGCCAGACAAATGTGTATTGCATTCTGCAGAATGGTCTCTATGCTAGAATAGAGAAAAAAATTCCAATTACTTAATATTTTTCCCCATATTCCTAGTACAGAGTATATTCTAGCTGCCTGGCTTGTCCTTGCATGCAGTCACTCCTGCTGTGTTGGCACTGCTTTGTGGCTCTGTGGCTGATGCTAAACATACAGTGCAAAACAAGCTCCCAGGATTTGTGCGGGCCTGGGTGAGAACAGTCTTTTCTATTAAAGAGAGGGAAAGGAGGAGTGCAGGTGGGCAGAGGGATAGGGAATAGAAGGCAGAGAAAAGACCAAGACACCCCAGGGACTATCATTCCATCAATAGTGGACCTRGGACCAAGTCAGGGTTCCCAGTTAAACCTGTTTATGCCTGAGTGTGTCTCCATATGTAAGATAGCAGATGATGCTCCTGTTGTAACTTATTTGTAGCTTCCTTGTGACTTTAGGACACAGTAGAAATACTTGATGATTATTAGCTATGTTTAACAAATAAAAGGACTTGTCAAAACCCTAAATCTCTCTCAGAGCTAGGGTTAAAACTGGCACCCATTTCTGCCCAAGTGAGCTATGTAAGGACCCTGTTTGTAACTGAAGGTGTGGTATGTTGTCTAGATAATGTGAGAACTGCCCTGCTGGCCAGCAGAAGTTTCTTGGTAGGGAGAACCRGTGCGCATATGCAGGTAAGGCAGTACGGAAGCATGGGAGGGAGACATACCTTCAGTGTGTCTGAGATTGAGGCAGCTACCAGTCCATTGCACTGCTCAGCTGCTTGAAATCAGTTTTGCTCACTGCGTGTCCTGACTTTGAGTTCTCTCTGAACAGAGAAACTGTTTTTCTGGTGGGGGAGGGGCAAAGTTTTACCCCCCGCATCCTTAAATTCTGTGAAGTTATAGCAAAAGCGCTGAACTCAGATCTCTGCCCCTCCTCTGAGATTTTTCAAACCACTTCAAAGTTGAGTTGGCGGATGATTCAAATGAGTGGTTCTGCTGGGTTTGCCACTCACCTTTAGCGCTGCTCCCCCATGGAACAAAGCATGGCATTTTCCTTTGATTTTCTTGCTTGAAAGCAATAGGGGAGAGAGTTAGAAATGTTCTGCAACTTTTTTCTGTAAAAGTGCTCTGATATCTTCCTAAAGTGCTGGTCTCTGATGAGGGCAGATCAGAGGCAGGTTGCCTCGAGGGCAGAGGTTTGAGGGAGGAGACATTAGTCACAGGGAAATTAGCTCAGAGTCACAGACAGGCTGACGCTTGAGAAGATATTCCAGTGACTGGGGTGGCAAATACGTTCACATCGTAGTTCTGGTGCTCTTCTCGCGGTGGGGCTAGCAGGGGAGCTGTAGGTCTGGGCTGAGGTGCTCCGTCAGAGGCACGTGGGGTGGCTAGAGCGCTGCGGGAGCCGTGGGGTGCGGCAAAGCGCGCCGCGGGGCTCCTCTGCCGTGGCTGCTGCCGCCCGCCCGGGCCGCTCT
>NW_028186116.1:1484358-1505095 GCF_003343005.1 Rhea americana
GCCCGCGCGGCCCGCGGTCTTCCGTGCCCCGGGAGCCCTGCCGCCACGGCGCGGCAGCCGCTGGCCCCGCAGAGGCGCGCGGGCCTCCGGGAGCCGGTCCCCGAGCTGGGCCTGGAGCTCGCCTGCTGTTCACGTGCAGCAAACCGCAAGGGCCTCTGGCTCTGGGCCTGGCTGATGCCGCTGGTGCGAATGCAGGCGCGAGTCGGAGACCCGTGAGCACCTCCAGTAGAGGGATTACAGACTCTAACCACTTCCTTGATAAGTGCAGGGAATGAGCCGGGCAAGTGTCAGGCTAACACCCTAGACAATGCTGTCATCCCAGCCCATGTTCACTGGAGGAAATGCTACAATCTTTCAGCCTGATTCCATGTTCTGCTCCGTTTTTCACTTTGCAGAAAGCAGTGGGGTGAGCCCTGAGCGGAGCAGGGCTGTCTTGCATTAAGAAGTGTCTCTCAGAAGTTGAGTTAGTACAGTTTGTGCTGCCTTCCTGAAAGGGAATGACAGGTATGACTTATGTTCGTACCAGGGATAGGAACAGCCGGCATCCCACAAGTTTGTTATGAGGACAAAGTGATAGTTGTAATATGTGGAGAAACTGAATCAAGGAGACTGCGTTAGAATTCATGACTTTGAGCAACAGGGAGATGCATACAGGGGGGCTTCCAGAGCCTAGTCCGGCTTTGTGCTTCTGCCCCGAGCTTCTCCATGCTCAGCCACTGTCTCTGGGAGGGGTCTGTTCTATAAATGCATTGGCCTCCATTTTGCATCCTTTTTGCCAAGAAGAGATGTTAAACRGTAGAGTACGTGCTGTCAGTCTCATTTCAGAAGGGAAAAGGAAAGTCAGTGACTGAAAGCAAATGCCCAAGATGTGCAGTATGTTGCACTTCTTATAGAGAGAAGCTTCTTGTCACAAGTGAAAGGCTGGATGGAGGTGAGGGTAGAGGGACAGTGACTGTCTTTGTGGTGCTTATATGTTGCCTTCTGTGGCATAAGAGCTTGAGGTGTTTGAAGAGCTTTGTGCATAAGAATGTCACTTGCAGGCAGACAGTGGTGCAGGCCTTCCCACCTTAGGTGAGTGCATTTGTTACGCAGGAGGATGCTAATGCAGGGGGCTGACCACATGTATAAGATCTTTGGTTCTACCACCTGGTGCCTTCTGTGCTATACTGGAGCATTAGCTCAGGGAAGACCACCTGCTACTTGAATCAACAACCTCACCTTATACCATGTCCCAAAGATCTCTTATCAAAGTACAGACAGAGCTTGTATGTGCTCAGCTTTTCAGCTGATGAGGTCACAGCTTACAGCAGTGCAGCTGCACTGCCAGCGTGTGCAATGTTTATTTAAGAGATACTAGTCGTACTTGCAATGCTTGGAAACAGTGGGATGCTTAGTGCAGAGCAACAATAACAAAGCAGTAGGAATTTGTCATGTTGAAGGAAATAACAGGTGACAGATTCAGGCTAAGGTTAATAACTCTGGTCTCCATTTTTCCGGTGAGATTGACCATGTTTTATAGCCAGCGACTCTATCCTATGTGTTGTAGAGCTGCAGAATCAGGAGGAAATCTCCTCTTGTCTATTGGTTCTCCTCTTGTCTGTTGGTTCAGTGCTACACTGGATACCTGTTACATGGCTCCAAACTGGACTGCACTGAAAATCTAAATATATCAATGTATGTTTTTGCCTCTCCTTTCCTTGAGGCAAGAACTGATGCTAGAATCACATTCACCTTCTTATAGCAGGATGTCCCACATATCAGGGCACAAGCACTCACAGAGGATGTAATTCAGTGTGATGCAGCCTAGCTCTTTTCTCTAGTGTAAAGTCACTGAGACAGTGAGGACCACATTGTTGGTCATCTGAAGAAAAGACCTTTTCTTTCTACTGTGACTTGAAACAGGGATGTTGTGTCTTTAAGGCACCCCCTTCTCATTCTCCTAATACCTTGAGGCCTCTGAGTGATCCTGCAGGAGAGGATCAGTGCAGGAGTTTAAGGCATCTTTCTCTGCCCTGCTGCACTGCTCACTTACTGCTCCGAAGACTGAGCTTTGCTGTTTCCATGGAAACCATTAGTTGCTAAGCAACTGGAGCATCATCTGTGCTGAGCCCTCGCATCTAATTATCCCATCACAGTGGCTGAGAGGGGCTTGGGGGGGGCAAGAGGGGGGATTAACTTCTACCATGGCAGATCCATTGACAACACTTTAGTAACATTTAAAGGGACACTGTCTCCTTTCTGCAGTGTTTATTGACAGTCTGTTGCTGAAGTTATTACTTGTTTTATTCGCGTCATTGTAGTAGGAGGAGAAAGACAGGTTTAAGCAAGCAGCAGAAATGCTGTCACTGCTTGTGGCATTCTTGTTGCCCATGCTTGCATTCCTGTTGGAAGTTTTTGGGTTGTCTTTCTGGCTGAGTTATGCATGAGGCACTTAGGTGTATTTTTGACTAGTGCAGTCCTTGTCCTGTGAACTCTGTGCTATACTTCTAGTCTTTCATATATTTTCTTTGTATTGTGATCACCTTGAATATTGCCTTTATGTCACTGTTTCTGCCCCAAGAGCCTCATGTAAGGTATGCTCTATGAAGTATTGCTAACTCTTAATAACTTAATTCCTCCTGCTGTCTGCTTTTAGAGATAGCCCAAGCACAGGCCAGACGTGTATTCTCCTGGCCTTTGCATAGGAATCTGTGTGCCTTTACGCTGAGTCCCACTAGAAACTAAGTGTCTACCACATTAGATCCCACTACAAAGTGCTGTTCAGAATAGATTATGCAAATCTCTCTGTTTTTGTTGCCTCTTGTAAGATTTTCTTGACAATGGGATTGGTGGGCAGCTCACTGATTCCTGTCTGCCTTCAGACTAAGGCAAACATTACATAACTCAGTATTCAGTCCATATTTCATTGCAGCCAGGAGGGCCTGAAATCTAGTCTTTATGCAGCACTGAGAGTCTGAGATAAAAAGTAACAACTAATGAAGCCCTTGTTTCCTGAACCTTTGAAACTGGACAAATTCACCTCTGAATTTTGACAGGCTGGATAAAATAATTAGTCTGAGAGCTGATACTGATTTTGAATTTGCAAATCCTAGGAACAAAGTTATGCAAAACTCAATATCCTCTTATTGATAGATTGCGTCTAGCTGAGATTATTGGGGTTTTGAGAAGTGGTGAGCTACCAGTTTGGCTTCCCTTTAGACAAACTGCCTGAGTTTTCTTGTTCACCAGCCTTCCTGAAAGTGTGACCGCACGAAGCTCCATTCTTGAATAAACAGCTTCTTGTCCACTCTCATCTGGTTGGATACTGAAAATTTTCTCATTTTTTACCTTCTCCTGTAAAAGAGACACTTTCTGATTTACTAAGGTGATTGCTTTGTTAGTGGCTGCATCTGTGAGGACCTGGAGGTTTGGTAGAAAGTTTTCCAATGTTTTTAAGGTAATAGGTCTAGGAATCAGCTGAATGTTAATACTAAGCTTCCTAGAAGTGTTTGCAGTACCTTGTGTAAACAGTGTTTGGGGATGGGGTTTCTTCAGCAGGGAAGGGGCCAATCCTTACATTTTAAAAAGTAAAAAATTCTAAAATGCCCTGAATTTTCTTTGTTTTTATGTCCATCCTTGAATTCTAATTCCTTTCTCTGTGCCCAAAACCTGCAGGCACCATCCAGGCCTGGCGATACGTTGTGCCAACCTGTTAGCAGTGCTTTCGCTCCTCTTCCTGGCACAGGGCCAGGACATGCATCTCTGAGGAATGAGTGATGGAGGGGCTAGGAGGGATGGGTCAGCTTGGGGAGGTGGATCAGATGTCCCCCTCCCTACTGTCAGGGTAGATGGATTATTATTATTAGAGCTCTCATAATGATCTCAGGGAGGGGCAGGTGGAGGGGGAGACATGTTTTGTCATGAAAACAGGAAATGTAATTAAAGCCCACATGTTGATTAAGAGCTGGAGGGTGAAGGAATAGATGGATTTCTGCCTGAAGTCTCATTGGTGTTGGGAATTGGGCACTTTGCATACTGCTAATAGATTAGGAAGAGTGATTTTGGAGGAGAAGAAAGCATGCGAGATGGGGTTATTGTGTAGAGGTTTCTGTGGTTTGAAGTGGAGGGTATAGCGTAAAGGAAAAGCTCTGTTTTCCCCAGGTGAGAGTGGGAAACAGAAGAGAAGAACAGGATCCACAATCTTTTGCTTTTGTTTCTTTAGTAAAAATGGATTATGTCACCAGTAGCAGGAAGATGCGTTAGGCATGATGACCCATGTGGAATGGGTCTCTTGGATTTTTGTCAAGATCCTGGTGCAAGGTATTGTTTCAATCCCATGCAGTCTCCCGCCCTGCTAACTGTCTTGGATATGATAGGGGTGAAAAGACTGAATTAGCTGTATGGATGGAGTTGCCTCTCCTGCCACAGTGCCTCTTCCGCCACGGTGCCTCTCCGCCTCTCCTGCCACTTTGCAGCACTATCTCTGCACCCCTCTGTTGCATGCATGGACATTTTCATTGCTGAAAGTATCAGACCAGCATGCTTATRTCCTCTTGAAGAGAACTAAACCTGAGAACTTTGAGTTCCTGCTGGCCCTCTTAGTGATGGGAATCCTAGCCAAGCATAGGTCTAGTGCAGCTGTTTAGGAGGCAGGTAAGGAGATGCCATAGCTCAGTGCAGATCAGGGCACCTGAAACCTGCTTACCTCCCCCTTTTGGAAATGTGTGAGATTGCTAATCAGGTGCAGGCCTCCAGTGGCTTCAGATTCTTGGATAAGGATTTTAACACTCGTTATTTTTTCTCAGAGGTCAGGAGACAATGTGGTTACAGACTCTGCTCCTCTGACAGGCTGATGAATGTCTAGGGCAGGTAGAATGGAAGGATCTAATAAGTTTGGATCAGACTCCCTTCCTGCATAGAGCAGACCCATGGTAATGTGGGAAATGCTGTCATTGACTCCCTTTGTACTGGGAGGCTGTCAGGGCTATTTTGGGGGGGCTCACTGAGAGAAGTAATTGGAACCAGGGTAGAGTGTGTGGAACAAGAGGCATGAGAGCTGATTCTTTCTGTTGGTGAAGGGCATGTGCATCAACTCTGCCTAGCCCCTGCCTGTGCCAGTCTATGCATAGTAAACACTTGAGATCCTCAACTCCTGTAGCTGGGCTTTTATTCTGTCTTTGGAGAAGGAGCTGGCTGGTATATGTGCTTCATGGGAAGCAACACCTTATGGGAACCAGCATGAGAAGGAGTAGAGAGAGTGCAAATGTAGGGGGTCTGTACCTGCTTAAAGAGGGTATTGCAAAATCTGAACATATCCATGAGAAAAGAGGATGGAGGCCCATGTGAGCATGGTGCTATTCAAGGAAGTAGAGTATGACTGTGCTTCTTAGCAAAAGTGAGAAGAAGGTTGTGTGTGTGTGTGTGTTTGTGTAGAAATCAGAGGAACCATTCAAAACTGAGTCTGCCATGTGCTGGGGGTTTGTGGGGACCAGAGGGAGCAAATGTGCAAGCCTCTGACTGGTGCATGAAGTCCCAGAGTCAGGAAGGGGTAATCTAAAAGCTTCTTGAGCCATGTGCTGAATGTTAATGAGGCAAGCAGTGCTCACAAAAGTACTGCAGCCCAGCTCCTGTCACTGAGCTTTACTACCAGTGTGGCTGATTCTCTGAAAGGAATGAAAGGGTTTGTACTGGCAGAGCATGCCTGATAACTTGAACTTCTGTGACTTGGAGAGCAGAGCAGTCTGAGAGTTTACAGCATAGGTGACTAGCATGGCTCCTTGCTCTGTTTGAAAGCTACATAAAATGCTCCCTTTGCACCTGCATGTTTCTCAGTGCAAACAGAGAARCAGCAGTCTTCTATCTGAGGGCATACAGTGCTGATATGACTGGAGGAGAAAAGGTGGAGATAGGCTGATATTAACCCCTGTTGGACCAGCACTACCAATGTCACCTGGATTAACAGTGTTTCTGTACCTCTGGGAGGAGGGTGCAGCATGAGACAGAACTAGAGCAGACTAATGCAAAATCTGAGCAAGAGTGTTACAGCTCCTATCCAAAGAGCGTGACGGGCTTCATTTGTAAGACTATCCTTGTCTATCCCTGGCTGGGATAGTGGCTGGACACTGTAGTGGAGTGGAACGCTCTTAACTGCTGGCGCATAGAGCAGTTGCACAGTGGTTTGGGATGCTGGATGAAGAAGAAGTTAAAGTGAAGGAGGGAATTTTAGGAAGGTAGAAAGTAATACTTGCGTTGGAATTTGGTCTAGATACTGAATCTAATAGCCTGATTTCTGGAAAATGTCAAGGGATTTATAGTGGCTTGTTTGAGATACTGTGCTTGAGGTGTTATAGTTCCTCCTGTGTAGCTGGTTCAGTGAGCTGTTCCCTCATTACTGAATGGCTAGCAGTGTTTGTAGCACCTATGCGGGCTCCTTTCCATGGACTGACCAAGACCAAGTTACTTGCCTTGTGAGCTCTGGCAAGCTTGTAGCTTTGTAGGGCTAGCCACAGGCAGGTGGTGCTCATAGGGGAATTTGTCAGTTGTGTGTTCACTACTCTTCAGCTACAGAACTGATGGGATGGTGATTTTCATCAGTACGAATATTGACTAGCCTACCGATATGGGGATGAATGTCATTTCCTGTTTTCCAGAGGGTGATTGTTCCAGGAGCTCTCTGATCTGGAGGTAAAACTCCGTAATGTCTTGCCTCGTCCACTAGATTGTACTGCATCTTTGCTCTTCTATTTCACTTAAGCACTTTCTCTTTTGCTTTTCTTTTAATTTCCTTTTGGCATCTTGGCTTAAAGCATTTCTAAGAAGTGAAGTTAGGAGAGCAGCAGTTGAGGAATCTTGCCAAATGCTCTACATTGGTTGACAGCTCTTTGCAAAACCAGATGGTTACTAATTAAAGGGAGTCAAGTGAAGAGGCTGCACTGGCCTTTCTATTTTTCTTCTTCTGAAGAAAAGATTTCCTGACCTTAGAGGAACATCATCTTCCACTGTTTGCAGGAACATCCTCTTCCAGTGCTTGTAGCCCATGATGGTTCCACTATTTGCTGTGTACTGTAAGGATGAATCTGTCCTGTCCCTGTGTGCAAGATCATTCTGAAGATGTAGGCTCTGATTGTTTGCAATAAGCCCTAAGTACCTGGCATGGGAGGTAGGAAAGAAATGCAGTTGTAAAAACAAAACCAAATGAGAGGAATTTGAAACATTGGGAAGAGCCCTTGTCCCTCAGAAAATCTGGGAGCTTCCTCTGAAGTCTCCTGTTGTCCTTAGAGACAAGACTGTCGTTGTAGCACTGCCCTTTAGCTGAGCCTTAACATGCTTGGGAAACTACTTCTTGTTCCTCAGCGTGCTTCACATTTCACATAGGGGAGTGCTTTAAGCACTGCCACTCTCAGGCCATCTGTGAGTAAGTGGCTCTACGTGGCTTTTTCATGGCACTGGGAGCTGGAATGTTGGGAAGATGAAAGGCAAGCACAGTGTGTTTCTCTTTTTATTTTCAAGAACATTTGGTTTCTAGAGCCAATCTCGACAGATGCACTGTCAATGCTTAACAGTCCAACCTCATGTGGAAGAACTGTGTATGGGGAGAAATGTATTGGCAGTAACAAACACTTCCCACTCAAATTCATGTCCAAGAAATGCGAAGCAGCTTTGCCTCAATTAACTTCCAGAACTGTGGTCCTCTATGGGCTCCCTTTGCTCATTCCTCCTGCTGGCATTGTTGCCGATTGATGAGATTTTGGGGACTTGAACGAGCTTCCACACACAACTGCTGGTAGAAATACTTTGATAAGCTACCCCCAATAATTTTGCTGCTAGGTATTGGGAACAAAATACTGTCTCTGTTATGTCAGTTGCGTGATTCCAGATTGTTTTGCTCTGTTGCTGTGATGTGTTGTCATTTCTCTCCCAGGCTGTGTCTAGCCTGGTTTAGCAGGCACTTTGTTCCCCACAGAACTTCAGCAGGGACTGGGCAACTTCTTACTTCTGTTGACCAGTTACCGCCATAGTCTTGGAGCATGTTGCAGACTGGCAAATTATGTGGTCAACCCTGGGACCAACACAGCTGCCTCTGAGTGAGGCACACAACAGCTGCTGGGAGGTCACCATAGTCGTGTAAGCACAGTATGGAAAGTGCAAAATACCTTTGTTTTGGTTCACAATTAAAGCACTCTGTTTCTGAGGTGCTTTCCTGCCTTCCTCTGGTGTTCTCTTCTGGTGGTTGAGCACAAGGAGCAAGTCTTTTGCAGGTTCCTCCTTGCTTCCTGCAGGCTTACGCTCCCTTTGTAGGTAGAGCTGTTGACTAGAAGCAGGAGATATGGGCAGAATGGATGGGGCACTCTGCCAACTTCAGCAATACTTGGTGATCACATCAGACTGGCCATAGGATACTTGCCAGAATCCCCTGCTTTTCTGGTGGGTTTTCTGTTTGTTACCCAGAACAGGTGCTGAGGGCCTTTACAGAGCGGGGCTGGTTTATGTAGTTGTATGTTCCATGAGAGCAAGGGCTATGCCTGCTGCTGTGGAAAAGATGTGGGATGGACAGCTATTTCCAAGGAAGTATTGGTATATTTACACATTTGAAGATGCTTCTATGTGTATGTGCCGATGTACTACTCATGGTGCATCAGCAAATCCTTGCTCTATCCTGCCCTTGCAGAAGGATGAAAAAGAGAGTTTTAGAGCCAATCTTAGCCCTGCTGTAGGCAGTCCTGTGTCTGTTGTGCTGTTCAGTCCGTTTTCTTTCTGCCTTCTCTGCACCCTCTGGGGACAAGTGTGCCCTGATGCTTTTATGTCAGAATTTGGGAGACTCTTAGACAAGACTGGCTTTACAGGTTGAGAATAGTCAAAATAGAGATCTCAAACCCAGCTCTCCTTTTGAAGTGAGAGGTTGCATTGAGTGCCTGAATCGAAGGGTTCTATACAGTTTGTGCCGAAGACAGTCTGACCCCGCTAGAGATCAGTTTTCTGATTCCAGATGGATCTTGTGCGTTTCTGCTTCTTTAGAACAAGCCTGGGAAGATTTTAGAGTTGTCTAGCCTGGGCAGAGCTGATCWGGCTTCCAGTTTAATGTTGAATTCAGAGCCTTTGGTCCTTGAATGCCATGGACAGTGAGGGCAAATTGGCTAGCTATTGCTAATGTGGCAAGAGGAGAAAAGCTGCTTCCTTTTCTCTTCTTTATTTGTGGAGAAACCTGAGCTCCTGTTATGAATGACCTTTGTCTGGTTACATGTTGTATTTTGGGGCTAGTGCACTATACAGGCAGAGCCCTGTGCTAGTAGGGTATCCTAGGGACTGATAGGGCCATCCCTCCTACCACTCCCCAAACTAGGCCAACACGCATTTTTCCCTGCCAGGACATTACTGCCAGGTAAATAATGGGAGGCTTTTGCGGGAGCTGCTCAGACTACTTGTGGCTGCTCATAGTGCAGGAGCTGCAGAGCAAATGTGGACAGATGAGATTGTTTTACCCAAAGAGGGCTCRTGTTCTGGTGTTCTCCATGCTGATTTGGGGTCCGTTCTGAACAGAAATGCACTGTCCTTTTGTGTCCCTGACAGCACAGCACAAATCCACGTCTGCATGGTGCTGCTGAAGCATCCATCTCCCTGTCATGAAATATTCATACCCATCTCTGAATGGGCTCCGGCACAGCAAATCTACATGTCAGTCCCCTCCCCTGCCTCCTGTGTCCCCCACATTGCACACAGACGGTCTGTGTTGCAGTGAGGGCAGCTGTAGGCTCTGCTGTGAGGTCAAACCAGATTCAGGCAGCTGATCTCTGGGTCTTTGAGGAAATAAAACAGAAAGAGCAGAAAAGAAGTAGCAAAACCCCAGGAGGTGCTTTTGAGACTTAACCCTTTCCAGGCAAAGAAGCACCAACGGAAACAGAGTGCAGCAAGCAGTCTAAGCAGTGAAGGGAGAACCAGGACTAGACAGAAGTTGAGATTCTGTAATCCTTTCCTCAGTCTGGGAAGGTGGTTACCAAACCTGGGAACCCTGCTGGAGGGTGTGACCTGGAGCACAGGCTCTCTTGCTCTTGGATATACTGGTTTAATTCATCTCATGTAAGTTGCTGTGCCTCTCTTGGCATTGTGGAAAGCTTGCTTGCTTTCACTGCATTTGTTCTGCAAAGTGTGAGTCCTTGCTAGTGTCACGGAGGTATATTTTCTTTTTTTCTGGTGTAGGGGGGAAGAATACAAGTCTCGGGCCTTGTGAGTTACTTCTGGAGTTTTATGGTCAGGCCATTTTTGAGCTGCCTCCCCATTTCTGGTTAAAGTGTCAGGCAGTGAAAATAATACATTGCATCAATTGTAGGGAAACCCCTGTATTCAGAGGAAAGGCTATTGGTTTTGTGGCAAAGTTTCTGGGCTAAGAGTGGGTACATGGGGGAGGGAGGAGTGTTAAAACTCCCTGCATGTCCTGCTGTGTTGTGGGGACCTCATTGTTGCCAGATAACTGTGGAGCATGGTAAACAGTTATGTGCAGAGCTCTCTGGGCAGGCATCCTCTTAGGATGAGGAGGGGATTTGATAGCTCTCAGGTGTACAGCACAGGTGAGCTGCTGTTTGAGTGGCTCATGGGTGCAGGTGGCTTGTTCCTCCCTGTTTGTCCCCTTGATAATCCAATTTACATTCCCTTTTCTTCCTCTGGATCCTGCTGTTTCCATGGGAACTGTGTTCACAGTTGCGTTTCATTGGTTTCTGGAGAGACTTCTTTTTTCCTTTCACCTTATCTCTTTCCCATTTCCCTGCTTGGACATGGAGCTGTGGCTGTCAGAGGATGGGGAAGTTTGCAAAGATTCTGATAACTGGGATTAAAGCAGCTGCGGAAGTGGGGGAAGGCCACTGGGTCTCCTGCCCTAGGAGCAAGGGTACCCTCCATCTACTAGTGCTTTTATAAGGAGCAATTAGGAAATACAGCAAGTCCTTTAAGATCAGAGGAAGTAATTCTGCTGATTGGGCCTTTCCCTTGGTCTTTTCTGCATCCTGCAGATATGAAAGGATGTTCTGGACACCCGCTGTCCATAGATCTGTCTGTTCATCCAGAGGTCTCTTGTACTTTGTGAGTCTACTATGTGGGGTGTCCTGGGATCCAGCATCAGGATGGTTCATACTGTGTTCTTGTATCTGAAGAATTTTCTCACTTGTTTTTGCAAATGCCAAGTTGATGTCATGTCAGCTGTATGGTTGAGAGAACATAAGGGAACAGATACTGCTCCAGGCTCTTGCACTGTAACCCTTTGTGCTGCCTTTTGCTTTGTCCAAGGAGACTGTGCTTTGGCCTGGTAGATGAAGAGTATGCACAAAAAGCTGCAAGCAACTGATGCTATGTCTTAATGAATCACCACTTGTTGGCTACATTCCTTAAGTAACTGTGTAATGTGCCTTCGTCATTGCCATTTTCAGGTACGCTGTATTTGCTTAAACTGAGAGACTGGCATTTGAATGAGGAAGTGGCAGTGACACAGAGGGGAGAGGTTCCTCTAAGCCCCATTTTAAGGTGGTCACTCATCTGTTCTGCATGTAGTGGGGCTAGCAACTAAGCTGCTTCAGCTTCTCCACTCTGACCTCTACTCCTGCTCCCTTCTTCCACCTGTCTAGTTGCAATCCTGGGTGGCCAACAGGGCTTTGGCAGCCCCTTCCAGCTCTTCCCATCTAATACCGGTTCCAGTCTTTGCCTTTGTCCTGGCTAAGCAGCTTAACCTCTGGCTGATGTTGTACTGGTGGCCAGGTCAGTCGCTGCATTTGCTATACTAGATCTGCCAGCCCCTTCAGCTAGACACATGGCTCTCACAACGCCTGTGTTGACTTGTCTGGGAGAAGACTTTGCTGCTCTGTTCATAGTGTTCACACCACATAAAGGGCAGTTGTAAAATGCCATAAGGTACCTGTTACACAGATATTAAAGAAGGGTTGTCTGTGCAAGAGGGAATGATTTAATGGTTCAAGTACTAGCTTTAAGCCACTACTGCTCTCTGGAATTGGAGTTGTTTGTTTAGCTCTTCGTATTCAGTTCAGGAGCAAGGGTGTGTTGCACTCTGTGGAAATCCATTTTGTCACTTCTGTGTCTGGATGTTAAAGCTCTGTTTGGCATTTTTCATTAGAGCCACAGTTTCTCCTTTTCCTCTTAATTAAAACATCCCTTTCTGCTCTGCCCATGCTATTACTCTGTCATGCACAGCTCCAGAGATAGCTGCATCTCCTTTGCATCATCTGAGAGAAAAAATAGGGTAAGTACAGTAAGGCTGCGTGTTTTCTAGCTTTTCTTTTTCCAGCTCTGGTGCTGCACCTCGGCATCTGATGTGCACAGGGAAAATCTGACTGAATAAAGTGACCCAACTTTCCCCACATGGAATAAGAGGCCAGGACACCTGCACTGCTAGGATCAAAACCTGCAGATTTTGCGAAAAGTGAGTGTATGGCATCCCATAGGCTGCCTGAGCTTGAGTCATAATGGTGCAGCTGAGCCCCTGCGAGCAGAATGCTGTAGGAGAGTCTGCATTTGCCTTCTAGCCAAAAAGCATTATTTCCAGGTGGTAAATTATTTTAGGGAGATCTTCCTCGTACCCTGTCTAGCAACACTCAGAGAAGGGCTGTCTGCATTCATTAGTAGCTCACAGCACAAGGGAGCGGACCAACGCTGCCTCTCCTCCGTGGTCTTAGCCTAGGTGGCTGCCCTGGTGCTGGAAGGTGCGGTGGTGCCGCCCGCGGCGAGCGCCTCTGCGGGGCCGCTCGGGGCCGCCAGGCGGCGCCGCTGCGCCGCGCGCGCGCTGCGGGCCCTCGGCGGGGGCCCTGCGCCGCGCCCGTCACCCCTTGCCGGGCTGTTCTGCGCCCAGCGCCGCGCGAGCGCTGGCTCAGGCCGTGATGCCCGGCGACTTCTGTGGGCAGCCACTCGGAAGCAACTCGCTAGCGGCGGCGTGCTGAAAGAAGCCTGCTGTCCTCAGCCAGGCTTGTCCTGGAAGAGTCGGGGTGAGGCTTGGGAAGGCTCTAGCGAACTCGGAAACCTATTGCCTGATTTTCTTGAGTTTACCGTGCAGCCAGAACTTCCAGCTCCTGCATGAGGAGCTGCTCCAGGGCAGACCTACTCTGACTAGGAGCAGGAAATGCCAGAAACCTCCTGTGCAAGCCAGCACTTTCCAGGCCAGCTCAACAGGCCCAGGAGAGTCAGAGTTGGTGTAAGGTTGTCTGGGAAGCCTTGTGCACACAGAGCAGACTTCTTTATAAAGGAAGCAAACTTTCTTTCTTTCCTCTTGTGTTTCTGCTGGCATCATAGAGGGATACATGAGTGTGCCTAAGATTGGAGAAGCTGGCCCTGTAAGGCCATTCCTGTATAGCAGTGTACTGCTGGTGGCAGGTAATACTATATGAATACTTAATAATGTGGATATTGGAAAGTGTAATGCCAGCAAACATTGTACTACTACTGCACCTTTAGACATGAAGTCTGGGTTTTTGGAGAACGTGTGTAAAGGTCTGTCGCCCTTTTGCTCTCCCTGCAAGGAATCTGTTCTTCTTTGGAAAGCTAGGAACCTGTCCCTGAGGCACTTTATGGAAGAAGCAGAGTGATACTGGGGCTGTTTTTCTCTTCATTCCTGCATCTGGGCTATGGGATGTCCTTCTCCTCCCCCAACAAAACAAAATAGAGAATAAAACTTCCCATACTAAAGAGTGACTGGCTCTGCAAGCTCTTCTCTGGCCATGTTAAAGAGAAGGAGGGGTGCTGAGAGGTATGGAGACACAGCCCATCTCTAGCACTTCACTTACCTTGCTGTGCACTTTGGAAAAGACAGTCTGGGATTTGGTTGTGCACCACTGTCTGTATGGGCAGATGCAAAGGGCATATTTATTGAAGAGCTTGAAAGGAGGTAGGGAAATCTGGAGCATGAGGGGAAGATGAACAAAAAAACAAGTGCCGAGCAGTTGGGCAGAGATGGGCTTGTCCCAGTACAGAGAACCTTTTCCTAGTCTCAGATTCCAAAGAGGCTTGGTGGCAGTCAGCTGAGGTGCTCAATGTGTCTGGCAGGAAAGTAGCATCAGATCTGTGTATGTGCATGTGCCAGGAGACTGGGACATGGAGAAGCAAGGGTTGAATGAAAGCTAAAGGAGTTGAACTAGGAGTAGAGCTTGAATGCTCAAGCAGAGCTTATGGTTTTGCTTATAYAGTCCCTCTTTCTAGCACATGCCGGACAGGTGGACCTCTCTTGGCAGCTTGTAGCTGTACRTTGGTACAGCTGAATCTAGCTGTGTCTGCTTCTGTGTAAAACTCCTTGCTTGGTTCACAGATCTGCCCATGAGATGTTGAGGGAGACATTTTTCCCTCAGCTAGCAATTTCTGTGGTTAAAGTGTGGCACATATTAAGGTGCACATGACTGTCTTGGAACAGAGGCTACGTGTCTGTGTGGAAATGGAGGTAGTAAGTGCTAGTCCAAGCTATCAGCAGCATAAGTCCTTGTGCTGGCAGATGGTGCAAAGCTGCAACTTGCTAACTTTGTCTGTTAYGACCCCACTTACAGAGCAGTAATTTTGAGTGACCCCCAAATACTAATAGAGATATTGAATAAAATTGAATTTGTGTCAGGCTTGTGACCTCACGCAAAACTGCCCTGATCTTGGCTCCGGAACTTGCTGACATAAAGACTCAAGTGTCTGCAATGACCAAGCTTCTAGGATTCCTCTGCAGAAGAAGAGACTGGGAGTATTAAAAAAAAAAAAAAAAAAAAAAAAAAAAAAAAAAAAAAAAAAAAAAAAAAAAAAAAAAAAAAAAAAAAATCAAAGGAAGTGATTATTCCATTCCTAGTTCTGCCCTGCTACAAGGCTATAGTAACAAGGACAACAAAACCCTTTCTTGCATCTTTCTTGAGTATTTTGTCATTCCCTGGTAACAATGCACAACAGACTGATGGTGCTCTGCATGCAGTGTAGTTTCAGAGGATGACATCCTTGTGCATTGTATTATACCTTCTGTCTTTACTTCTGCATGCATGTAGAAAGCATGTCTACTCTGGCACTGTGTCTTGTATCCGTTATTGGTGTGTATGCATAAAATAGGCATGCATATAACGTGTGTTTGTATGGCCATGCTGCATGGGTATTCCTTCCAAGTAGGCACTCGGTGGGTGAGTGTGCTGCATATGCCATATGTGTTGGGGTTTCTCTGCAGGTCTGCTTTGCTAAGGCAAGGCTTTGGAGGTGCAGGCCACCTGCAGTCAGCAGGGCTGCAGGCTGGAGGAGAGCATGGCGTTGGTGTGGAGGGGGAGCTCAGGAATGCAATTGCAGCCAGACAGGCAGCGCCAAGAGCCGCCTATCTGTTTGTACAGACCTGAAATCCCCTGCAGCCTGCGCAGGGCCTGCTTGTGCCTGCTCAGCCAGCCAGGAATGTCACACGGAAATCTCACTTCTGTGGGGGGGGGAGTGCTGCATTCCTCCCTCGACCCCCTTGGGGTCCGTCTGTCTCTCTGTTCCCTACCAGGCTCACCTTGTGCCTCATGGCACCCACTGAAGCAGAGGGTGTCCAGATGAGGTGAGGCAAGATACCCCAGCCCACCCAGATGCCTGCCTCCCCTTTATTTCGGAGGGGGGATCTGGCTGGCTTTGTGTCACTGAGGCGCTGTGATTTCAGAGCCAACCCTGCCTGCTCAGTTTTTCCAAACCCTCACTTGGAAGGAAGGAGCCATATCAGGATAAAAGTCCTCCCCACCCACCCCTTTCCCTGTCACCTTCCCAGCTTCCCAGCCAGCTCAAGCCCTGGGTGGCAGTGGGAGGTGCTGTCTCTGCTGATTGCTGCATTTATCACACTGGTGGCCTTGCTAAATGGTTTAACCCCTTGCTCCCCACAGACTTCGCTGAGGTTTGCTTTGCTGACAGCAAACTCCATGGTCTGTCCTGCTGGTGGCTGCCCCAGCCTTGTAGGCTGCCACATGCACTCTGGCTTTCATGTCTCTACCTGAGATGAGAGAGATGGCTGCTACCCTCACTGAGTGGCAGGAGCACAAGCTCTCTCCTGCCCACAGTGCTGGTAACCCTGGGGGTTTACTTTGTTTGCCAGCCAGCCACTGACCAGATGCTACTGGACAGCAGCAATTTATGGAGACCAGAGACAGCAAAGCTAGTATCTGTGCAGGGCCATATGCAAGCAGCAGCCCAGCCCTGGGCCCAGATAGATTAAGAACCACTTATTACGTGTCCTGACTTGTCTGCTGGCAGAATCACACAAGGCAATTCATAGTTTAACTCCCAAACTACCTGTTTCCTAGCACTTGGCAGTGTGCATTGCTATGGATGTCCTTTATGCAGCTAAAGCATGTTGCAGAGGCMACCTGAGGCCAGGCACTCTGGTAGGAGTTAAGCTCATTTCCTGTGCTAGAATCACAGCAGCATCAGGAGTTTGTGGACAACACAGTGGACCTGAAGTAGCTTCCCCTGGGTTGTAGTGAGCATCTGAGATCACGGGAGGATTGAGCTGGCATGGTCATTCACATGGGAGTAGCAATAAGGGAAGAAGGTTTGTGGAACTGTGTCATGCCTGGAACCATACAGGCATTAACAGCACATCTGATATTGGAGTGTTAGCAAGACATCCAGGATCCTGAGCCTCAATGTCTTTGTATTCCTGGAATACAGAAACAGTGTCAGGAGGCTACATCTTTCCAAGAAGATGGTGTGTCAGCTGCACTGTGACTGTAGTAGCATATTTTCTTTTGGGAAGATGACTGCTTAGCCTGATTAAATTATTCTCTCCTACTCCAGCACAAGCTCCATTTTGCCTTTAGAACTGCAGCATATGAAAATCCTATGAGATATGGAGTGGGGCTGAGGACTCACCTGGTTGGTGAGAACAGGGCCCAGCTCTGGTGTGAGAATGCTGAGCAGGAGACCGGAACTTCTGTTTCACTCTGGCTGGCTGACTGCATGGCTTTCAGGTGTCTTTCTGATTCCAGATTCTTTTGACTGTAGTAGGTACATGGCCTTGGCCTGTTGAAGACGTGATGGCTAATAAATTAGCGTGTATGAAACAGGCTGAGATTCTCCTTTGAAAGGAGAGGAGAAGCCAATCTGGATACTCCTGATTCTCTCCAGATCCATCTGGCCAATGGCACAAGCTCCCCAGGCAGCTGCAGAGTTGGGAGAGGTAGCAGAGGCTTCTCACAGCTGCCTGCTGCTGGCTGCTTCCCTGCTTAAACTCTAATGAGCATGTAATGAGGGAGCCCATTCTTCTCTGGCTTGGAGGCTGCGGGGCTGCACAGAGAGCTGGGGCCTCTTACGGCTTGGTTTTTTCCCCTTTCCCTGAGCAGCAGCTTGTGGTACCATCAAACAGAAGTGAGATTGAAAGCTCACAATACAGCCTGACAGAGATGGAGGCATGGCAGGAACTTGTAGGGCTGTGACACACTATGCCAGTGTCTGAGGGGGAAAAGAAAGCACTGGTGCCAGGAGTTTGTACAAAGACAGGTTGGCAGGGAAACCTGAGGGTAGCACCTCAGGGAGAACTGACGAGATATTTTTAGGCCACCTCCATAGCAGTAATGTAGCCTCTTCTATCTCCTCTCAGGACCTTTGCCTTTCCTGGGAAACGTGGAATGAGTCTGAGTCTGCATCTGCCAGGTCTGTGGATTTGGCCCTGGAGCTGCCACAAACTCCTCACACTACACCTTATGGTAGATGCCTTTGCTACAAACAAAGGGACTGACTGGCCTTTTGTGCCAGACCTGCCCATCACCATGGGGCTCTGGCAATCTCTTTCCTATACCTCTGTGCTGAGATACATGGATCAGCAAAGTGTAGAAGGTTGTTACTGAAACAAGCACTTCACAGCACCAGACTTGTTCCCTTCATCCCAGTACATCAGGACTCTTCCATCTCCAGGGTCTCTACCAGGGAATGGTCTGGAATTGGAGTGAGCCACTAGGGAAACACTCACAGAGAGACAGCTTCAACTAACTTTGAGTCACATCATTAACTCCAGTATAGTTAATTGGACCTAATTAATCATATTCATAACTGTAATGAGGGCCTTGCCCACAGGGGTCTTGCAAAGGATTGAGCTTGGGGCAGGCATTCTGGAGAGATCATAGGAATGAACAAATCCCAGGGCATTAAAGTTGTTTGGGAGCTGTATTTCATTTACTCCACATGTCCTTATCAGCAAGAGCATAATAGGGCCCGGCAGATGGTTCTGGACCTGTAGCCTAGTATCTTCTGTATCCTACCTTTAGTTCCCTTTTCTCCTGGCCTGTGCTTTCCGACTTGCCTTGTGCAAGCTCTTTGCCCTAGTTACTCAACAGAACAAAACACGTATGTGTTTGCATGGACTAACCTGAACCGAACTGTCATTCAACAGTGCAGATGTTGAGAAGGTTCCAAATCTGCACTTGAACTTTGTGACCTTGTTCTATCTCCTGCTTTTATMAAATGGAGAAGAAAATAATCCAGAGACTTGAGGGCTGAATATATCTGCTTTTGTGGCATGAAGGGTAGTTCTCTCTCTTCAAGGAACTGTACAGCTTAACTCCTAGTGTATTTTTAGGAAAGGATGCAGAGTAAAATAAAAATTGAAGTAGTGTCATGCTTTAAAAAACAAAACACAAGCTTCCTAGGCTTTATAGCTCAAAATAGAGCAGCATCATGTGATGAGTCCAGATTAGTCCATTCCAGGACAATTAACCCTTTTGTTCCTCAAGGTATAGCTCTGGAACAATGCCAGCTTGTCCTTAGGGTCATTTCCATTACTAACTGTAGTGCAGAGACTCTGGGGGGGAATTTGTGTACTGTGATCCTAGCAAAGCATAATGTGCATCTTAGCAAAGTAAAATTTATGAGTTGCTGGTCTTAATTCTTTGCGTGGTCACAGGTGTCTGCCTCTTGTTCCTGGGCCCTGGGGAGACTAGTTTTGGAGGGAGACTTTGGGCTCCTGTGCATACATTTTGGTTGTTATCCTTGCGCTGTTGTGAGCAGGGGGTTGTGGTCTGCAAGAGCCAAGGAGACAGAACTCTTGCCGCTAGAGGAATCTACCTTGGGGAGAAAAGAATTGGCATATTGTTAGAAATGACCTGTACATATTCTAGCCTGGTAATGAGGGGGCAGGCCCTTGCCTCCTGAGCTGTCAAGCACTTCTCATTAGCATTGATTTGATAGGAAAAAATACATAGGGAAAAATCTCTGTGGCCCTAAGGCAGGAAACCCTGTGCAAGGGAGGGGCAGGTCACAGCCAGTCTGGGCTGCTCAGCTGCGGGCTCACTGACATGCTGATGTACCAGGCAGCTCCTGGAATGAGCTGCTGATGTGTTGTTGTTGTTGGCATGGGAAGGCTTTGAGGAGCTCCAAGGACTCTGCTTCCCCCATCTCCTCCCCTCCTTGTCTCTCCTAGTGTGGGCGTAATGATAGAGGAGGGAAGAGGAGACTGGGAGTCAGAGTCAAGTGCAGGGAGGGCGGCTAGCCCAGCAGATGTTAATTAAAGACAGAGGCTCAGCACTGAGCCGGCAGCGGCTGGTCCTCCTGCTGACCTTTTGCAGTCTCACTCTATCGCTTTCATGTGTACAGTCTGGAAGAGACACGAGGGGCTGTGATGTAGGAAGCCAGGGAGGCCAAGGGGAAGGGAAGGAGCGAGAGGGAGAAGTGGCCAGAGCACTGGGAGAACAGGTGGCTCTGCATGTCCCCGCTGGATCATACACAGCTGAGGGAAGGAACTGCCCCTGCCTGGTGTCATGGAGCACACTAGTGGCCATTGTGGCACACGGCAGTATTTGGGCACTTCCACGTACCTCATGTGCCTTCGCATGCTGTGTGCAGGGACATGAGCCCTGTACTGCTACTGAGAAGGATGACAGCCTGAACTAAATCGCTATTTAGTTGTTGGGTGCTTGGGACCCCACCGATGAGGCAGGAATCTCTATGGCCGCCCTGGTCCCTGGGAGAGGTATATCAGAACGTGGCTGCGTGATTGGTGTAAGCAAATGCAAGTTGCCTGCCTTTCATGTTTTTGTTACTACGCTGAGCTTCTTGTTCAGGTTCCCAATCCCACTAGCATTAGCGTTTGAATCCCAGGCAGGGGTGAGCGGCTGACAAGGACCTGCTGCTCCCTGGTGCTGTGTACTCAGGCTTAACGCCCCTRGTGCTTGTTTCTGCTTTTTGCAAAGAGGTCCCTTATGTGGAGCCTGCTTGTTCCCGCAGGGCTAAGTGGTGATGAAGACCCAGGGTGAGGAAAGGAGCACTGGCAAATTGTCCCTTTTGTCTGCTTTGGCCTTGGCTGGTTTCCCCAGGTGTTTCTGTAGATGGGTGAAGCCATTCTGTGCCTCAGGGAAAACACCTTCAAAGAATTTCTGATCGTTTCTGTTTGGGTTTGGGAACAATGTGTATGCTTGTCTCCTCCCTCTCCTGGTGTCTCTTGGCTGCAGTAGCTGAAGTTTGCTTTGCTAAGTTGTGCGTTTTGCTCTCAGGCTGCTTGTATTTATTCATGCTACCCCAGCTTGCTCAAAACTCAGACCCCAAAAGGCCGAAGGAACCATTGGCCTCAGCAAATCCGAGCTGCTGCCTSTCTTGGTGGGGAATAGGGCGGCAGCAGCGTTCGCTCAGGTGCAGTACAAATGTTGGCGAGCTCTGCTCCCGGTGCCCCGGCTCGCTCGCTTCCCCGTGCTCCTGCGCCGCGTGCAGGTGCGCGCCTCTGCTGCCCAAAGAGCGCGAGGCGCAGGCCGGCTGCGCGCCGCTCCTCTGCCGCGAGCGGGGTGCTCAGGCCTTGCCCTCCCGCGCACGGGGC